>NW_022280046.1:7784834-7999448 GCF_004355925.1 Anarrhichthys ocellatus
CCCACCATCTACCTTTGTCTTTCTTTTTTTTTCTTTTTTTTAAGGGGCCACAGATGTTGCCCAGCTCTGAATGGAATCTGCACACCCCTGGTCCTTCTGTTTCATTCCGCTCCCTCATGCGTCACTCGTCTCCATCTCCCAGTGGGAGATCTTCCACTGTAGTAAAAACAGGAAATACAACAATGTACTGCGTGACAAGTAAAAGTCCTGCTTTCCAAGCAAAAGTATTTCAAATATATCAGTAAAATGTCAAAGCTAATGTGCACTTCATGCGAGGCAGATCGGATATCAAATAAGTAAAGTGTGTTAATGCAGCTGGGAAGAATTAGGGGTTGGATTTCAATCCGAGGCACATTCTAGCAAAATTTCAAAACAAAAGGTGTAAATCATATCTTGTATATAAGAAGTGGAGTATATAAGTAGTCATCATGACGTCACCCAATGGTTTGTGGACTGCCGTTTGGAAGCCTCAAGTTTGATGTTTTGGCCTTTAATAGTTTAATAGTGTTAAGAGTGTCAGGTTAGCATCCTGTGGTGTGCACCTGCATGGATATGATAGGCCGTTACTAGTCACCTGGTGGCGGAGCAGCTGGTGAAAAAGGAACCAAGCCCGTCATTCATGCCCGTCAATGCAAGTCTGACTGCAGTGCTCTACCTCAGCTAATGCTCCATGCGAGCTAAATGTAACTATTTGATAAAGTTTGGGTCATTTAACCTTCCAAATACCCACCATAGTGTTCTGAATGCAGAAAATATCTATTGAAAATATTCTACAAAGTAACTAACAAAAGGAGCCGAATACCCAAAAACATGTTTCCCTTTTAACCCATAAATGCATATTCAGTACCTACGTTTAGGATCTGGACAACTCTGTAAATGAAGACGTGTATATATATATACTGATGATGAGGAATTAGTTTTAGTGCCATTTATAAATCAGATGATTTAAAAGCAGAAGTGGAGCATGAGAATGCGGATGCTATATCTAAGTTATATAAGTGTCGGGAAGCTAAATAGCCAGAGATATGTAGGCATGGGAAAACAACAAGCATGCATTTAATGGTTAAAATACAGTGTAGTGAAAGTAGTATAAAACTAACTGTGGATAATTAAGAAGTCTACCTGAGTAAATGCTCTCCCTCTCTTTCTCTCTCCATCTATCTTCACGTCTTTGATCCAGTGTCTGATCCCCTCATTACTGCCCGATCCGTCTGCAGCTCTCCGCTGTGCTCAGCAGCATGCAAACGCTGGGCTCTAATCTATATGGGTAACGCAGTCTGAGGGGGGGAAGTAGACAATTAGGGGGGCTCTGGTCAGGGAACTCTGAGGTGAGCGGGTCACGGTGTAGCTTGTTGTGCCGAGCTTGATCTATATGAGCCGCTCCAAGCGTGAAAGCCGGGGACTTTCTGAGACGATGAAGTGCGTCAAACACTTGACCTGCAAACTACTTATTAATACTGTTGTTAATCAACCATCGGGATCTTTCAAATCAAGAAATGAGGGGGTTTGTATAGGGGTTACAGTATACGGATAGGGAGCTCAGGGCTGCACTGACTGTTCTGTTTCTGTCTTATTATTTTCATTTCTGCCACTGGTGTGACCGTCACTCTGCTTGCTATGTAATGTCAAGATTTGTTTAAATGAAGCGGAGTCTTAAGAGATATACAGTCTGAACCTTTTTGGTTTTTTTACTCCAGATATGCAGTTTAGAAAATAAAAAAGTAGTGATATCTAGAGAAAGCTTGAAAATATGATGGCGTATTAGGGCCATTGTTGGTGAAAAAGAATAATAATCGTTATTGAGCCGGGGGAAGGAGTAATATTCCAAGATAAAGTCAGGATTTCCAAAAAATGTATGAGAAATTAGATTAAAGTCAAATTGGAAAATGTCAAATAACAAAACTCACAAATTAGCAGTATTATTAAATCAAGATTATTAAATCATACGGTTTTTTTAAGGACACAAATTCTCACTTTGCTATGTTGCATCAACCTCATCACACCAAAGATGGCACCATTAAACACCTTGGAAACGTGAGCTGCCGAGTGAAGGATATTGTTGCAGACTCTCCATCATCCATCCACCTAAAACACACCTGCCTTCTTGTAGTCAAAGATAGTTGTTCTCTGCTTTCCTGTAACTTTTCCAAAATTAGTATTTATTCATGTTCATGAAGTGACACAAAAAGAACATAAAAAAGACGGGTATGTATCTTCTCGGACATTCGCTTTACAGTATAAGCCATCCTTACAGTAATAACATTAGGAGCAATGACAGTCTGACGGCTGGCGTTACCACGGTTTTGAACTCCACTTTCTTCACAGGATAATGACTTCATAATCACACACATTTTTTTCACACTATAATACATTTTTTTCTCGTAAATTTAAGACACTATTCTCTGAGTTTTGTCCCGAAATATTACCCCTCCATCTGTTCCATAATTGTTTTTTTTTTTGTACCTACAACAACCATACAACATAGTAAGAACACATGCAGTTTCTTTTTCTTTATTTGAATGTAATCAGCAAATAAAAATATGCTGACCAAATATATAATAAACTCATTAGTTTATCAGGTCTTTGTGAATGAAGTTTGGCATTCAAACACGCTGTTTGACATGCACAAACTTTTACAATTAAATACAACAGAAGGTTCTTTTCTCTCCTCTTTTTTTAATGACAAATAACATTACAAAGAAAATGGATTTGTGTTCAAAAGGTCAACAGCTCAGTGCATAATAGTCGTTTAATTAATGAAAGGCACAAGTGGGTGGACAGCACACGGAATAAATGAAGACAAAGTGTAGCTAATGTTAAAATCTGGACTAATTCATATTAATAGCTGACTATTCAAGTGAACAGTGTCTAAAGGTTTCCTTTTAGCATTATACTTCTCAATTCACTCTGGAATAATGTCAATTCCTCATTTCTGGGCGCCCGCACTTGGCCTGAAACTGCTCGCTCTTATCTCGTACAGTTGTGTTTTTGTGTCGCCATCACTTTCTCCTGCTGTGCGACGCTGTCACCATATAGTGCTTAAAAGCCAACTGTGAGCCGGTCACACTACAAGCCTGACCACTCACTCGTCACATTAGAGCAATATCATCTTTAAGGTGTCTGAAGGCTGCTGGATGTGGCGAGGGGATGCGTCCCAATGTTTACCAGCCATGACAGCCGGTTTTGTTTTCACCTTGTGAGTCTGTGCGTGTGTGTGTGTGAGTCATCATGGCGAAATGTGGTCCTGGAGACACCTACTGTGGTGGGAATTACCATAGAAGAGAGTCTGAGTACTTTGCTGGGTGTTTATATTTCTGTCCGTGGACAGATTTCGTCACTGCGATAGCATCAAAAACCGTGCAAGATGCAGACAGAAAACTTTCCAGGTGTGTGGTTGAGATCAAAACGAAGGCAGAGTTTGAGGATGTGTGTGGTAAGAGCAGGCGGCAACCTCCCGTTCTGCCAAGTGAAGCCAGTGGGGAAGTGTCTTAAAACTTGCATTCTCTCCATAGATGTCTATGAGAAAATGACCCTACTACTCACTTGATTTATTACCTCAGTAAACATTGTAAACATGAGTTTATGGTCTCAATGTCTAGTTTCAAGTCTTCTTCAATTCAACAGCATTGATGTTTATTTGGTAAATGATGGTCCATTTAGAGTAAAACAGACCATAAAGCAGGGTATGCGTTAGGGCCGGCTTACTGTAAGTGGCAGGTTGCTGCTGCTACCAGAGCAGTATACGGCACCACTACGTCACTCCTCCGCATTCCAAATATGGCTATCGCTTTTAGTTTTCTATCAGCAGTGATTGGCCAGGTGTGTTTACTTGTGGTAATCTGCTGGGTGGTACTCTGTTCATTCTTCAAACTACCACTCCTGCCGCACTGTTGACGGCTTCAGTTGCTTCCCATAAATAGCTTTGAGGGAAAAGTGCTGCATGTGGGGCAATTTAGAACTCAAAAGGGAAATAAGTCGCGTTCTGCTGAACAAAGTAGTGGTAGAATATTTTCGATCACAGGTGCCCCAAATATATATTCCATAACTCAGCCGTGCTTTACATTCTTGTGTCAAACATCTTTGTTTTGCACAGTGACACAGTATCACCAGGACACAATCACACCCTCGTATATATATATAAGAGTGTGAGATTGTGTCCTGGTGATATGAGGGTGTGTATGTGAAATCACATCAGCGTGAATTGTCACGTTGTTATTGTAGGTGTTGGATGTGTGGTGGTGTCAGACTGGAAGCGATAGCCTAATGGCTGTTTCTTTTGCCAACATCCCATCAATACGCACCAACACATGTGCACGACACATGACATGAGTGCAGTAAGCAACAGCTATTTTAAAGTCCAACATATTAAAGAAAAGTGTTTTTATTCTGAATTGCTCTTATGAATTCTGAGCACATTTCAGACTATGTGCACAAATGTGTTCGCTTTACAAAACCCCACACTTAACAACTAATCAAGTGCAGCGCCTTGATTATATTTAATTATGGTGGACGTGCTTAGAGAAATGTGCCATTTGCAATGGTTGAGCGGGTTTCACTAATTTGATTAACTAAATATGAGAAGCATCCGCAGCGTTCATCTGCATCCAGGTCAAATTTCACCTCACCTTTCTTGCATGGTTGCATTCCTTCACTTCACAGCCTGACCTGTCTCCGAAGCTTTTCTGCCCCGCTGCCCGGCGCTATTTTACCTCTGGGTCAGAGGGGTTAAAGTTCAGCTCATATTCTTACTGACTCCCTCTTTTCCACCGTGTAATCCCGGGCCGTCTGTGGCCCGATTTCCTTGTGAACGGCAGATGTGAAGCTCATCTCAGACTGTCCCGACACGCTCTCTGACTCCATCTGTCTCCGAACATGTCTGCCTGGTGAGCCGCTGTATCGCCGCGGCACTGTGACAGGGAGCTGTGGTTTTAGTGATCGTGAGCCAATCAGAGGATAAAACGCTGCATTATAGCGTCCATCCTGGGGTAGAAGTGTGCCCCCTGCTGAGGAGACTAAAGTGGTCAGTGTTGTATGTTGGACTACAATTTGAAACAGTGGTAGAAGAAGTACTCCGGTCCTCTGTGTAAAAGCCAACAATGGGGAAGGGTTAACACTCTTGACCCCAAAGAATTTATGTGTGTAGGTCGACACATCCTCGCACCAGTGGGTCAAAAACAGCAGCTTGGTGAGCTAAGCGTCAAACTACGCCTCTAGGGTCTCGCAAAAAAGCCCAAATGAACTAAATGGAAGCAGCAGTTCCAACATTGTTACAGCACATGTTTCACAACACAAACCCTCCAGAAAACACGAGATGTAGTAAATAAATCGATGAAAAGGGCATTCAATGTGTGCGCCGCCATGTTGCTGTGATTTCAAGTGTGTTTATGTCGGCTAACTAGGGCCGGATTAATCTTGCCCGAGATTGTGTGTGGGTGTATATATATAAATTACTGCTCTAGAGGGAGATTCCCAATGTGTGAAAACATATTGGCTTGGTCATTTAAGAGGCAGGGATTGCCTTAATGCAATAAAGGATGCTGTGGAGTTACATCATGCACAATGTATAGGCTCATGCATTTTGGGAGTGTGCCCCATACTATGCTCAAAACTGAGGATATCTCGGCCTCTGCTCCTTTTCATGTTGACCAGTGATCTGAAATATGCCTCTTGTGAGTCATTCAAGTTCATGAAGGTGATATTAAATATGAATGTAAAGTATACAAGTAGTAATAATACATATAATGTATTGATACTTGCTGTCATTCATCTCTTTTTTGCCAAATGTCACGTCTCCGCTGAGTTGATTGGAGGGTTATTCAGATTACCTGTTGTGCAAGAATTGAGAGCAGCTTGGTGCATTTCTCCTCTTGGCCAATCAGCATGGGACAGCACTCGTTAGGGAGAGGTGGGGAACTGCACACCCAAGGTCATTCTGATCCTTCCTGGATGTAATGCAAACATTATTTTAGCAGATTCATTCAGAAATATTCAGGCCCTTTTCACTTCTTTGCTGTCTAAACTTTTCTGATTGAGGGGCATTTTGAGACGAAGCGAATATTAAAGAACACCTTTCCACAAGGTTACCTGCAAACCTTAGTGGTATTTGTTCTAAAGGTGTGCTTGTCAAGAAATAGCCACCAAATGCCTGGAGGCTTTATTTTGGTTTATTTTCATTGAAACCCTATTTATACATTTCCTTGTTATCAAAGAAGCCTTTGTGTACGCTTTTGTTTCTTGTGTTTTATTGTAGTTGAAGAGGCATTTTTATCATTAGTAGGCCTAAGGGGGCTTTTATTTTTTTTCATTGTGAAGGCACTTGTGAGATTTATTTTTCCGAGTAAATATTAATGTATTTTGTGGTTGGAAGCTGAGTCTCCGACTTTTACCTGATCACCCTAATTCTGTGGATTTCCTCAATGGTATAAAGTACCATACAATTACAATACCGAAGCCAACAACTTACTCAAAATTAAAATTCTGTTTTTCACCTGTGGCTTTTTTTTCTTTTTTCTGTCTGGCTCTCTCCATGACTCTCACATTATCCATCCTCCCTCCCTCTCATGTATGAGCAGTATCATAAGACTGCTGTGCCCTTTCAGAGAGGATAACTAAATCCCCACTGGAGATGCTTGAGTAAATGACCGTGGGAAATGGGTGTACTTTAAAAACACGGCGATACTAGGTCCACATGGAGGGGGGGGGAGCCTTCGCCTGCTAAATCCTCAAGTCCCCTGACCGGTGTTTACCCCTGGCACCCTATCGCTCCAGATCTGAAATCCTGACCATCCTCAAAACCCCATTACGGACGCTAATCCCCCTGCCCTGCACACCACACGCTCCTCGCTCAGGAAGGCATTATGGTTAGAGTAATTTCATTTCCAGTGAACCCATGCAAACATTCCTGGATTAGATTTTGCCCGGGTGTATAAAAGTCTTATGGGGGGGAAAGAGAAAATGCAGTATGAGTGACAAGATAATGGCGGTAAACACGTAAAAACTAGACTGCAGATAATGCAGTATTTTCCCAAAATGCCATAGTGTTGTTAAAAGCAATGCAGACAAGACATGCAAAAAAAAAAAAACTGCACTTAGTTTTATGGCTGTGTTCTTTTTTATGTGGCACAACAGGGGAAGACTTTGGATTTAATATAGCAAAATTGAAATAATGAAAGTGAACCAGAAATGGGGCAAAAAAGAAGAAAACGAATGTTATCACTTTCAAAAATCGGCTTAAGGATAAAAGGGTGAGTTGAGTTCGGGCAGCCATGTCAGATATCATTTCTACAATTAGGATATGTTCCATGCTAGGCTCACTGTTTTATCCCGACATGAGGGGAAATCAAGATAAGTAGCCGACAAAGAAATGACTCGTAGGAAGAGATCCCTGTTACATGCCGGAACAGATACATGGGCACAGGGGCTGAAGATACGAATGTGTATGTGATGAAAAATGAATGTGTCTCCTGATATGGATGTCTTTTAGTTCTGTGTACATGCAGATATGCTCAGAGAAAGCTAGGTCGGAGAAACCTCTTCAAAATATTCACATTCTGTTTACAGAGATTCTGCAGTATTCCTAAGGCTTAATATTATGGATTTCTTTTCTTTCGAAAAAAAAAAACAATAAAATCTTGTGTTTTAGTATTTGTAATCATTTCAAACACACGTTGAGGCATTGAAGGTTTTTCATTCACAGGGACTCAGATGATGAATCGGCAAATAATTTTCTAAATTTTCATTAATCATTTTTCTCTTCAGGACATTACCAGAAGCACTTTTTTCCTCTTACAGTGTTGTGTGAATTTCTGATTTCAACAAATCAATTTCAACCACTTTGCTCTTTTTTAAAAAAGTTCAATTCAGGGATGCACAGATCGGACTTTTTCAGTTTGAGTTGTTATCGGCTTGATATCAGTGTCGCTGCATTTGTAGTTCAAATTGTTAAAAGCTGAAAACGGTAATCATATAACTGCAATAATTAATTGTTTGGGGGGGGGGTTTCTGGCCACTGGGGGTCAGCGTGAACCAGCTGCAAACACCACGCTGATGATCAGCTTCTTTATGGCAATATGGTGAACTAGTCAGTCAACAGTTGGCTATGTACACATCCAGCAGATATGTGGCAACATTAGCACTTGATGAATGTAAGTTCAATATCCACTCCATTTTTAGCTCTGTTTTGGGTTCTAACTTTCTAGGAAAAAATGTCTCTTTAGCTGTTAAACTGAGCTATTTTTGCTGAACCGAAAACACCATGAGAGCAGTGGAAGCGAAGCAAATCAGCAAAGATGCGGAAAAAACAAACTAAACTTAAATTTGCCACATGGAACTAAGGGGAATTGCAGCATAGGGTGATACTTATCTACTAATAACCATCTGAGCGTCTCCTTTCACATTACACATGGTCATTTGATCCAATTCTATTTATATTAATAATTATTGCAGCCACATTTAAGCATTTAACATTGGAAGTAATATGTGGGGAATGAAACAAAATATTCCCATTCAGGTCACATTCTGCTGCGTAGGTCTCGTCTGAGCAATGCAAAGCTCCCCATTTTCCTGCGGGAGCTTGCACTTATATAGGATCAACAGTTCTATACAGGCTAGGAAACAAGATCCACCTGCACTCGAGTGCCACACATGCCAGATAGAAATCCTTCTTTTTCTTTTTCACCTCTTTTACAATGTTCCATTACTTTTCTTGCTTACCTATTCAGGTGTTATATGTCCAGGGAAATACAAAGAGCTGTGTTGTTTACATAGAAATGCTTAGAATAATAATTTGCTTTGGGCCACCAAAGCAAATTAATGAATGCACCGGTGGAATGTCCCACATACACACGTTAGTGCCCTTTTTAAGATGTTAACACATCTGTATAGGTCATGATCAAACACCAAATGACAGAATCTGTCACCAAATGAAGAATCGCTAACAGATGCGGTGAGGCCTGTTGGCACACTGCCTGTATCGGATCCTCTCGGACCCCCTCTAAAGCCTCCTTGGGGGGGGCTTTAATGGAACAACAGCTGTGCCGACGTGATTTCTCATTCAACTCACTTAGAGGCTGCATTCTTATCACCGCCTCGGAACAAAAACACCAGGTCACCCTTCCAGCGCATCCCCTCTTTCACCACAGCTCCCTAACGTGATTGTAAACTTTTAAAATGTAATTGCGCTCCTGGAAAATTGCTCCGCGAATTCGATCGAAAGCCCCCGCTAGAAAGCAAATCCGCAGGGTTCCCTTGGAGCAAAGCCCCCCAAGGGCCAGCCCCCTATCCCAGCACACAGGCGCCGAAGGAACACAGACACCGTTCTGCACACATAATCATACAAACACACACACGTACACCCAAGAGGGCACTCTAATATAATTAGGTACAAACCAATTATTCAAGCAGTCAGTCTCAGTTTGATGATGTGTCAACAGTCCTTGTCAGTCCTATTTCCCAAACTCTTCTTGAGCTGCATCACAAATTTTTGCATTCATACTCGGCATCCATAAAAGCTTGCACTCCCTCCTCAATTTGAATGATTGTAGCCTCGGCAATCAAGAGCGAGAAAAAACGTTGACAAGAGGTCACAAGTCGAGTCATGAAATATTACAAAATTGTGAATTTAAATGAGACACTCTGCTAGTTATCCTCCCACAGCAAATGCTCCAAATGGACTACTTAGATGCATATTGCCACCTTAACACAAAGGGTTAGGAGGCCGGGCTGTTTAAAAGCAGGGTAGACATTTTGGTGACCGAAATAAACGTGGATAAGCCCCCCGAAGAACGAAATAGACTACAGGTGAAGGAAGGTAGTGCACCTGTCAAACAGCAACATCATAATAAAAGTGGTCAGAAAAAGTGAAATCAAAGTGAGCACACACAGTATATCAACTTATTCTTAGTTTTGATCATTATTTCCCCATCTGTTACCTCTGGTGCTATCATTATTGAGGATATACTCATTAGGCAGCTTAGTGTGACATCATTCCTGTTCAGCTATAGCTTATACAGCAAAGGGTTGAAAATCTTTCCACTGAAGAAAAACAAAGCATTGAGCATGCTGTCATTGCTGGCAACCGAAAACTTTGTAACTCCAAGTTCAGAATCTTTAGGATCTAAACTTCAGACATACATTCCTCTGTGACTGGAGAGAGCGTCAGAACTATTGGGTTCATAAAGCTATCCCACGACCAATTAACACATAGAGTACACACAAACTCTGAAATGAATGGTCGTCAAGATAAAACCCTCAAAAGTAACTTTTAAAGGTTTACTCCTAACAATGTAGTCACCAGAAAAAAAGCAATAGCTTTATGTGATACTCTATTGACTGAGATAGTAGCGGGGGGGGGGGGTTGCCGCCATTCTATACAGGATTGAGGTCAGAGTTCAGCAACAGAGTAGCAAAACTGTCAGCAGATAAGGAGTCAGTTTATTGCTCAAGGACACATCAGAAGTGGACTGGGCCATGGAAAGAGAGTTGAATAAGGAACTTGTGACATGACTCCTGCCATGGCAATGACGGTAAGTAGGCCCATCACTTTGGCACAGACTTGATATGTTGTAAACTATTGGATACTTTCGTGGTTACCAGAAGATGAATCCTAATCACTTTGATGAACCTCTTACTTTTCTTCGAGCACCACCACGTGTTGACATTTTTGGTTTTTGATAAAAATGTTCTCAGAAACTGCTGGATGAGTCACCTTGAAATTTGGGGCATAATATTCATTGTGCCCAGAATACGGTTCCCAATGAGTTTGGTGATCCCTTGACTTTTCGTCCAGTGCCATCATCAGGTCAACATTTTCACTTATCCTGTGAAAAATCTCAAAACCTACTGGATGAATTGGCACAACATTTGGTACAGATATCGATGGGTAGAAGACGATGAATACTAATGACTTTGGTGATCCCTAGACTTTTCCTCTGGCGTCATTAGCAGGTAATCGTACAATTTGTGTACTTGGTTTATGACCAAATAAAGACAAACTATTAATGACCTTCCCAGCAGCTTCAGCTATGCTTCATGTTCAGTGCTAATTGCTAGCATGCTATCAAGCTAAACTGACATAGTAAACTTGTTACAGTAAACAACAGCATGTTAGCATTGTCATTGTTACCTGACAGCATGCTGACATTTAGTTTAAAGCACCACTGTGTCTATACAGCTTCACCGAGCCACTGGTTTGGCTGAAGACTGTTATTTTCTCTCCACTGGCTTGTCAATATATATTTACATGCATCTACTGTAAATATACATAATAAAAGTGAGAAAATTTCCTTTCTACACTACCGTCCACTTGACCGTGGTGTTTTTTCATGGCAGCGCTGAGTTTATGTCAAAGACTGTACATAAGAAGTGGACATCATCACCGTGGTGTCACCCATTGGATTGGGGACGGCAGTTTTTAGAGTCCTCGAGTTCAGCACGTTGATGATCGGCATCTTGGTTTTTGGCTGGCTATGCCAGCGAAAAGCACTTTCCCTTGACCTTGATTGAAAACTTCATGAGGTCAATCAAAGATGTGAAGGAGAATTCATAAGGATTCAGTAAAAGATGACCACGGTGCTGGTGATCAATGGGATCATAATTGACCAAATAACCGTTTTGCTCTCTTAAAGAAGACTTGATTGAGACCATAAACTCATGTTTACTGAGGCAATACATAAAGTGAGAAGTAGAGCCATTTTCTCACACACCTCTGCCTTTATTTTTGCAACCAGAGGAGTTGCCCCCTGATTTGGACTTTTGTCCACTGCTCCAGCCTCATTTGATGACAGGTTGACATCATCTGGTTGGCCTCAGGTCCTCTATAAGCCCATTCCAGATTGCACCATGACCACCACCTCTCCACAACACAAAACACACATACTGACTGTGACCTATTCAACAACCTTGTCTAGTCAACTATAGCTTGCAAACTTATGGATGATCGCAAGTGAAACCCACTTTACAACTTCTTCAAAATATTACAACTTCTTTTGACATAGCCTGGCCTAGCGAGTAATTAGCCCTAAAATAGGATGCTTTTCAGAATCGTTCTCTCAAAGCGTCCTTCATCGTGCAACATCTCAATAACTCAGCGATCCTCAAGATTCCGGAGTTGTAAATAAAAATAAAAAAAGATGAGCAAAAGATCACTTGACAGCTGAGGAACGGCAGCTAAACTTAGCCTGATGGAGTTAGCTTGCTAACTTTTTTTCAAATAAAACGGAACATTTTTGACAACCTCCACCAGAGCTACAGTAAGGCTGCCGGCTCCAGTTTGCTACCAGCTATCTGAGCCTTTTGACAACACGGCTCTCTCTCTCTAATTCAACAACTGTCAGGTCTGGCGACATGCAGTCAGTGCAGCTCCATTTATTTGTGTCTTGTCAAGGAACACACCAGCGATGCCATTCTTTTTGAAGAGCAGGTGATGAAACATCCGCGTACATCCCTGTGGGACGGTACTGGGGAATGGGAGCGACTAGATGGCATCAAAAGGTCTTTCTGAACCTTCGCCATCAGGTGCTCATTTGGGAGGTGAGCTAAATTTGCCCTTTCTCTATGAATAACCTCTTTCAGTCCCTGACGTAACTCAACCCCTTTCTTTCCTTCTTTTGCTCCCTTATTTCTGTCGTTCTTGTCTTCCTTATTAGCATCTTAACCTGGGGCCAACGTCACCACTTAAGATTCATCGAGAGGAGTAAAAATGATCAGTAAAAGCTTTTCTGAGACCAATTACATCACATATTTTCCAATGTTCCCTCTGCGTTTTGCGCATGATGTACTCCTTCAAGAAAAAGAGATAAATCACAAGTTTAGTAACTCCTACTGCCCAACTAATTAATGGGCTGGCTGCTCCCAACAAATCACTGGCACAGACACCTTATTGACATGCCGCACCAGCAGCACAGGTGAAATGACAGCAACTCCCCGACCACTCTGCACCACGTCGCAGGGCCCTGCTTTCATTTTGAGTGGCGTATCACCCCACATCTCACACACCACCCTCCAGAGCGCGCACACACACACACACACCCTTCAGACTATCTCACAGCCCATGCTCCCATTTCTCATTCCATTAAACCCTGAATTATTCAAAGCAGACGAAATTGATTTCTTGATAGTTTAATCGCAAATCAAAACCCAACCTTGGGCGCAGTTCGCTCCCTTAGGGCAATTTTTGACAATCAAAAATTCATGGAGAAATGAAATGTTAGCAGATCATTTCTGCTTCTGGCTGATTAGGCAGACACAATGAAATTCAGATGGAGAAAAGAAGGAGGCATGGAATTAACTTACGCCAATATGCCACGGAAAACAAATTGAAAGTGAGATAAGATTTTCAGAGTTGATTCTTTGATCCAGCTAAAGCCCCCTGTATTGAAAGCTTGCCCTTTTCTGCTATAGCAAGCCAATTTCCTGCATAGAGTCACACAAGATGAAGTATTACACATCAAACCTGCAGTTCATTTTATTTATGAGTCTTTAAGCTTTTATCAAACAGATAAGTTTGCAATTAGTTTCTTTAATCACAATGTTCTCTTGACTATTTTCCACATCCCTCGAGACTAACCCTAATATGCTCAAATATTAGGTAGTCGGTTTTCAAAAATGCAGACATGTCATTTTAACAATTCTTATTTTTGTTTGTATAATAATAATATCTGACTTACTTCCATTTTAATGTGGATAACCTCTTCAACTCAAATTCAAGTCATATTCTGACTTTACACATTTTATGATTGATCTATTATCAGGGACTCCCAAGCTCCACAAAAATGGGGTGAAATATGTATTACCCCCCAAAATAAAAAGTCATGCCATAGACAAACTTGACCCCATATCTTACCCCATCGCCAAGATTAAAGCACATACATCTCAGACCTTTATACATTATTCAATGTAGTCTGTTGATAATAGGTTGGGTTGGTATCAGCACTGGGCTATTCAAATACAGAGCCAACCCCATATATTACACCGAACACCCAAAAGATTGGGTTATTAAGATGTTTACCAAGTGCTGCAGGCTACTATATAAGATGCTCAAGGTTAAATAGATGTTTTTAATTAGGATACTGCATATAGTATCTGTAGCACATTAGTTTGACATTTTTGGAAATATGCTCACTAGCTTCCTTCACGAGAGCTAGATGATCAATACAAACCAGTCTCGCGTCGAGAATGCTATCAATCGTCTCATCTTACTCTGTCAAAGAGAGAGAGGATGCATATTTTCCCAAAATGTGTTTGGGGTATGAGAGACCATCTTGTGATGGGATCACACCAGCCAAAAAAAAACAATCCAATGCACTTTGTACCCCCTACTTCCAGTGCAATAGTTTGGACCACATCCATCTTCGAAGGAGGCCTTCATTGTGATCTCAACTACACACATGTGAATTTGTGTGTCCCCATATCACGCCAGGGGCGTGATATGGGGAGGGGTTGGGGAAATGGCAACTTCCCCACTTCCCACCCCTTACCACTGGTGCTTTTGCTTGGACCACGCCCATCTTCAAACCCAGCCTCCATTTTGATCTCAACTACACACGTGAAGTTTTCTCACTGTATCTTGCACAGGAGTTGACAAAATATTTCCACAGACAGTACCCAAAACCTCTTCTGTGCTAGTCCCCGCTGCAGTGAATGTCTCCAGGACCACACAAAGAGACTCACAAGGTGAAAACTGTCACGGCTGGTAATAACAAAAGGAAATGTTGCCATTGTGACTGAGCAATCTGCATTCAATGATGAAGGCCATGGGATGTGGTTGAAAGCATATGACACAAAAGCTAAACTAAAGGCTAAAGTTAATATTATTTTGTCAAATATCTGTTCCCAAGGAAAAGACTAATCTTTCACACAGAAGTTTCAGGCATTTCTCAAGATATTTCATAGTTGGAGTTCTGCTACTTTAAGGCTTTGGTTTAGGTGGACGTTTAGAAATCAATGAAAGACAAACAGTTACTCTTTTCTTCTCAGTATCTAACGTCTTCTGTCTAACCTCGACATTCTAAATCATGCAATTATTTATTTTCATGGGCAGTGCTTTTATGATACAGATCAGTTTGTGATTGTTAATTTAACAACTCAGACTTTAATTTCACCAATCTTAATTAACTAGATATAATATTTTCATTAAATCATAAGTGTAATGTATCAGCATCATCACCACTTTCTTGGTTTTATTCTAAAGGGCAGGCAAGAGTGCAATTACATTTTCTCCCCACTCATCCACAGAATAAATGACCTGTCTATTATCAAACAAAAGGAGCCGAGATATGATTGGAATTCTCCTCCTGAGATGTGATCCTCGGATGATTTAAAGTTAATTTGGGAACCCTGGAATTGCACAATAATTCCACGGGTTTCGAGAATTATTGTGATTTTTTTTAGATATATAGAGGAAACGAAAGAGGGACGGGGGTAAAGAACGAGGGCACGGAGAATAAAAGGGGCGAGATCAAACAGCATCACAGGGAATGAGGAAGCAGATGGGAGAATTTTTAACACAGTCCTGCCTACCTGCGTGGCTAATTCCTTCTCGCGTCTCTTTTCAGCCGAGAGCAGCTTCAATCCGACTGTGTCTTTTCAAAATGGAGGGTGACTTACTCGCACTGACGTGGCGAGCGGTAAAATCAGATATATTAGCTCAACTGATTGCATTACGGCTCAGAACATACTTTTTACCCAGCTGCTTTCTGCAGCATCCTTCCATCCTTTCCTACCCGGGGTCATGTTACAAGAAATAGAGTCTTGAGATGAGTGCAGGATTATGTTGTCCTATTTAAGGGTAAAAACACATTGCCTTCTTTATATGCTTTGTTTGGTATTCGAAATGTCTATTCACATGTGCAGTGACACCACCGCTCTTCTGTGCGTGCCAGCCTTTGGTAGTGAAGCTCCTGAGAGTTAACACAGTGGTTTAACTAACAGCCTTCACTGTCCTCCAGTCTGAGGCTCAAGGCCTCTCAGTAATGGAGAAATCCACTGGAATCGCTACAAGACTCCACCACGCAAAGCCTACAGGGATCACAGCATGCATTATAGGGAATAAGCTGTCCCAAATTATCCCCCGGCCCCAAGGTCAACGTACTGTGCCATGCGTCCGCAAAATGGGTTCGAAAAGAGCCATGTAGCACTGGAGACTTTTGCACTCCTCCTGGAGCTTGGCGAGGATTAGAATCCATTATTTACGCGCAGTCGTCTGTAGGCCACCACATGGGAACTTTCTCTCATGCAATAAATACTGTATATACGTTTCCACGGCTGCATGGTGGTATAGCAGCCGTGGTGATACAAATGCACTGGAGACTGTGTATTCTACTCGAGCACCATGGGGCTACTTTCCGTACTACCTCGCTAGCATGTATGCTCGGGGCATAACTTGCTATTTACATAATGTATTAATGTTTTTGATTTTCTAAATTATTTTTTTCTATTAGGCCCAACAAGAACATCTATAGGTCATTAACAGAAGTAAAAAAAGTTTTTTAAAAATACAGCCTTCAGTGCAGTGAGTGCCTGGCAGAGGCCCCTATAGTCCAGTTATTGTTAACGTTCCCAACAGCATACATCATTTGCTGATATATTCTGTCCAAGATTACAGAAGTTGCTTGCGTTTGTGTTTCATGAAGTATTTCATGAGGCTGATTGAGCCGAAAGCCAAAGCCACAAAAACACACCTGTGGGCCACACTGGCCACTGTGGGTGTGCTGCCTGTTCATAATGAAGAAGAAGGTGCAGCGCTGCAGAAAAGGAGGCTTGTGCTAATCGCCATGACTGATGGTCCACTGCCATCGAGTGGAGCCGCGGGAGGACTGCATGCAACGTGTGCACATGGAGACTAGCTTTTGACTCCAGCAGAAACAAGTGGATTCTTGGTAAATCAGGCACGAGTAAACATGTTGTTCACTCTAATTTGTGTGTGCGGTTCATTATTAGATCTGACGAGATGAACGATTAGAAGCATTGGAAGTTTGAACTCTGATGTTGCGATCCCACTTACAAGCAAATCAAAAAATATGTATACACATATGAAATCAGATATTTGTGTGAGAAGTTATCTGCCCTTTCCCTTTCTTCAGATAACTTCCATCAACATTCTTTTGGATTTAATAGGTGAAAGCCTTAAAGGTTGGTAACTTTCACCTGGATTCACCTGACCGGTCCATTTCTTCTCCAGCTGTGGAAGTAAACCCTGAGTACTCACAGCTGTTAGGCAAAATGGTCCGGCAGTCTGTAAATTAGGACACATCTGGTTGTGGAATATCGCTGACCTCTGACAATGCACTGAAATTCTCAAGATGAACAACTCTTACTGTTTAACTAATGGGTCCTAATGTCAGTAATCAACTGGGGATGTTTCAAGGTAATATCTATTAGTTAAATGCGAACCTTATTCGCCTGTAGTGAAATGTATGCAATATTATATGTAAAGGCCGTTTCACCAAAAAATAATTCCCCATACTCTGATAGTTTCATTGCTATCTATATTCTGAAGGTTTTTAAGAGGGGGGGCGCTTGTTCATTATCTGATATATATAACATTTTTTAGTTTTTATAAAAAAGATATATCCAAAATTCCCTCGGTAAAAACCTTTTGAATCTCAAGGCATTATCTTATTTGATAAGTGCTAATATGTAAAAATTTCCTGAACAGAAATCTGATTGTTGTGGGTGTCTCCCCACTGAACGCACTCTTCACATCATCTTTCAAATGGTGTTTGAATGCTGGTTTTGGCATCCTCCATTGATTTGAATGTATCGTAAAAGATAAAATCAATTTATCTGCTTTTCTAAAAGAGAAAAACCAGTTCAGAGCGACAGCAGATCCACAGGTGTCCAAGTGGCATCTTAGGACGGCGACAAGCAAAAGGTCAACCCGATACACACAACTCATCAAATGCCGAGCCAGACGAGCAGCAGCTCAAGACAATGCTGGCTTTCAATTCCCTCAGATAATAACAAGGCCACTTGGGTACAGTAAGTGAGCACATAATCCCAGCTCTTTTTTATTGAATTTCACAGTTCACATAAACTGCAAAAAGAACAACAATATCACCCCCACAATGAACATCTTGTACTCTCTGCTGTCACTCGGTGATGGTAAACTGGTTGTTTACTTTGTAGAGGAATCTATAACACACACAAAAGTGTCCACAATGAAAGACCATAGTTAATACAAAGGCACTTAGTAATAGGAAGTGAAATTGAGAAATGAAATAGCCATTAAGTGACAGTGAGAGGTTAAGAGGAAGCAGCACATCAGGGCCCAAAAAGTCACAAAAAGAAACAAACATATCCAGGTGTGTCATGGGTCGCTATGTGACATTGTCATTATTTATTCCTGTTGTGTGGACGGTTTGTGAAAGCATGAAACAAGTTCTCCACTATACCCTGTAGTGTATATCTGAGGAAAATATGTTGGCATTATGCGTTTCTGTAATCTACAGATTCGTTGAATGACAACGTTTTAGCATTCGGTCAGAGCAGGTTCGGCAGCATATCGGAGCGACCGTTGCAAGGTACGTTGTGTGATGATGAGTGTAGCAGGCAAGAAAGTCCACTAAGGGCAGGTGGGTCAAACACGGAAACCAGAAGTAAACATTGACTTTACGCTTGTTACACGTTACACAACGTTACGTAAGACAGTCCGCTAAGGTTGTTACGTTTATTTATTTTAAATTTTAATTCAAACCATGATGTTTTTAGAGGATGCGTTGCACAAAGTTTATCATTGGGCATTTCTGCAAACGAGACACAAGGCTGATATGAAACATACTTATTAAACATATTAAACATAACAGACTTTTTTTCTGCATGCCAGGAAGGTATAGTAAAGGCGACTTCATGGCCCCCCGGAAGGTAACCAAAAATAGTTTTCTAGGACATATGCTACCTGTTCTGACAAATCCCAGCACCTGTTGCGATGCACTGATAGAAAGCAGAGGATGTGGCATCAGCAAAAATAGATCCATGTCCAGGCTTGTGTCAAAGTAGGAGGCGAGTGTTGGTGGTAGAATGGTGCAGGCAAGGGAATATAATTTCAATGGCATTGATGGGAGAAAAAAAAAGGGTGCGTCCCTTCAAGGCCACCGTAGACTCTTTTTATTAATGATAATGTATGTTCAGTATGCACCATCGTCTCGAGATCTGGAGCGTGACAGTCATGTCAGTTCTCTCTGGTGTCAGTTTCTCATGTCTTTCCGATCTCCAGGCTTAGCTGGAGGTGACACTTTTGGGATGAGGATGAAAAAAGGTAAAGTGCACAGCAACCAAGCGATACTTTAAAAAAAGAGTGTGCCAAGACAAATCCGGGCCAGGTTTTGCGTATGTAGCATCAGAATAGAAGTTACTGTATTATCACTTGGGAAAAGGGGCTATCTGACCACTTCCCTTTTCTTGCACAAGCCAAATATGTGCTGTAGAATTACAGACAGGAAAATGTACTTGTGTTGTTGTTGTTTTGAGCTTTTCTCTCCTGAAAAGCCTCTATCTCACTGTATTTTACTGAGTAAACGTCAATGTGATTGTACGGCATTAAGACATGTTGGATTGTTGCTGGTTTCAGTCCTGAACAAGAGTGAGGATTAAATGATGCAATACATTATCCATCATGTACTTGCTTACGCCCCGCGGGACTTGTCATTTCATGGAGCGCATTTGCACGTCTTCGCTGTTCCACTTATGCAATGCATAATCTCAAATATATGAGGATATATAAGTAGATGGAACAAAGGTAGAAAAGACACCAAAGATTCCATAGAAACGCATCATTATCATGTGTTTCTGGGCTACATTAGTGTTCAATGAGTGCCTCCAGGGACATCTCATCTTCACATGTTAACTCACAGTCATCATTATACAATGAACTGCAGCCTCTGTGTCTTCAGAGGGTTCGTGTCGTATCAGTTTTGGTTCGATCATTGTTTCCTTCTAAAATACATATACAGGATGTAACAAAGTGTTTTATGGAGAACGCAGGTGTCAGATGTTACTTTTGTCATCTTTCCTTTTTTGCTCCGCTGACTTTTTTTTTTTTATACATGCACATAATATTTCAATTGTTATGGATCTTTCCCGACAGTGACAGCATTCTAAGTTGTGTGAAAAATATTGCATTTTGGCTGCTATTTCAAACACGGGGAGCTGTCTGCTCATCTCCGTGCGAGTGAGGAGCTCCTGGTGGAAGGTCACAGACAATATAAGATGGCCCAGGCACGGCAGCAGGCTTTTTTGTTTCTACTCACATTTCAGATATATTTGATCCGAACAAATTGATTCTCAACAAACTCAGACGGGGTTGCGGTGGCGTGAGATTTCCATATTGTATTCTGCCTCCAGAAAACAAAACCTCAACAATTTCTGCAAATCTGTCTGTTAATCTTACCGTTGCTGATGCATTACCCTTTGTTACCCTACTGTATGCAATGCTTGATGTTCAGTGGCCAATGACACCTTCATTAAAAGATAGGCCGCCGTAGCAGATGGGGTCTGGCCGCGACATGAGGATGATAGAAGAGCTGGATCGGGAAACTAGTGTACCAGATTAATGGGGACGAGCAGCTTGGCTCCCTGGCCCTGCTATCACATCCACGCTTGCGACTTCCAAGACAGCAGAGTTAGACCCGGGTGTCCCAGCTGCTGCCTCCACCCATGCTGAGGACCCCTGGCAATAGGAGCGAGACTCGCTGCTGAGTTGACATCTCTCGCTCCGACACCCCTACGATGCCGGCTGCAAAATTATATTCAAGATTTTGATTTCACTAACGGTAAAGAAAAAGGCCACTTGTCTGTTGTGATAAGGCAATAGTGCAAATCTCACTGGTTAATCTTGATTTCTCCGGACATCATTGAGCTGAAAATGATGTGCTGACGCTCACTTTTTCGTTCAATCTGCTGAACGTAACATGATTCTTCCTGTCATGTTTTAATGATTACCACTATGGCTTTACATTTTTATGACATAGTGATCGTAGATTCACCAACCTCATTAGTGACATTAATCTCACTCTGATGTGCAAATCAGCTTCCAAAGGTGTAAAACTTGCTCATCCAAAAGCAGTGGTGGAAGAAGTACTCGTGTATTTCACTTAAAGGGGTACTACGCCTGTTTTTCAAACGGTGTTGACGATGTTTTAGCATTCGGTCAGAGCAGGTGTATATCGAGCAACCGTTGAAAGTTAAGTGGTATGATAACGAGTATAACAAGCGAGGAAGTCCACTAGGAGCGGGTGGGTCGAACAAACAGAAGAAACCAAACGTAAATGTTGACTTTATGTTTGGTACGTGACATTAGTAAGCTTGTTACATAACATTATATATGTCAGAAAATCTGCTAAGAGTGTCTATTCATTCAAGTTAGTTTCATTAGTTACTTTGTATTTTAACACAAACAATGATGTTTCTTCACGTTTGTTGCCCAAGTCTAACTTAAGTATTGACAACGTAGAGATTTGTAGATATCCCACGGAATCAATTTGTATGTATTCCACGTAATCATGAAATGAAGTAAAGTGACATCACGGGAAAATGATAAAACGAAAGACCTACCTTTTTTCATGAGGCATCATACGAGTCATTGTATGAGGATATGTTGCAGGGAATGAATCGCGTGGAATTGTGCATTTCTTGTTTTACTTAAAAAGGGAACTATGGCCATTTTCAAAATCAATGTGTGTTCTTTCTATGGCCTAAAACAGTCCAGAAATGTTAGTAAACGTTAACAACTCTCTCCCAAATCCATAAGTTTGAGTGCTAAAACCCAACCATTCATTGTCTGTTGAGCAGCTCCACACTTTATGAGAAGTGTGAGGCTTACTTTGGTTTCAGGCTTTGACAGAGAGAGAGTCCCTCATGTTCATATTGTTTGGACTTTTTTAGGCCATGGACGTAACATATTTGAAATCTTAACGTTGTTGGTGTTCCACTTTTTTAATAACATGGTAAAAAGGCTCAAGTAAAAGTACAACAGCATAAGCATATATTGCAAATATACTTACAGTACAAAAACGTACTCATTATGCAGAATTATAGATGCATGAATGTGTACATTATTGTACTGTTGCAGCATATTTTTACTGCCGGAAATATTGACTTATAATAATGATAATACATCATAACCTATTTGTTGATTACATGCTGTATTTTCGAACTGCAGAGCAACTAGTAACTCAAGTTTTCAAACAAATGTAGTGGAGTGAAAAGTACAATATTTCTCTCTGACTTGCAATGAAGTATAAAGTTGCATGAAACAGAAATATTTAATTTGAAGTACCTCAGAATCGTACATTGCTTGAGTAAATGTACTTAGTTACTATCCAACACTGTCTGAAACGAACACACTAGTCACTTTACAG
The DNA here is from genome assembly GCF_004355925.1 of Anarrhichthys ocellatus. Lineage (NCBI taxonomy): Eukaryota > Metazoa > Chordata > Actinopteri > Perciformes > Anarhichadidae > Anarrhichthys > Anarrhichthys ocellatus. The sequence continues at coordinate 7,807,187 of NW_022280046.1, forward strand.
GAGAAGAAGAAGTTCATTAAAGGTTTTTGGCTCCAGATCCAACTGCACGATGAATTGCTTCAATTAATCCAAAGCTATTTGGCAGTTGCATTGAATTGTGGGTAATGTAGGTCTTTGACTGGGAAAAAGCATAGAGAAGCAGCAGATTTATTTATTTTCTAAACTGTCTAGTATGTCTAATACTCTACCATCTACGTTCCCAATCCGAACAACCCATCCCACCACTAGAACCCCTAAATAGGCTTCAGTAGGACTCCGTCCGTATGAAATGTATAGCTGATTAACAGAACTGTAGCTCTCTGGGACAGTAAAAATACAATATGTACAGTAAGACACCAGACACACTGATGCTATGCCATTTAAAACACAGAAAAGCAGTGAAAGAGCTTGTGCATAGACATATGTAAGATACATAGTGTGTATAAGTCTTTGTGATGTGATCATACAGGTGATAACTGCCAAAGTACATACAATCCAACTTTGCTGAAGGGATTCAAGGTTGAGATGTTCAAATATCAGAACATTCCTGGAAGCTACTCGGCGTGAATTGAGAAGAAAGCATTTGCCCTCATGTTAGTGAAAGCTTTCTTCTATTATATACAATCAATTTGAAAGTCTGGTCATATCTCTTTTTCTAACACTTTGCTATTGGAGACATTTTGCAAAAGACAATGCAAGCCTGTTTCCTTTGCTGTTTGTAACAGAGGTCGACAAAAACATGGACATAATATAGACATTGACAAAAAGTTCAGATGAGTTCATGCTGTTTTGTTTTTTTTGCAATTTTGCAGCATCCATACATATTAATATTAATGTTCAAAGATGAAACCCCAAATGTGCATCTTTTCTTTGAATTACACCTATTCATGTTTCTGTTTCATGAGCCCCCCCTCAGCACTTCAAGATTAGAGACACATAGCCCTGTTATATAAACACTGCAGTTTGCCTGCCTCTCACAGTGGAGGGGAGTCCTCCCTTCTCCTCCCACAGGATGGTGCTACACCCTCGTCCCTTCTGGCTGTATCGAGAGTCAGCACAAATGATGATGGAGGTCCTGCAGGGTGGTAATGGGGTTACACTGTGCAATTTCCTGCTCCAGCCCTGCAAGCTTACATCAGCCTCCCTCTTCGTTCCTCTTAAAAGCGGAATCCTAATCGTTCTGCCGGCAGAAATGCAGTTTGGGCTTTGAAGATGTTATCCCCCCCCCCCAAAAGAAATAAAGTTTTGGCTTTGAAGATACTATTATAATAGCTATTTATTTATTTATTTCCCCAGAATGGACTTCTTAAAAAGTGTCTGAGGCGTTTCGGATTTGAAAATGAAAACTTCAAAAGTGTTTTGAGCAGAATATCGGCCAAGTGGTTTGCAACAGTGCATTTATATTTGCAGAAACAAATTCTATAAAGTATAGAAATAGGTTATGTATCAATAAATGCCCTCACTTCCCAATAATGATTTCAATTGTGAAAATTCTGTATTCATAATTAGATCATCGAATTGAAACCACAAACAAACTATCAATTCGGCCTTTTTAAGATTTAATTTTCTATCAATTAATTAATTAACTGATATAGAACATACTGTACAATAAAACATTTCATCCATCAACGTCCACGAGAACTTTCAGTAGTCTCAGTTTAACCCAACAGCCTGTAGTCTGATGAGTGCGGGGCCAAAGAACAGCAAGGAAGCTTGCTCGGCATTAAATATGGTCATGAAATCAATTAAAACTTTCACTTACAATCAATGTTTGATTAAGAGAAACGATCATAGGACATTGGCCCAGTCTTTCCCATCACGAGCGCTTTCTCTTTCTCTTTTTTATTTCACTTTCCATATCTCTGTCTTCCCTAGCTAATTCCTCTAACAACATGCATATGTATTTTATAATTCAAGTCCAGTTGCGAGAGGTACTGTAGATTTAGCGCAGAGGGAAAAAAAGAGAAAGTGAAATCTAAATTATTGGTTACTGCACACATGCTGCACACATGCTGCACACGTCTGCACGTATAGACTCCCACAACACTCCTCTATCTGCACTACTTCATGTCTAATTTAGCATGAGACGTTGCATGCCAGTAACAATCATAAGGCGCATTGAGCAAAGTATAAAATGGAATTCAGAGTCTGTCAGTATTATGAGAATAAAACTTGATATCCATAAAAGGTTAACAATGAAATAATGCGACATTGCTGCCACCAACCTCAGGCCAGACCTGGTACTCTGGTCCCCTTCACTGAAGACTGTGTACATCATAGAGCTCACAGTCCCATGGGAGAATGCGTTTGAAGAGGCCTATGAACGTAAGAAGCTACGCTATGCAGAGCTTGCAGCAGAAGCAAAGCAGCATGGCTGGAACACAAAAACTGTCCAGTGGAAGTGGGATGCAGAGGATTTGTGGCTTCTTCGACCATCAGACTGTTGAAAGAGCTGGGAAGCCACGGTCAGGCTCTGCGGCAGACCATAAAGGCAATCTCAGAGGCGGCTGAGAGAAGCAGCCAGTGGATTTGGATCAAGCGGAATGACCCATGCTGGGCTCCAAATATGTCAGCATAACCCACTTGAGAATCCCCACCTGTTAACCATTCAAGCGTCTGCCATTCTCAATGTTGTCAAGTTGGGGAGGGTGTATAGTGTTGAAAGGCTGAAACACTCAATGACACAAGGGAACATTACTGATGATGTGTTCTGGGCCCAACAGTCCCAAAATTCTACAACCTAAACCAAACCAAGATACACCCCACACAGGCTGGAAACCCCCACTTGTCGATCGTCAACCACTCAAAACAAGGTTAATTTCCTGGAAGTGCTCACCACCTTGGCACAAAGGACAGACAAACATCATGTCCTGTGTTTTTTGATTCTGTCAGTGTTGTGAGAATAAAACTTGATATCCATAAAAGGTTAACAATGAAATAATGCGAGTACAACTAACAAAACACAGCAACATGACAAATCTGACAGTTACTTATTTTAATGCTTGCAGGTCGGTTCAGTTTGTAAAGGAACACCCATATCAGTGTTGATGTGTAACTGTGAGCTGTGTAATTGCGCTGTTAGCAGAGCAACTTTTCACATTCATGTTGAGGCTTGCAGGGCACAATGTGTTAGTCCTCAAGCACACAGTTTAATTAACACAGAGATGACGACAGTAAACACACGAGGAATGAAGCAAAGACGACGGCCATGAACGCATTGTTGTGGGTGTTGTTTTATATATTTAACTTTATATACTTATGGGTAGTTTGGGAATTGCCCAGTGGGGATTGATAAAGTCTTAGTAATACTATCAAAATTCATTTCTTGATTATATTCTTGTATTATTAGTCCATAGAGAGGCTTTGGTCAAGAGTTCAAGTCCTGCACAGGTCAAGAACGAACCCAGTGTGGCGCTCCTGGTGCAAAGCAACCCCCACACTGCTCCCCGGGGCACTGTGCAGTAACTGCCCACTGCCTCTAATACTAGGATGAGTTCAATTTCACTGTGAGCTGTAAAATGTGTGACATTTACAATGCAAGCTTTCAAACAAAGTGGAATAAAAAGAATACTATCTACCACTGCAATGCAGTGGAGTAGAAGTATTAAGTAGCAGGAAATGGAAATATTGAAGTAAAATACCTCAAAATTGTTGTTGGGTAAATATACTTAGCCACATTCCAACACTCGTGGATGGTGATAATGCAGTGAGCTCCCTAGTGAATGTCTGAATATTTGCATTTCACGAAACTGGTGATTCACCTGTATGATGAAAGTCGGTCTGTCTTTCTTTCCCTCTTCCTCTCTTCCTCTTTCCCTTTTTTCATTCGACTAATGATTCACCTGAATGATGAAAGACTGTCTGTCTGTCAGTCTCTCTTTCCCTCTTTCGCTCCATCTGTCTATCAGTCTCTCTTTCCCTCTTTCCCTCCATCTGTCTGTCTTTCTTTCTTATTAAGCGAACATACACATAAATAGCCTCATTCCAATAACTGTTGGCTGCATAAGCACCCATTTTTGCATCCTATGATTTTTCTTTGACGTCTTTCAAAGCATCCAAACAGAGGCCTGTGTTTGCTTCGTCACCAGGATAAACAGCTCACCTTTGACCCTGTTGTATCAGAGCAAACAGCTCACCTTAGCTGACATGTACTTCTGATGTGTTACGGAGAAATTAGTGGCCATTAGTGACAGGAGGAGTGTTCATGGGGGCATACTGTAATGTATGCTAAAGTGAATTCACAACACTCATGTTCAAAAACAGCACAAATACAAATGTCCTCTTTAAATCCATTTGAGCCCTTAATGACACATGTGCCACAAGAGGAAATCCAGATAATGCACGCAGACAGACAGACAGAACTCATAAACTGAGATTAATGATGCATGCCCTATGACTCTATGTGAGCTCATTGAACATGCATGCGGCAGACATCAGCCAATTGGTATGCATCATGACTTTCTTGATGACTTGAGGGAGACAGCGGCTGGGAGAAGTCATTCTGGATCAATTTATCTCATTGTGAGCTGTACTGGATTCATGGTGTGTTCATGCGAGGTAAAGAAAAAAAAAACAGACAGTAAGAGAAGACAGACAGAACGCAGACCACCACCTGTGGAGCATTGATGAATGAGTACTGAACCGTGCCTGAATGATGAATAGATATGCTCATATATAGCAGCGTATAAAGCTTTAACAATGACGATGATAATGGAATGACTTGTCAAGACGAGTGGCTAGATATACATGTACTGAAGTGGAAAAAGAAAGTGTCTGTTTGATACTTCTTCTTACACACCGCACACAAGTAACGTGCGGTTAATATGATACGAGGCCACAGTGTGGAATATATTATTTAAATGCAGAGCATAAGCCTTAGAGAGATGTTGTGCAACAAATTAATTCTTCGTAATTATTAAAAATAAAGCACTTCTGTGGACGCACAGCTTGTGGGGGGGAATAGGCCATGTTCATATAATGCTAAAAATTTACAGTATGAAAGTGCAAAAGGGGTTTAGGCTCAAGTTTCATCGTTGCTATAAAAATTCATACGCCAGGCACAGAGCCAACCCGTATCCTGCATGTACCGTTTCACCAAACCTTTAGAAAACAGGAAACGGTTTTCACAATAACCATTAAAATCACAGCCCCAAAATATTCAATCAAGTGCCGTGACCGCACTTTTTACATTTGTGCCATATCTTGGTGTGTATTAAAGGATTCACTGGCGCACATCTCATTATGATTTATCCCTTCAACAATCATATAGGAGAAGACTAACGCTGAATGCTATTCGATTGTCTTGACAACAGGACCTGAATGGAATGCTCTACCACCGGAGAAGCTGGACCGAACAATAAAGTGAGACTGAACACTATTACACTGACTGCGGTAGAAGGAATATGTAAAGCCTTACTGCGTGAGTGAGCTGACCTAACCCATGAAAGTCTGCATAGAGGGCACGCCGGGCGGTGTGCACATGAGTGTATACATGAGTTTATACTGTAGTATGCTGACGTCATGACTCTAAGCTCTGCTCCCTCACTCTGAGTAGAGGTGACACAACTTATGAGAAAAGGCACAAGAGATTCACCTTGTTCATAAAATGTACTGTGCATACTGTATGTTCTGCACATGATGCAACATCTTTGTTGTTTGTTTTGTTTTTACTTAGATGGATACTTTTTATTTCTTCCCATAGTTTTGTTATATTTATTGTGTTATAATTTAAATCTCGATTCATACTATTATTAATTTTCTATTTTTTTATCGAGACCCCTAGCAAAAGCATTTCATACCAGTTGTTACGGCCTATATAGTGTGCCTAGGGGTACACTGGAAGTAACATAAAAGGTGATGGAAAACCTTGGCAAAAGTTTAACAAAAACCAAGAGCATAAGGCAGCGCCAATTAGACACATTTATTAACAGTATAGATGAGCAGGGACAAACCAACTAAATAAGGAAGCGTAGCCATCAGGGTCTCTAAGGCCAACATAATAAACAAAACCCCCATGCTAACTGGAAAAGAAGAGGTCAGCTGGCCTATGAACAAACAAACACAATACTGAACTCCCTAACTAGTCACAAAAACAGGAGAAAACTTTTCAAAATAAAAGGCAGATAACCCCTACAAAGCTTCCATTAACCCTCCTGTCGTGCTCGGGTCAAATCTGACCGATTTTACAAATTTAATCAATCATAAATATTGTGTTTTACATCTGATTGCCTCAAGGCCTCATGATATCCTCCACACTAGGCATTTGAACATATCAAATTGCTGATCACCACTTTCATTGAATTTTTAGTGGTTTAGTCAACTTTGTAACACCCATGGTGTTCCTGGTCAAAAGTGACCGCCATAGGAAATGAATGGGAAACACTAGATTATGTCCATTCATCTGATGGAAAACAGCCCTATACACACCCACAACCACCCCCCCTCCCATACACACACACAGACACACACACACACCTGTGTAAACACCTGTTCACAGCCCCATATATAAAGTTGTACACATTTCAAACTTCAAACAAAAAATCAGGTGTTTGTTATGGGAACCCATCTCTATACCGTGCTTATGTGCCCACACCTTCCAGACAAAACAATGTTTCATATCTACTCACTTTCCCCCTAAATAAACCTTTATATATGCCTTGCTCTCATTTTACTCTGTGAGCACAATGAGTAGGCCACTGATGAGGCGATTTTCTGTCAGAGAGGCTCTGGACCTAATTGTTGAACCAGATGAAGTGATTGAACCGGAGATAGAGGAAGATGTCTCGAAAATTGAAGACAACAATGATCCTGATTTCGATCCGGACTATTATGAGACTGACCAGTCAACAGATGGCGAGGAAGTGGCACCAGAGGAACAGGCACCTCAGGTGACATTCCAGTCCAAGGGTGGCAACTTGCTCTGGTATTCATCCTCCCAGGACAGAGGAGGCAGAGCGAGAGTTGAAAACATAATAAGGATGACGCCAGGGCCAACACGATATGCAACATCTCGTGTGGATGACTTCAAGTCCAGTTTCCAACTCTTTTTACCAGAATCCATTGAGGGTGTTATACTGGACATGACAAACCTGGAGGGGAGGCGTGTGTTTGGGGACACATGGAGAGCATTGGATCAGGTAGACCTCCAAGCCGACATGGCTCTGTTGAGGAGTATATCGGTCAAGCAATGATGCTAGAAAAAGTCTGTGGGATGCGGAGTTCGAGAGGCCTATATTCCTGTCAACAATGTCCTTACAACTTGTGGGGGGGAATAGGCCATGTTCATATAATGCTGAAAATTTACAGTATGAAAGTGCAAAAGGGGTTTTGGCTCAAGTTTCATCGTTGCTATAAAAATTCATACGCCAGGCACAGAGCCAACCCGTATCCTGCATGTACCGTTTCACCAAACCTTTAGAAAACAGGAAACGGTTTTCACGATAACCATTAAAATCACAGCCCCAAAATATTCAATCAAGTGCCGTGACCGCACTTTTTACATTTGCGCCATATCTTGGTGTGTATTAAAGGATTCACTGGCGCACATCTCATTATGATTTATCCCTTCAACAATCATATAGGAGAAGACTAACGCTGAATGTTATTCAATTGTCTTGACAACAGGACCTGAATGGAATGCACTGTGTGATTATTGAATGTGTTGCTCAATCAAACTATCCTGACCACATTTATCAAAACAAACGTTTAGATTTGGAACAACCTGCAGTAAACGGCAAAGAACAGGGTGGGCCTCAGTTTCTGGACGGATCCCCAAACCTCTTTACAAGAACCTGATCTCCAGTTTGTCATTAAATCTGATGTCATGAATGAACCAGTTATTGAAGACAGCCTTAGGCAGCTCCGAGGAATTCTTTAAAGTCTCTCTCAGTAATCTACTGAACTCTGTAACAACATTGGAATGTACAGTTCGCTGCCAAGGGTGCAGCATGGTGAAAACTCCCAGAAAGTTCTTAACGCAAGCTTTTGTTTACCAGCTCTGTGTGCAGCGCCAGCTCTGTGTGCGCACCAGCTCTGTGCGCACCGCCAGCTCTGTGTGCGCACCAGCTCTGTGTGCACCGCCAGCTCTGTGCGCAGCGCCAGCTCTGTGCGCAGCGCCAGCAGCTCTGTGTGCGCACCAGCTCTGTGTGCACCGCCAGCTCTGTGTGCACCGCCAGCTCTGTGCGCACCACCAGCTCTGTGCGCACCGCCAGCTCTGTGCGCACCACCAGCTCTGTGCGCAGCACCAGCTCTGTGCGCACCACCAGCTCTGTGCGCACCGCCAGCTCTGTGTGCACCACCATCTTTTAGCATTTAGCTGTATTAGCCCTGTTAGCTGTTAGCTCTGGAAGCCAAACACACCGCAGGACTCTGGCATGCAAATCAAGAGAGGAACAATTTGTAATCTGTTCTCAAGCATACAGCCATAAATGAGCACAAAAATAGTTATGGCTGATGTGTTCAGTACACTAGATCAGCCACGGACAGTCAAGTTTTGTTTTTTTAAACGATGGCCCTCTACAAACACATTCACATGACACATGAGTAGTATCAAACATATGGAAATACACCACAAGGCCTGTGAGGTTTACTAATATCACAATTATTACTTGTTACATCATAACTATAGCATCTTTAAATGTAATCAGCACCATAATAGGACACTCCTTCAAACAGCCGGATGAAGCTGGTTATTGTCTCATGTTTTTGTCTTTTTGATATTTCTGATCAGCTTTGATTAATGTGTTCAAGGACTAAATTAAGTTTCTGGGAAATACACTTATTTAATCCAAGATGTCAGTTTCAATATAATAATGTTAGCTTTCTTGCTGAGAGTTTGCTGAGAGGATTGTTACCACCCTCTGTCCATTCATGCATTACAGTTTTCTCAAGTGATTGACACATGGTTCATCCAATCGCCTGCCAAGTAAAGTGCCTGCCCTTACCCAAACAGCTTCTCAGGTGGGTCTGTGTAAATCATCTGGCGGGTCAGCTTACTTCCCTCTCGGGTTTAATTTCAACTCATTTCACATGATTAATGGGGGGAAAAATGTATTCATTCAAATTTCAGAACTTGGATATTGAATATACTTTTCACCCTTCTTCCGAAACTGTGTAAAGAAGTATTCTGTGATTGTAAATTGTTATGTTTTTATGGTTTTTCAATCTCTCAGGAGGCTTTTGCGCACAGTACATGTGTGTAAAAATGTATGTCCCAAAGAATGTGCTCGTGCATCAGTGTGCATTTATCTCATCTGATCTGCAGTGGATACAACTTCTTCTTTATCTACATGTAGAAAATGACAAAAGTTCAACCCGGATCACGACGGCAGAAATTCCATGAAAGCAAGGCTCCTAGGCTCTGCCTTTCATGCAGCGGTTTGTTTGGGGGCAGGACATAAACAAAGGAGCCACACTCCATTGGCTAAACTCTACCAATATGTTAATGTGGTGTCAAATAAGGTTCAACCTCATTTCAAAACCCAGCACATAAGCTCCAGAGCAAGAGCAAGAGAGAGAGAGAGAAGAACCACGGCCGTCTCCTCCTTTTTCCTTTGACATTGATCTGATGAAACACAGGCAGTGTTTCCAGCCTGTAAGTACATTCTGCTTTGGAACATCCCCCTTTTTTAACATTTGTCGTGTTTGCATTGTATTTGTATTGTTGTTTAATTCAGTGAGAACTTTTACTTATTCATACATCTTTATTTCTGCTCATAGATGGTTCATAATTAGCTGCAGCCCTCTGGCAAAGACGACAGACTTACAGTAACATCTCCAGCCTGAAAATGAGTTGTACAAGGTGAGCTACTGTGCTTTTAATTGAAATCATTTTACTGCAAATACACATGTGAAACATATACTTGTGGCAATAGATGTCATTTTAAACCTCGTCACGTCTTCGTCCTCAGAGTCCTCCATGCCTTTGGGAGTCACCGCCAGCAGGCCGTGAAGCCCGTCGACCTCGCCGTGTGCCTGAGCCTCAGTCGGCATCAACCTCTCTACCAGCAGCTGTCCAAGTCCCCTCTGAAGCTCGCACCGCATCGTCATCAGCCGACCGGCCTTCACCCTCCGCACTCCTCCTCCTCTTCCCCCATCTATTCGTCCTCATCGCTGTCCTCCCCCGTGCCCCCAGAGCCCCGGAGCTGCTTCCGCAGGGATGCCGGCGGCGGTCCGAGCAAGAAGCGCGTGGTCTTCGCCGACGCTAGGGGATTGGCTCTCACTGCCGTGCGGCTGTTTATCCCCGAGCACACCGCTTCTACGCTCACCACGAGACCCTCCCTCGCCAAACTGCAAAGCCACCAGTCGACCTCAGACAAACTGCAGCGCCACAGGGTGTGGTTCACCCCGCCGACACTCGCCTCTCAAGCCTCTCAAGCCTCCCTCTCACGCCAGCGAGACGTGTGCGTGCAGTTGGAGAGCTGCAAGTTTTCGGAGCACTCCTTGAGTGGCAAAGTGCGCGTCAACCATGTCAGCGTCGACAACGCCGTGTATTTGAGGGTGACCTTCGACTCCTGGCGGAGCCACCATGACATTCCCTGCATGTTCCTGGAGCAGCAGCAGCGCTTTGGGGGTTCTGATGGGGACCTTTTTGCCTTTGACTTAAGCTTGCCAAAGAACATAGATCCAACGGAGCATGTGGAGTTCTACGTGGCCTTCAGGCCTGGAAACAGCGCGACTCCACTCTGGGACGACAACAGGGGGCAGAATTACAGGGTGTGCGTGGAAACGGGTGGATCAAATGGTCAACAAGGCAACGCCTACTGTTGTCACCCCACACTGTCACAACATCGGCCACCATTGTGGCTTTTGCACGTGTCCCCCAGCATGCAGAACTCTGCCGATCTGCAGCACTTATAGAGGAGTTTATCAAACAGAGTCAGAACAGACTGGAAAACTTTGTGTTCACCCAAGTGAAATTAAACCCTCTGAACAGAACTTTGAGAACAATAATGTGACTATGTTCATTAATACATATTTAAGAAAGAGTAAGGGCTTTTAGGGATGTGTGGGCATGCTGAAGTGTTGGATGGTCTGAAGCTCTATCCTGCCGAAATGTGACCAATACATGTGGAATGTTGTGATTAAATCCATTTTTTTAAGAAGCTTTTCTTTCTCTTTTCTTCTCTCTGCTGAAGGTAAATCCCAATCATTTAACACATGCCATTTTATAAATATGCAGCTTAAAGTTTAAGCAAAAACATGACACCGAAACACATATATCGGTACACAAAGAGAGGTGATTTCATTGGGAGAACCTTTTAAACTTAGAGCTGCTGACCCAATTGTTCAACTAAATCAGTGGATGTACTTTCACACAGACGTTGTTTCTCTTGGCTCACATTCCCAGTGTTGCATTTTAAGTAGGCATGTCATGCATACCAGAGGGAATAAGTCAACAAAGTAATAGAACTCCTAGACACTCCCCTACCTGCTGTGAAAGGTGCAACGGCACATTAGGAATTGTTACTCCTTGCACTGTTCTTGATGGCAAGTAACATTGGCCGCATCGGCGCCGGCATGTGCTTTGTACAATGGATAATGGTCAAGCCTGTGTTTATACACGCAAAGGGTGGAGTCCTCATTAGATGATGTGGCAGCCGAAGTGAGAGAGTGTCTCTGTCTGCTTTTGACTCCTACTTAGTCACCTCTCTGTCGGACTTGTTTCTTTGTCCCTCACTTTCTTTTCTCACGGGTCAGTGTCCTCCCAGGGCGGCGACTGTAATTTCGCACATGTAGCAGGTTTACCCACCTTGTACCCTGAAGTGGTTATTTATTCCTGAGGCCGGTGTCAGGCGATGGATCCCTCTCCCTTATTCACATCCAAGGAATGATATGCTAGACAGTGCTCAAGCACCAGACATGTTATCATGCACAACTAAACTGATCTACTTCTTCATATAACTACAACCTATCCTCATAGGTTAGTAGTAAAATACTCGTGGATCGTGGAAGCGGTGTTCCTTAAGTAAGCACATTTTGTGACAAGTAAATCATTCTTGTTTTACACGCGGGAGGAATGGTGGTCTCCTCAGTGTAAGACCAGGTTTTTCTTGACCCATCCACCGTCGTTCTTTAGACTTCAGGGTTCATGATTACGGGAATTTCATACAAATTGATCTTGTGGGGTACCTACGAATTACAGTGCATTCATTTTCGTATAGGCATAGCTTTGAATGCTGTATGAGAACATCCCGAGCTGTAAGTTAGTTGTGCCCAATGCAATATCAACAGAGATAAATTACCAAGCCTTTTAGCATACCATAATCTCAAGTGTAATTATGCACAATTCGCATGTTAAAGGTCTTGCCATTCTAATGGCAATCAAGCTTTATCTATTCGAGACACCTCAGGGAGATCAAGACAGCTGTTCAGTCACTCAAAGCAGTAATCACACCAATTAAAAACTATCCCTCAAAGTAGCATGAATATGGGCGTTCCTGATAACTGCAACATACGCTCCAGCCATAGATCATTAAAGTCCCTAAAAGGACTGAGTTTGTTTCACAGTACTTTCAAATAATAAGGTGGAAAAACCAGTATGTCCTGTTTCATTAAGTGTGATTGCTAGCTTGAGTAATACACTGATGATTTGAATGATGTAAGATGGAGGCAAGACCTGATCCTGCCATCTTAAAAATAGTTTGAGTCATCATATTGACATACATGGAATGTAACTTCTGAATTTAACCCATCCCTAGCTTATTGGGAGGAGTGAGCTGTTGAGAAGCGCCCAGGGAGCAGTTAGGGGTTCAGTGTCTTGCTCAGAGACACTTCGGCACAGGACTCGTAGCAGTCAAGGATCAAACCACCGAACTTGCGGTTGCCGGACGACCCTCTCTACCCATTGAGCCATGGCCACCTATACCTTATGCCCATACTTGCATAAGGTATTAGGTTTGAGAAAGGCTTTCGAGGGCTCCAGTATCTATTTAGGTTCTTTGCAATTGTTGTTACTCTCATGTTATCTTTAAGCCAGCAGCAGCCACAGCTGGCTCACTGCCAGCAGCCAGCTACCAGCTGCTGGTGCTTACACAGTGCTGATGCTTAGTGCTGTCTGCACAATAGCCTGAAGACCGATCCAGTGGGCTGCAGCTGGGATCACAAAGAGCAAACAGCGGTGGCTAGCTGACAACAAGACACTAATGCTGCAATGGCCGGTTTTGTTTTTAATTCTGATGCCAAGAGATCTAAAAAAGCAACCAGAATCTCACCTGCAAGCATCAGTTGTGTGTAGCAGCTGAAGAGCACTACAAGAGCAGCTGGAAACAGATTTCTCTTTATGCGTGTTATTTTTTTCAATCTATGGTAAATTGATTACAAATGAACTACATGTGTTGTGTTGTAGATATTCGAAGTTTGAAAGCTTTCAAAGTGACAAAATATGTATTCTAAAGTAGATAAAAAAGCCACTATTTCCGCACAATGACAATAGTAGTAATATTACAAACTGTTAACAAACTTTACTTCCTGACTGATATATAATAAAAATAAAATGCTATAAAATCCTCATTCACACACACAAGAACACAGGAGTGAAACAACAATCCAAAATATCAAGGGTTTTTTAATTTATTATTCCTAAGCCAATTATTTATTTTTAAAGTGCAAAAATTACATGCAATACATGAAACTTTTCTAGAAAGCATACCAGGACATCTAACACGGACAAAACATAAAAGTCTGTGCTGCCGTTTTCATCCTGCAAACTAGGAAAGACATAAGAAGACTGTGGTGCCGTGTGAGGTATTTCAGCACATGGAGGCAACAGTGTCCCATTAATGTGCATGTGTGAATGTATAAGGTGCATGTTGATATACCTAATAAGCCAAAAATCCTCAACAAATTAAAAAAAATGATCCGTCACTATCTCAGCTGTCTTTACTGACAGCGGTCGCTGGGCAGGTGCTCGTGCTCGGGGTTCCAAGGGGATATGCTAAAACACTCGGCGGCCTTCCTGTCGCACTCGCAGATGAACATCTCACACACGTTGTTGTCGTCTGAGGAAGATATAGCAGAGAAGAGAGAGAGAGAGAGCCTCTGTGACTACCAAAATGCCGACAAACATTCCTAGAAATTTAAGAAAGTGACGATAATATCAGTTTGATTATAACCCGATAATGTCTCGGTGTACTCACTGCCACAGGTGACCTTCCTGTTTGTCTCGTCACAGCTGTAGTCGTAGAACTCGGTGTAAGGATTGTCGAGGATGGGCCAGCACTCGGGGTGCTGCATGGCGGCATTGTAGCAAAGGTCATGCACTTGGCAGCACCTACAGGTAAAAAAAATAAGTAAAACAAGATTTGAATCAGACTGGACAAGGTCAATTATCAATTTTTCTGTATGAAGCAAAGTGAGTGGATCAGGACCTATCCAGATCATCCACGGGTGTACCGGAGCCTCCCATTCCGCAGTAGCAGCCGTAGTCGGCGTAGTCGAGGGCTGGCCAGCTGTCGGGCATCAGGCACAGGATCATCTTTCTGAACTGGTTCAGAGCCTTGTATTCCAACGAGTAGGCTGAGGCACGACAAGCAGGCACCAGTCAGAACTCCCAGTTTTACTCTACTCGAAGACGCATCTATTCAAAGCCACCGTGCATGTGGATTGTCGAGTTGTACTCACCAACAGAGAGGCTCGCAGCCAAGAGAAGCAGAGCCCGGAGGGTATTCATCCCGGAAGTCCAGAGGGTTAAGTCAAGTAACTCTCACTCGAATATCAGGCCCCTCTTTTTATATCAAGAGCGAGACCTTGGGAGCTGTCCCGTCAGCTGTTCTTTTTACACAGGGTTGCACGTCAGACAACAAACACAAACCAGCATGTGTAAAAGCAGAAAACAATTCCCACACTCTCCAAACCCTGAGCCCAGTGTTTGAGCTTCTCTCCGGACTAGAGTGGCTCAACCTAACCATGATTGAGGGATCTAAGTGTGGGGGGGGAGGTAGATATACAAACATGGTTACTAGTTATGGTAAAGACTCATTTAAAAGGCTTTGGGTGAGGTAGGTGCTCGATTGGGTGGTTTTCTTCTGTCTGCATAGTGTTTTTGCTCTGATGATGCTCTTGAATTTCAATTTGTAATTCTATGTATTTTGTTTAGCCCAAAACTCACAAATCACAAATTTGCCTCAGAGGACTCTGCAATCTGTACACATCCGACATCCACCGTCCCAGGACCCTCGCATCGGTACAAGAAAAACTCCCCCCCCCCCCCAAAAAAAACAATCAACAGGGAGAAGAAAATAAAGGAAGGGAGAAATGATAATTGTATGTGATACACTCAACAATGCTTTGTGCCGACATGTCACATTCCCGCCTCATGACACCAAAACATGTTACGTGCAATTATGTTGATGTTTTGTTTTAACTGCCTGATTGGAACGTCTTCCGGGCTCTTTCCTTAAAACCTCTTCAGCTCGGGCCCTATTTGTAGGCCTCTGCTCGAAAATGGCATACCCATACTAAGGAGACCACAGTTCTGTAACTACAAGGTCTATTTTAATAATTTTTGATGCTATAATCAGTTATAACACTTGTGAGATTGTTCAGTGGGTAATATCGTGTATATGTTGCTGGTTAATATAGTAAATGAAGACATTACACAGCTCAAATTGAAAATATTCAGGTTCGCCTGAAAAAAAGCACTTTTATTGATATTATGTTTTTGAAATAATGCAGCTGGCTCCCTAAAAACTCTCCTAAATCATAGCACAACCGATCAAGTAGTTGTTGAATAAAGGTTGGCTGGGATACAGTGAAGAATAAGAGGCTTTAGTACAGAGAGGTCACGCGAGGTCGTCATTTTCGAACCAGCTGTTGCAGCTCTTACATTGTACTTTTACTATATATTTCACTTTTTTTATCACTCATATTATTCAATACATCCAAATACAGCCGTTAGAAATCATTTTGAGAGCAAGGATCCTGTCAGAGCATGTTTCTGGCTGTCATTTATAGGATTTTCTCAGTTGATGTGTGTGTATGGGGCTGTAGCTCAGCCTATCATCGGTCGATTTCAGTCAATGAGCCCGCGTTCGAAGCGTCAGTCTCAGGAATGCTGGTGTCAGAGCGGGTGTTGATTGACAGAGTTTTCAGCGAGTAAAGTTGCAAGAAGCGCCGCGTATCCCCGAGCGTAAAATTCCATTGGCCTTTAAGTCTTACCGCTGGCCCGAGGTGGGTTGACCCCTCTTCTACCGGAAACAGCTCGGAAGTAAACAGGATGTAGTTGGCGACCATGATGGTAGCTCTGAACCAGAGCATTTTCGATGTTATTGTACTAATATTTCATAAAACGTGACCAAAAACCAACGATTTTTTCCGGTAGAGGGCAGTGCCATGGCACCGTTGTCCACTCACAGCTTTCTACTGG
This sequence comes from Anarrhichthys ocellatus, assembly GCF_004355925.1. NCBI lineage: Eukaryota > Metazoa > Chordata > Actinopteri > Perciformes > Anarhichadidae > Anarrhichthys > Anarrhichthys ocellatus. The sequence continues at coordinate 7,823,529 of NW_022280046.1, forward strand.
TTCAACTGACGGAGAGAAAAACCGACGGTATTTATGCGTTCTGTGGTGAATGCTAATGCTAAACGATGTGCGGATTAGCCGGCTAGCTGCTAGCTTCGTGGTGCAAATATTGATTTGTAGTACACATAACAGCGATTTCTGCCCAGGATTTCATGCTTTTATGGCAGATTTTGTAGATGCTTATATTAGTAGTATATAGTTGTGTTTGGAGTGTGTAAGAAGTGACTTATATGATAGTGTTGCCCATACGTTGCTGTTTAATCCGGGAAAAAAACTGTACCAATCCACAATATTACCGAAGAATAAGGCTATTTTCCGAACAATATTTTCAGGGGTGCTGAGCCCGAGAGCCCCCAAATTTGGGGGCGTCATGCTTAAGAACAGACAATTTTTTTGTCAAAACAGCTTCAATAAGCAGAATAGAATGGTTGATGAATAAAGCAGGTGTGTAAAACAGTCTCCACTTGCATTCCTCTGGTTTCATGTGATTTTAATTTTCCATCTCAAATCCTTAATGTTTCTGGGTAAATATAACATGCCAGGTTGAACGGCCCATGCGCCGTGCTCTTTGTTTACTTTTTTTCTTTTAACGCCTCCGGGCTTCCCCATGATAACCCTGTGTTAAACGTCACAACGCTATGAATTGTGGGTAAGTCTCTCAAACAAAGTCTGATGTTAAAGCTTCTGGAAACTGCGCGTAATGGGCTCAGAATGTCTGCTGGAAAGCCCTCAAGAACTTGAAAATGACTGAGGGATGACCCTAAAATGACCTTTTTGCAGACTTTGCGGGAACAAAGTGGGATTGATGAATGTCTTTCATGTGGAGGTGAGCACGGTTGGCATTCAGCTGCAGCAGACAGAGGTGTGGGGACGGCTCATGTGAGTAATGCCAGGTGATTTTATTGGCACAGCTGGTGCTCCGTGACTAATTACATTCTCCTATGAATGCAGCAGTGTGCTGGACCACCAGAAGTGTGTGAGCATTCGTGCAAATAAAACAAATGTCGTGAGGCAACTCCACCGGCAGCACTACATTGTTATTTTCCTTGTCAAAAGTGTAGCAATATTGCCATATATGAAGGGTGAAATGGTCATCAAGCAGACAAGAACTTATTGAATTACTCATCACCATCATGCAGTAGTATTTCAATTGGTTTGGTTCAACTTTCTGTAGAGGCTTTTTCATAATGATGCAATACTCTCCTGCTACTACAGAGATAAACATGAGGACAAATACAGCCTGTAAGTTCATGTTCCGCCATATGTTCAGAGACATGGAAAGTCCCAGACTCAGTGTTCAAAGGCATGTGTGCTGCCCGTTAGCTGTGGAGGAGCAAGTGTCAGAGTTCCCAGAACATCTGTGAATTCACAACAGCGCCCTCTGTAGTAACTTGAAAGAGAGGTCGATCAAACTCTGTTTATTGACAGGATGGCTTCGCCATTTGGAACACAACAGGACTAATTCAGCACACGGAGGGAATGGTTGATGGTTACATGTCTAATACACCAAGGATCCTCAGTAAATTCATCTGTCACTTGTAAAAACTACCAACAACAAAAATGGACATTTTTTGTGTCGAAGTGTGGACTCCTATTGTGATACAGTTGTCTGGTCTTTACTGACAGTGGTCGCTGGGCAGGTGCTCGTGCTCAGGGATCCAAGGTGTTCTGGCAAAACACTCGGCGGCCTTCCTGTCACACTCACAGATGAACATCTCACACTCGTCGTTATTGTCTGGGGGGGGGGAGGTAAAGCAGAGAAAGACTCTGTGATTACCAAAAGACCGACAATCATCCCTATAAATTAGAGAAACTGACCGGCGAGCTCACAAAGAACGGATTGCGGCCACTGATAGCATCGTGAATTGCGCATCATGTTCAACCGCTAAGAGATCTGTATCAGAATATAGGGATCATCAACAATCGGTAATTAGTATCGGCGTCAAAAAACGTGATCAGGGATCTCTAGAAGTCATATTTGCTCCCCTTTTTTTCTTGTGCTGACCCGATCTGTGATCTAATCCGTGATACTATCCGAACCGTGAGTTTTATGATCCACTAGTTATTTCTCATTATCATTTGTTTATTTCACCCCCTCAGACAATAACTAAAAGTAAAGCCATGAAATGGAAACAATGTAAACAAAGCAAATGAACAAGTTAATACAATAAAGAGAGCGGGAGAGTCCCTTTGTCTCGGTGTACTCACTGCCACAGGTGACCTTCCTGTTTGTCTCGTCACAGCTGTAGCTGTACAGCTCGGTGTAAGGATTGTCGAGGATGGGCCAGCACTCGGAGTGCTGCATGGCTGCATTGTAACACTGGTCATGCACTTGGCAGCACCTACAGGTAGAAAAATTAATGAAAAAAGTGTCAAGCAAGTTACATTTCAACACGTTCTCATTCCAACTCGTCACATGCCGACGCTTGGTCGGACCACTTTCCAACGCACTGGGTAAACCAGCGCACGGTCGCAGCAAACACGTGGTTAACGTTGTGAATTCAAGCAAAAAAACTCTTGCTTAGGTTTAGACAACAAAACCACTTAGCTAGGTTAAGGAGAAACATCACGGTTGGCCTTAAAATAAATAGGTAAACAAAGTCAAACGTAACCAAAGTAACATAAGAACAGAAAACCTGTACCTTTAAAAATAACTCAACACTTTGGGACACGAACACCGTTCTCCTGGTTGAAAGTCCTGTGTTTGTTTAAATGTTTTCTCTCTATATTACGTCATCGCACACTAACGCAGCATTTTCTCTGAGCATCTAACAATGAAGCTGATGGGTTTACATTGTAAATACTTAAAAGCCCGGTGCATCTCATACAGAGGCCAAAGGGCTCCTTGTGCGTTGGTATTTGACGCATCATTTGAGTATGAAGCAGAGTGAGTGGATCAGGACCTATCCAGATCATCCACGGGTGTGCCGGAGCCTCCCATTCCGCAGTAACAGCCGTAGTCGGTGTAGTCGAGGGTAGGCCAGCTGTCGGGCATCAGGCACAGGATCATCCTTCTGAACTGGTTCAGAGCCTTGTAGTCCAACGAGTGGGCTGAAGCACAACAAGCAGGCACCAGTCAGAACTTCCATTTACACTCCACTAGAAGTGAATCTATTATTCACAATGCGTGCAGATGAAGAGCTTTGTTGTCAAGTTGTACTCACCAACAGAGAGGCTCGCAGCCAAGAGAAGCAGAGCCTGGAGGGTCTTCATCCTGTATGTCAGGAGGGTCAAGTCAAGCAGCTCTCAGTGATGTGAGGCCCCTCTTTATATGTGCGTATATGTAGTATGGGACCTTTGGACCTGCCCTGTCAGCTGCTCATGCTACTTAATGTACTCTGAGATTTACACACAAACCAGCACATGTGTAAAAGCAGGTAAGCATTCTCACGCTCCCTGAACAGTGCGGCATGATGTTAAGTCTCTGAGCTTCTCTCTAGTATAGAGTGGTTGGGTATCCATGTGGGGGGGCACTAGATACACTAGTATGGTTACAGGTTATAATAAAAACTCATTTAAATGGTTTAAAAAAATACTAGGTTCTGTATGTGCTCTCTGTGTGATTCTTCTAGTCCCTACATAATGTATGAGTTGTGAAAGTGCATCCACTGAAGTATTATGTGCAAATCCAAGCACTTGTACTATACTTGAGTATTTCCTTCTTGTGACAATTCATACTTCCACTCCACCTTAGTTCAGAGGGAAATACTGTGCTTCTTATCCCCACTGCAATTATCTGACAGCTTCACGTAATTAGTTTTACTTAAAAAATGTATTTTTTACAGTACAGCTGAAACGATTAGTCGATCAATCGACTGGCAAGGAATTACCTGAAGAACGATTTCAGTAATAGTTATAAAATACTTTATTTTTAAGACTTTTGCACAATTGGTTGCGTCATTTTGGACTGCGGGTAATTGGTTTGTAATTCTGGAAATAGTGAAAAATGGCATCACAAACTATGAATTCTTTACAAAAGAAATTAAAAAAATCAGCAGATTAATCCATAAATAATCAGTTGCAGCCCTATACAAAATAGTTCAAATGAGCATTCACCCCAACATTGCTTTTACATTAAGGAATGAATAATTCTCTAACAGGGGCTATTTTTTCTGCATCGAGTCCATTTTCCTGATTATACTTTCATACTTATGCTTACGTAGCATTTTCAATGCAAGACTTTTAATAGAGTACCTTTACAGTGTGGTATTAGTACCTTTACTTAAGTAAAGGACCTGAATACTTCCCCCACCACTGCAACATACGATGTCTGTGAATGTCTTCTTTACCTTTTCTGTCCATACATGATCATCAAGCAGGACCACAACATGAAATACCCCCGTGTCCAATCTAGAGATAACCATGGGACCAGATGCAGACATGTTCCGCCATATGTACAGACACATGGAAAATCCCAGACTCCAAGAGCAACCGTGATATGATGAGCACTCAGAGGTCGGGGGCAAAGTCTACAAACACAATGTGTCCTGTACAGAAGCTACGGAGGAGGATGTGTCAGATTTCCCAGCACATCTCTGAACAGTGATGTTTCCTTTTTTAGCTTTTTTTCTAGTTTGTATTCATTCAAAGTTAATGAATACACTAATAATATGGGTAAAACAATACTTTATATGTGGTACGTTTCTACTTACATTTTTCAAACTGAACAGTCTTTTAGTATTTCTCTGTCAAGCGTATTGTTAAAAAACAAGCATAAAGTGTAATGAACCCAATTATAATGATGAACACACTTTTTCATATTCTTTATAACATGACTGTTATGAACATGTAGCGGTCCACAATTCCTTGGGACCTGCTGTCATTTTTCTCTTTTTACCAAATGTTGATGAGCAACGAGGGGGCGTGTCGGCCGGTAAAGCACTTCCTGGAAGGCTGCTCTAGTGGCGTCCTCCTCAGAGATTCCTCCTCGCTCCTAAGAGCTTTGGGACGGCCGTCAATATGGCAGAACAACTTCCGGTTTAAGCGAGGATCGAGGAAATGCCAAATAAGAGACTTGGGATGTGGTCAGAAATACAACAAACCATATGTGACTTTGTAACTTAATCTTTAATACAAATATCTCTCAAAATTGGAAACAAAAATGTACACACCATCAAAAGGTCAACGACATTTTTGATACTGCGATATATTTTCGCATCAATAAATTATTAGTTATTTCTGAGAAAACAGCAGACAAACAAATGGGATGTTTACTGAGGAGATTGTCTGTAGAACGGAAATAATTAACATCACGGTCTAATCTGATAATTGCAATGATACATTGATGTAAATAGAAACCACTTGCTTTTTAACTTAAAGCACATTCCTGTCAGACGTCATGAAATACAAAGACCATTAACGGTACAAACATGAACAACTTACATCTCACATACTTATATAACAGTAGGACTCTGTCAAATGATCCTATTCTCATTCCTTCATCATAGTTCTTCAAGGTAACATGACATGTCTCGTACTGACCCTTATTTCAGTCCAAATATCTTCATTATTCCATTTCCTGCTTTGTCTTTTTTTCTTCCCTCAACCATCTGACACGGACACTGCTACTAAAGATTGTCAATGTTCACTAAGCTGGCGGAAATCAACTGTCTGGTGTGACTGGAATGCATTTAAATTGTATAAAAGAAGGAAAATGGTTGTGATTCAGTGTGAAGACCAGTTCAGAAGGGTCAGCGTTATTCTGCATTGTCGTGCTGCAAGTGTACATACACTGTATGCATATTCTACATCAAAAATAAACCTTTGTTGTCATAGTGCAAAGCTAATAAAATCTCAAAAAAAAAAAAAAAAGCTGCTCTTGTCTAAATCTTGACCACATCACTGCAACTAACTAAAGAAACTTTTTGACAACAAACCACATCATAAACCAAAGTATAAAAAAAAATATTACGACATATTCTGACTAATGATAATGTGTGTGCTTTGCCGTCATCAGTAAATATAACTCCACACGTTCTCAAGATTAACAGGCAAATGAAAACAGTGAACTACTGCAGTGCATTCACTCCTTCCACCTCATTCACATTCTCCATTGTACTGCTGTTGTGTTTTCAATGACACTCTGCAGCTCCCTCCTGCATCTGAGGGCTTTCTGTCACATTATCCCAGCATTTCCAGTAGGGCTGCTGGGCAATATATTGATATTTTTTTCAATGTCGTGATATGATACTAGATATCGTGAAGTGTAGCTGCATGACTTTAAAGTTTGCCTCGGCTCACTTAGTCGTTATATCCACATTACTGATCTCGTGCGTTTTGATTTTTCTCCATACGGCCCAGCCCCACTCCTCACTACATTCCTGTTCGTATTGACCACAGACATGCCGTAATGCCCAGCCTCCACTATTACTGCCTATCTACGTCTACAAAGCAAAGACAGTGTTGTTGACACCTACAGAGGGCAACCGGTGAACAAATAAAGGCAGGTTATGTAGGACTGGAATGACTGAGCGACATTTATCATCCCGAACAGATGTGCACAATAACTGGATATACAGGGAGTGTACAGAATATAATCTCTGAGCTATTATTAGCCATAGCTTGATCTAGGATTCTCATCCAGGACCCCAAATTCACCTGCCGTCTCTACGTTTACGGAAAGAACAGGTGGAGCTGATATTTTGTACACTCAGTGTGCAGTTTTCTGACCGGATGAAAAAGTCGTCAATCAGATGGGCTTGTACAGCAACGTGGTGACGTACTTCTTCTTGTAGCGGTGTGTCGCGCTGAGCACCATCACTCCATCCTGTGACGGGAAAAAGACAACGTGGAGGAAAAATTAACTAAAAAAAAAAAAAACAACTAATCCAAACTAACACATGTGGGCCGATGGGAACAATGTTATCAGTCATCCCCATATGTCGGCACACTGCAACAGCGTAGAGATTAGTGGGAGGGAAGCCCACTAATCTCAACAACCCGCTCCGCTCACTAATCCCCCAATCAACAATGACACAATGTAATGTCTACCACTACGATGTTTTCATAGAGTCACTTAAGCCTCGGTTATTCTTTCCTCAAAGATGGTCCGATGGCACATGAGCCAACGTGATTTTTTTATACTCCCTGCGAGTTTCTCTTCACGGCAAACCAACATACTCAAAGTTCTCCATAGTATCCGCCCATTTGCAGATGCGTCGGCAACGCTAACCTCTCGATGATTGGCTCTTAGTTTTTGACCAAAGTTTTTGTAGAAAATCCAGATTTTTTGTAATTGTGATCTTTAATGCTAGATTGTTTGTCTGTCTCGTGCAATGATGGCTTAATCTAAAAACCTATCTTGTGTGGTTGATAATAAAGGTTATTCATAGAGCACTTATCACGACCAACAGCAAAGTGTTTTACAAGGCAGACATAAAATGAAAAAAAGGGTACAATGCAAAATCTGTACTTTACAAATAAATATAATCCGAACATGGTCTGCAAACTACAAGTAGCCTACAGTGACTTCCTGTATATTCTTTGAAGGCTGCTGGAAACTTGACCGCAGTATTTTCGTCATCGCCCTCTGCTGCCTCCGCCTGATCTCGTCCACTTTCCAGGCGAACGTTGAATGTGCACGTGCGACCTTCGCGCAAGCAAAAATCTGGCTTCTGAGAGAATCATCCGAGTCTCTGGCTGTAAAGCATCTATTTAAGGAAACCAAACACCGCTTGCTGCTTTACAACAAAGTTTCACTGGGCATATAGGAATGTTAGTGTTGTTTTTAAGAGCGACTAGAGAGAAAAACGTGAACCTAACCTTTTTAAAAGGTCTTTAACCAGTAAATCAATGGAGGGCTTTTAATGCGACGCTGATACAGAGGATATTAATGGAGGTTAACAGGTCATTGTAGGAGAAAATGATCTACATTAAAATATGGGTTAGTTTTCGGTGCTTTCTTCTTAATGGATCACTTTTAAAAAAGGTGCTATGAACGAGATCAGGGGATCTCAACATGGTGATGGCTGAGACGGAGGCTCGCAGCTAACAGCGTAAACTATGGCAAAAGAGCTAACGGTGTTTGCCTGAGGGCTAAATTAAGAGCTATGTGAGAAGGGGGAACTTAAACCTCCTGATATGGCAATAAGATAAGCTCTTCTTTTTAGCAGCCTTGTAATCATCGTCTGCATTCCATAGATACAATCTGCTGAGCAAGCTCGCTAACAGCTGCAGCAGCTCACAGTTTCTACTCGAAACGCCAACAAAGCTGGTCCTTTCTCAAGTCTCACCACAGAGAAGTTCTGTCACATTTCAGCAGCCACGTGGTGCTGGAAAGATAGACACAAAAGTGTTTGGTGTGACTCAGTCAGCTTGATTCTTACCTTAATGGAAAGAGCGTAGAGGTGGTTGAGCATGACATGGTTGGGTTCTGGGAGTAGTGCAGGGTCACACTGGATATAAAAAGAAACAGACAAAAGGAGACTTTCTTTAGCTTTGCATGTGCGATATCCTAGCAGAGACGTTGTTTGATGGTTGACAAAAAGGTCTATGACAGGAACTTTGCCTCTCAAAAACTAGATGGTATTTCAAGTTAATACATTTCAAGGATGCGACAGATAAAGCGCGCAAAAAAAAAAAAAAAAAAACGAACAAGAAGTTTATGGAAATGGAAATAATTGCGATTAATGAGCCCCGTTTAACCAACTGCATCACGGCTACTTACAGAAATCCCAGTGTCTTTGTTGAGGATGACCTGCAGCAGGTGAGGTGGGAGGATGGGTGGAGACTTGATCTTCTCTTCCTGTTTAGGAACATATGCGTCCTGATGATACGGCCCGGGAGGAGAGCTGGAGAAGTCTGATGGGGGGTGGAGACGGACATGGTAGATATTCAATCACGTTTAATAATAATAGTGCGTTTTGACATTGTGACCAAAATATTTCATAATAACAGACGAAAAGATGTTTCAGTTCTGTACCGGTTTTGGGGCCCCACCCATCACAGAATGTAACCGGGCAGTCATGAGGAGAGGATGTCCAGCACTCACCTGACATGTCAGAGCATTTCTGCGAGTCCACCATGAGAGCGTCGAATACCTCGAAGTCCGTTTTCCTCACCTGGATGATGTTGTTGACCGTCCCGAGCTGACTGTTCACAACCGGCTGTGAGGAAACGTGAGACGATCAAATTCACAACTAAAGCGCAGAAATATAAACCAGCCAGACGCCATGTAATTTCTAGGGGTGGGGGAAAAAAATCGATACAGCATAGTATCGCGATATTTTGCGTGGCGATATTGTATCGATACACGGACGCCAAGTATCGATCTTTTATTATATAAACTATTCATTAAAATAAAAAAAAATTACTAGAAAAATCAAACCAATTGCTTTTTCAGTCCACTAGATGGTGCCGAGTTGTTTTCTGGTGAGGTCAGCAAAGGTCCCGGGTCAGCGTGATTGGTAGGAAGTTGGTCAAAACAAAGAGACATCTGGCCTCACAACGGGGTTAAATCTGCCAACAGTAGCCAGGCTCATGGGGAGAGTGCAGCGCATAACTGGCTCTCTGCCCTCGACGTCCACGCATCGCAAGTTATACTGAGTTATATAATTCTTATATCCTACTTATATAAGTTATAGTTCATATACTGAGTCCACACATTTGCATTTAGTTAAGTTGGACTATGTAGTAATACAAACAGTGAAACGGTTCAAGCGACATTTATGACATTGTTGGTCAGTCTGTCTGCTTGACAATCCTATTTTGCTGCAATAAAAATTATTGAAGTGAGATGAACAGACTGAAAACTTTATCTTCTTAGATAAAACATGTTGACACAGTTTTCCTTTGGGGACATAATTTGAAGTTGAAAAAAGTAATAAATCGCAATATAGGCCTATGTTATCGCAATACGCAGAATATCGCAGTATCGTGATAATATCGTATCGCGGGACCTCTGGTGATTCCCACCCCTAGTAATTTCTATAATAAATAACCGTTGTTTTAAGGTAACCATCGGTTTACAGGTGACGTATAGTTACAAGAGCAAGAATTTAAACTCAATAAAGTCACTCCCTGCACAATGTGTCACGTTTACTGTTCATGCGATAACTACATTTCCACAGATACAGAACCAGTCTTGTTGTGCAACAGATGCGGTCTCCCTCAGATCACGGCTTGCAGGCAGAATTAATAACAATCTACACTTGCTGGGGTCATATATACTGCTGGTATTACTCGAAACAAACTGCCTGTTATGATTCATAATGTAATACTGACCTCAGCTGGGTCGTGGGTCCACTGGCCGTCCACGTAGAACTTGTACTGATGCTCCCCTTCTGGCAGATCAACAATGGCCACGAAGGTGTTCTGACTTTGACACAGATGACAAAGAGGAAACATTTGGCACACAAATTGAGTTAACAGTACGAGAAAGCACTAACTACCCAACCTTTAAACAAAAACTAAAAGGGACGACTTAAAGCAAACCAATCCTGCAGTCACGAGTAATCACACTACTTCATCTCTGGCACTGCCGTGACATACTCATAGTTTTTACAAATCTGCTACTTTTGTGATGCATTCATGTATTTTGTTGTATTGTACATTTAAATTGAGGTGGAAACTGAGTAATTGACTAATGTGCACTGTCCCTGGTAAATAAATAAAGAAAATTAACTAGTAACTAATATAGAATTATAACCACACAGTTTAGGACGGCCCTTCACCTTCGTATGAGAGGAATCTTGTTGACCCAGTTGTTGAAGGATCCGGAGAGGTAGACCTCCCTGCCATCTCCAGTCCAGCGAAAGACTGTTGGTCGGTCTAGAGTTGGCGCTTTGTCATCTACTTCCAAGTCATGCTGCCAGGCGAGGAACTCCTCTTTCTCTAACGGAGCCTAAAACAACCGCCAAGTAACCGCCATTAATTCACCTCGTGCAAAAATGGCCATGACCTTGTCAGAAACTCACGACCGGTCTCTGAGACGGGCGGCACAACTTACCTTCATGTCATCGCCGTGAAAAATATCTGCATCGTCGGGGCTGTCCATCAGGATTTTTGGCCCCCCTCCCTCCTTGGCACCTCGGCTGTCCCTCCGCTGGGCCTTGTCCCCATGGCCCATGGCAGCCCTCTCACTGCTTGTATTCCCCATGGCTGTGTCTTGTTGTAGGCTGGTACAAGGTCACTGTGAGGAAAAAAAAGCCGGCCAGCAGCTCAGAAAAGACTGAGCTGAGAAGACTTTTTTTTCTTAAAAAGAAAAAAAAAGGTAATTAATCAATAGCTGCTACCGGAGTGCTGGCGACACAAGTTGCTGTTTAAGACCTCATCACTCAAATGACAAAGATAAAAAAAAAAATTTAAAAAAAGTACACCTTAGGCGCTAACGCTCTTATCTGGAATGATTTACTATGTGCTTCAGCAGAAGAAGTTAACTCAAACGTGCAGCAAATCACAAGCAGCAGCGGGTCGGAGCCATGGAGGAGGACTTGACAGGCTTATGATTTGTACCACTTCAGAGAGAGACACGGCTCTCTTTACAGCACCACATCATCTGACAGCTGGCTTTATAAACATGTTCATGAAACAATCCCTGCAACTGGGAACTGAATAGCCGTGGACAAGTAATATTTCAACGCACCACCTGGGGGCCAAAATGATCCTCGCATAAAATGTATTCCAGCATGAAACCTTTTCTTTAAAAAGGGGCCAATGTTTTGCTGGATACTCTATTGACTATCTGTCACATTTTTCACATTAGTATTACTACATTTTCGACTCTCAATAAGCAATCTGCACTGCCGGTTGAATAAGTAAGCAATGGTAACATAACCTTGACCAAAAAAAAAAAGGGGGGGGATGATATGACATTTACAGCAATGGATCACCTATTCTCAGGATGTTTCAAATCCAGTTCCACGCCTCTGTGTAGCGCGAGGAAACCAACGACCAGAGGTGACTTTGAAAACCTCTGCCGACGTTGTTTAAAACTGCAGAGTGTACATTTTAAGAGTAACATAAAGTAGTTTCCTACCACCGTTGTTGAGACATTCCTTGGTAATCATCATGTGATTACTGTATGTGTCACTAATACATGAACTCAGTTTAAGGCGACAGAAAAATATTGTAAGTATTTAGTGTCTGAAGGTTGGTGATTGATTGCACAAATAGGGTTTTTCTGGTTAAATACAAACAAAATATATAATCTGATAATTCCCTGTCAGTGTCTGGTCATAACAAAAAGTATCAACAGTTTACTGCGAGATTTTATATTATAATAACTTGGGTAGCTACTAATACAAGTCGATATTCCTGAGTTTTGCTTTTACTGCATTAGGTTGAGGGGAGTTTGAGTTATTTTTCACTGCATGACAGTATCACGATTATGAGTAAAGTGACGTTTTAAGCACTCGTCATCTGTAAATATTAGTTAGTGTGATGACATTAAACCGGGTATTGTGCAGCTCATAGATAACTGTTATAAGCACAACAGCAGTTCTTCAGACGACTCCATGTCAAGTTGACTAACGTTAAGTGCAAACACGTTGACATTAGCCACCGGGCTAACGTTACGTTAGCTCATGTTTAAACCTGACGTGCAAGAAAATAAGCGCCATTACTATCTCTTGTAGAGTTCTAGTGGGAACCGGGCAGGTAACGTTTGAGCCAATAGTAGCAGAGTAGCAATTAGAGGTAACCTCACCGTCACGGTTTACTGAAGCTAACAGTAGTTAGCAGCTAGCCTCGGTGTGCTGCGTAGCCGGTTGGACGTCCTCAGAACTCATATTGTGCTACTGGCTGCTACATAGAAGTGATGGCGGTTCAAACACTGAACGCACGGAGTATAAATGCAGACATTGGTGTTGCTTTTTACCTGACAAGCGTTTGCCGTCGTAGGCGTCCGTGTTAGCTCATCTGACCCATTTCTTAAGGGAAGAAAACAAAACATTTGGTCATGCTAAAGAAACCCGCCCCCCTCGGTTCGCGCACGCGCAGAAGATCAGACATTAAAATAGGATACACTTGATTGAAAACTACCGAATAAAACTACTCAATATAGCATAATATTCCACCCACATGCACGTATTGTTGTTTAAACCTATATGTGTCAGTGTTAGTATTTTGTCATCATAATAATATTTTAAAGGCCACAGACCAGTGTGATGTAATTTTATGTTTTCAACACTAGATGGAAGCATGAGCTTTATGAAAATACTGATCTGTCTGCATTTAGTGAGCTGATAAAAGGTTGAGCCTTACTTTCTAATGTTTTTTTCTGTAAAAACTGATGTACTTTAAGGGATATTGTATAAAATGCAACTACTAGAAATAGCGTATATTTTAATTAATCAGGTGACCTGTGCAACACCAAAAATGGGAACAACAAAGACAGACAAAAAAAAATGAGTCAGGAAAATTGTCAATGCAGGTAGATATTATTTCAGGGCATAGGCCATCAGAATATATTGGCTTAGCAAGATAAAGACATTGACCGAGGCTGTAGCTACATTAGGTATTACGTAGACCTACATGTAGCATATTACAACGTGCATCATTAGTAATGAGAAAAGATAATTTCATATTAAGATTTGCAGTTCTTAATGTCATGCCACTGATTTATGATGGCGACAGTACCTTCAGCTGAATCTAGGCTACGGATAAAAAAAAGAAAAGAAAACTCAACAGCTTTGTGCAGTTCTTGACATTTACCGTCAGATGGTTCTTGGATGAATCATGTGCAGTGAGGGAGAGCGACTCTCCATTCACACAAAAGGTCTTCAAGTGACCTTCGAACTACAATGGTCCAGCTGTAACAATGCCTTTTTATAACCTTCAAAACTTCAAGGCCCCACTTTGTTTCCTGTGAGCTCTGTGATGCCTAAAATACCCTACTCCGTGGAGATAAGATGATGTAGCACATCGCTAATTCTTAAATCAGGCAGCCCAATCTGATCCTAAATCAGTGCCAAACGTCACGCAGCTGCTGTAGTCCCAATTGCCTTGAGCAGTGTTGTTGTGCCACAATGTGCCAAAATGGCCCCAGTTTGTCAATGTTCTTATCTCGTATCATTTTGCATTTTTTGGTTCATTTTTTAGGGGCCTAACGCATGCAATACAAGCTGAACATTTTAAACAGTATAGCTGTTGGTGTATGTCCTCTTTTTTTTTGGGGCACCTTCTCCTACAGTATTTTCTTTTTGTAGGGTCATGATAAGCTGCGACAAAAGCCAAAACAGCGTATTTTCCTCTTTTGTTTTTGTCCCCTCGCCACTGTGCGCTAACTGCACCAATTATCTTTCACATGAACAGCCATCCGACATCCTTCAGACACAGAGTTAGGGGGTTGCACAAAATGAGGAGCTAAATAAATGAAGAAAGAAAATGTGTCCAGCAGAGATGTGTGAACTGAAGGGAGGTTAGATTCCACTGGACCATTTCAAAACACAAGAATCTACATGTGGCAAGGCCCTATTATCTACAATGTCGCAGCAGACGCAGTCCCGAATTGTCACAGTTGCATGCAGTACACAGATTTCACTCCACACCGGGTGTTCAATTACATGGATTTCATTTTTCCCTCCACAGCCTTTATGCCTCGTAATAACCAGCTTATTTTGTCGGTTTCTTTTCAGATGGCTTCTCATCTGCAAGGAAATATTATTGAGACATGTGAACGCAAGAAGACTGTTATTGTGTGATGAAAATAATTGATATGTGCATGTTTTTGTGCAGATAGAGCAGAGGAGGGATATGTGCCACACAGCATTTTAATTGGAGCATTTCAGTATTTCATGAAATTTTTTTTTTTTTTCAAAGGAGGTATTTGCACATCAAACTGGTGCGTTGGAATGCATCATTTAAGTCCTGCACAGTCCTCTTGCTCAGCATCACAATTTTGTAATCATGCTAACATTTCGGTCCCCTCTCGACACTTTTTTGTCAAGAGCGCTTATCAAATGAGTCCTAAAAATCTAAAAAGCCAGGCCTGTTAGACGGCCGTCCTGCAACCCGACGGCTGTGGCTGTAATTGGCAGCACGACAGCTGAGGAGACTGAGTGGGCTCCAAGGAAGAAGTTGGCCTGGTTGGAGGTGGGCTGTGATGTCTTCGCCTGCGAGTGGAGGCAGATCTAAAAATGGATCGGAGAGATGGTGTGGTGTGTTGTTAGTTTTGATGTGTTGAAAATCAGTTGGCAAACAAGGACTGAGGCTGGAGGGGGTTAACCCTGATCCCTGGTCATCTCCTGATCTCTATTTTATTATCATTATTATAAGATATTTAGAATTTCCTTTTTCATAACAACACCTTCAATGTTCACTTTGATAGAATTTCCCTCCAAAACGCCAAAAGCTAAAGCCCAAACTGGGAGCGCTCATAGAAATCCTGCATTGGCCAACAGACCTGCCGATGAACTCCGCGGTGTGAGTGACGGGCTGACATTTTGCCGCGGCTCCATTCTGGCGCCCTTTCCCCAGAGCCATGACCACACTGCCACTGTTGTTTACCACAAGTCATCCATGCTGAGTGAAGTCATCACACAGCAGCAGCAGCCGCAGCACCTCAGCCAGCAGCTGGCCCTGATAGACTCTCTGTAGGACAAGCCAGATAACCTTTTATACTGAGTTACTCTGGATTACACATGGGAGGGGGGGGGGGGGACTCACAAAGTCACACTTGTTGCCTTAACACCCTTACAGACCCACAATCTTTGCGTGATGCAAAAAACTTGTCACGCTTGTGTTCATGCAATTTTTATGAAACATTGAATAAAAACCTGTTTCTTTAAAGTGCTGAAATTGAAACATTATGGAATACAAAAATCTTCTTTTCCAGGCTTAAAGGAAAAAAGGTTATTATCCCCAAACATTAAATGAAAACCAATAACAATACTGTCTGACTTCCCCTCCCTGTTTGTAGCCAAGGCTCATTGGTTCCTACCAAAATAAAATGTAATAAACATTCTCATTTCATAATCAAAAAAGGCTCAGTCAGTTTTTAGAATTATGGGCACTGCAGTTTAAGCATTAATCAAACAGTAGTTAATTGTGCATTTCTTGTGGACTATTTTCTGAGGGGGATTAATACACGTTCAGCGTTCTCCCGAGTATTTATAGAAGCTAAACAATGTATGTTTGACTGATATAAAAACTACAGTGCCCATGTTTGTAATGCTGGAACAGGTCAACTAGTGCAACACTGCCTCATAGATGTGTTTATGGCACAGAGGATTAAGCTGCGTCACAATTTGGACAATACTCGTTCGGGTCGATTGATGGTTGGTTTTGGTCTCATAATGGGATTTGATCACCATTAGAAAAAATACAAAATAATGCCAGCCTCAACCTTCAGGTAAAATCCTGAAAATCTGGCATATATACGGTGTATATGGGATTTCAAAACATCTCTTTCATTTTGTCTGTGAGTTTCACACTTCTTGCTTCAAAACTTGATCAGTCAAGTGATCTTACATCTTGTCTAGATTTACTATGGTCTACTAAAAGTTTAAATTAACTGCAACAACATTGCTGAATGAATAGTTCCACTGACACCTCCATCAAACCGAGTTATACGCACAAGTGCAGCTGACTTACATCTCTGTGTAAAACTCTGTTGTACACAATATAAGAACTGCCTTCTCTTTTGTCGCAATCAATACGCCTTAGGTTAAAGCTGTCCAAGGTTGAATTCCACTCTTTTATCAAAGAAAGAGTCGTCTTTACACCCTGTCATAACATGTGCAAGCAAGTATAAAATGGATTGTGAAAGTGGGTGCACTTTAAAAAAATGTTTTCAGAAATGTCTGTATTCAAAACAAAAAAAACTAGAAAGGTGCACTTAATAAAGTGCAGATCTCTGAGAGGTGTGTCTTCAACGGCCGCTGCTGTATTGTTGGCTAACCCCCCGTTTACACTCTGATGGGCTATAAGGGATTGTAAAACACACTTTATTCAAACTCAAAAACAAGCAGTGATGTATGCAGTCAATTGTCTCAAACTCGACGTATAAGACATTTCAAGTGACTTACAAGTGGCAATGTACTCAGCAGTGTGAGTGACGGCAACCATGAGAGGTCCTTGAGTATGCAGCCATAACTGGCCACCCGAAATATTCAGCAGTTTGCTGCAGCAGAATGGGAGATTAGACATGGACAGACACAGAGGCGCACACTCACACACACGACCAATCGCATGATCCTTGTGGCGGACATAGATATTGAAAATGAGATTTGATTCCAAAACATCTTGAAAGAAGTCAATCTCAATTGGTTACATTTGCAAACATTGGCAAATGTATTCATTTGTTTTAGACTGGAAAAAAATATTTTCTCTTTTTTTTTAAATATATATATATATATATATATATATATATATATATATATATATAGTATATATATATATATATATATACAACTTTTCTTTGGTAGACATAAAGACTTGATCCTAAGTTGAGTATCCCAAATGACATGAAGGCTGCATCACAGGGCTTTAAACAATATTTCTCATTAGCCCGGTAATTTGTGAGGCTACTTGGGTGGGACAACCTTGGACTAATTCAGAGCTCAAGTTTCCCGTTTGACTCAGCATTTAATGCAGCCATTAGCCCGGTCAACAACACCATGATTGAATCAGTTATGAAATAATTAGATAAGATCCTCATCTAAATGATTTCTCTCCCACACACACTCTCTCTCACTTTGTGTCCTTTCATCTCTTTCCTGTTTTGTCTCTGTGTCTTTCTCTCTATTTCTACTGTGTGTGTTGTTCTCTCTCCCATTCTTACTGTGCGACCTTCAGTTTAGCATTTCCGGAGATGCTACTGACATTGTATTTTTGTTTTACTTACAGATAAAAAAGAAAAATGAGACAAGCTTCGAGGCAGAAGAGCCTTTACGACTCCATTGTCGGACTACTACTAAATTCTGGACAAGCAGGAAGGCAATCCAGGCACTCCAAAATATAAAAACAAGTAACCACGAGGAAGGAAATATTTAGTAAGCCTTTTTTGTAGTGGCTAAATCATCAAAAGACAACATGCTTTAACCACTTCAGGTCTTCCTTAGGGCTAGTAACAAACAGACAACACGAGTATTGGACTCACATTTATAGAGTTACAATGGGGGGCAATCACATGACCCGGATAATAACATGAAGGTGAAATAAATAAAAAATAATGAAAACACACGAACGGAACATGAGAAGAGGTTAAGAAGAATTTTTGTTTTTTTTATACATCATACGTGGACAACACATTCTCGCCCCAATGCATGAAATACCCCAGTTTGTTCAGTGCTCCTAAGCTTCAAACTATGACGCTCTATGAACCCCTTTAGCGTTAGTTTGGACGTGTCAGGGAAGGCGTGTCAATAAACACTTGTTACACGCAGAGGGCCTTTTCAAAATAAACTTTCACCTTCACAGTTAGTTAGGTTGAGCAAAATAGGGTGGTTGACATAACTTGACTAAACCTCACGTGACTAACTAGGGACAAACGAGTCACGTGACTAGCAACTCATGTAAGTCCCACGGCTAACGACACCAATGACTTACGTGACAAACGACTCACTTGACTAATGACTGACATCAAAATTCATTGAGAATTCGAAAATTAGTTTTGCACAGGAAACATACAGTGGTCTCCTGGATGAAAGTCCAGTGTTTGCTTGACACATCTACTGTCGTCCCACCCACCTTGTGTGGACTAGTAGTAGAGTGCAGCGATGACGTATTTTTGTAGGCCAACCCCGTAAATTAGCATCATACTGGTTCCCTTTACAAAAAGCCAAAGGGGTTTTTCCATCGGATTTTGGATTATTGCATAAAAATAAACTCTGTGGCAAACACAAGCTTTTAAGGATATTTACATGTTTTCTTCAGTAAGATAATCTTCTCAAATGAACACTACTTTTATGGTCTTTGAAGCATAAATGCAATTTACAGAAGTAAAAACTAATGTTGGCTGTAAACAAACTACACCACGGTTGTATGAACGCAAGTACAGACAAAGTGGCTGTGAAGGCAAACTAGTTTGAGTGATGAAGTTTAGCCACTTGTTAGCTTTGGCTTTTTTTAGGACACGTAAAAGCTTTAAGTTTCACAAGATGGGTATATACCTACTTTTTTTTTTATCATAGAACAAATCATTGAAATCTTTTAAGCTTATGTTGACCGCAAACCTTATTCTATCTAACCAAATACACAGAAAAAAACTCATTGACTTCGAGACGAGGGAACCGGAAGTGCAAAAATGCTGACTCATTTCAAGGTTTAAGGACTCATTCCTGCAGCACTATGTAAGGTGCGTTTCATAGCGTATTTGTCGCATTGGGATTGAGAATGAGTTGACATGGAAGATAGGTATCCACATATAGGTTTTAATACAGGCTGTTGTAAAAATGGAAAGAATATGGAGTCTATGTCCTCGTTGACACCTCAGTCGATGGATCCAAAAAAACTTTGGTTAAGTGTCTGTATTCTGTCCCTCAGTTTCTGTCCACCTCTCTCTGGCAAACCCCCTAGTGAGAAGGTGACCTCTTGGCAGTACGAAATCGATCCTTCATTTTTATTGCAGGCAGGTGAAAGGTCCAGTGGCCATGATGCCTCTCTAGAGCTCTCCTCTTTGATGTAAACTTGAGCAAACAATCAGCTCCTGTCCGCTCTACCAGTGCCATTCCTGACTGTCCCTGTGCTACGACCCTCTTGGCATTCAATCTCAAACGTACGGAACGCGTTTTGCGATTGTAAGTGTAAGGTAAGCCCTGTGCCCGCTGTGGAATGTATAATTGTGCAATGACACTGGATGAAGCAGCAGTTGTAAGCTGTTTTCTGCTCCATCCTTTTGGAATAATGAGCAGAGGGCAATCACGTTGAGGGAGCTGATAACTGGCAGTATTCTAAACCAGTTTAAATGCAATGCTACTTTATAGCCACTGTAATCGCACGTTTTCTAAATATTTTAAATCAGACTAGAATAAAAGAATAAAATAGGCAATAGAGTCGAACAAAGTAGCACAAAATCAAAATATTTACAAGTAAGACCAATGATACAGTACAACGTATAGTACATGTGTGACATGCAGCGCTGAGGTTTATGATAAAAGCCGTTTATTCACGATGATGTGTAGAGGATGCGGTGGATGTGAGGAGTCCCGCAGCCTGAGGAAAGAAGCTGCTCTGTATTCTGCTCAGCAGCGGATACCGCTGTATCTCTTGCCAGATGGCAGCCGGGTGAACAGGCTGTGGATGGGAGAGGCATCGGCTTTAAGCATCCTTTGGGCTCATCTGAGCGCTATCACTGGTGCTCGGTATATGGGTACCAATGGTGTCCTGGGCAGCTCTAAAGGCACGCTGCAGAGCCGTGCTCATCCCAAGCCATATTTGTTGTGTTTTTGGTAAGGACGCTTTCTATTGCTACCCTACAAAAGTTAATAACAAGGGGATTTTTGCCTCTTAAGGAGCCTTTGCTGAGCCTTTATTTATTTTACTAGAGTGAATATGTGTGATGGCCGTGACAGGTCCTTTATATGTAATATTACACACGTTTGCCTAATTTTCACATGTATTGTTTGTGGGAAAAATATCCTTATTAATATTTTGGTTTCTTTTTTTGGTTGGCATTGGAGTTTTAAAAAAAGGAGAAAAGAAAGAAACCCAAGATTCTCAAGGAGGTCAAATGCCATGCATTTATTTCAGCACTGTGACATATCCCTCAGACAATCAAGATTCATGTCATAACCATACTTTATTTAATAATAGGACATAGACCCGTCATTACATGGCATAAACAATACATGAAGTTCTACTGGTTACAGCACGTTTCCAGTGATTCTACAGGCAGTTTTCATGTGCATTTTAAATTATTGTATAACCTGTAACATTATAGAATCCCAACCACGTTTTTTCCATTAACATGTCTTATTTTTAACAGTGCTTCCTGTATTAACAAAGGACAAACTCTTGCGCCAGATCACCCATTGTCTTTCAGCAATTTTGCTGACAGTTATTATGTCACACAGCAGCCCATCCACTTCCCCGTTCCCACAGTGCAAATAAGGACACTACAAGAGGAGGGCGGATGTTCCCACCTTGTCAAAGTGCAGCTCTGAGCGCAATGGGAACCAAATCTACTATATGGCAGTATATGCACGTCTTTTACCCGGGTTAGCTTTCGTTAACGTTCACGTCCCCTTTTTTTTCACGGTTAGTACTTCGGAAGAACATAGACTCTTGGATGAGGCTGGGGATAAACAGAGGATACATCGGAGGATACAGGAATAAATACAGCTTTATTTTGATGCATAATAATAATTTATACCAGCGTGATTAGCAGTTCTTCATATAATATCAGCTATGCGGACAGCTTTTCATTCCCATTTTGGTATACGTTCAGAGAATGGCAGCTGCGGGGTTAATCTCCACCCCAGAAGTCTTGTCAAACACTACCAATAATGAATTTGCATGTGCCTCTTGTGTAGTGTGATTAACAATTTTGATGGTGAATAACACAATCCCATTACAGCAGCAAGGAACTATTATTAGGGCACGATGAGGCCCGAGGGAATGAATAATTGAAACAGTAACAGCCTGTCACGCTGACGTTCCCGCATGGAAAGAGGGGTGTTATGCAGCTGGAGGGCCAAACAGTGTGTGGTATTCGTATAGTGCGAGCATCCTGGGAGCTTGGATTTGTACGCGCGATCGCTACACTCAACATTTTCCAAATTGACCGACGGGTTGTTCTCTTCCCCGTCCCATTTATCCCTCACATTTTGTCTGAAGTATTTTGTTGGTGTCGTGGACCTGTGATGGCTTCTGTCGCTTGCGTCGCCGGTGTGTCAATCAGCGGGGCGTGTTGTCGGGTGTAGTTGGGTTGGGGGGTGACGCAGAGGAGGGAGAGGTTCCGTCGATGCCTTGATCCACTGTCTCTCAGTGCTTCATCCAGTTTGCTCAGTTGCTCTTCGCTTATCAGCGCGTCTATCTTCCTCCACTCGTCTGTAGACTATAGGGTACACCTTCCATCTCTCTCTCTCTCTCCCCCTCTCTCTCTCTGCTGGGGTGCAGTGGAGGATCCTGGACTATAGAGGCACACGGATGTGCATGGCAGAACTATTGGGCCGCGCAGCCAATAGGTAGATGGCACTCTCCTTTAAAAAGTCTGCCCAGGTCACTGGCCTGTTGGATGAAGAGAGTTTTTATTCATTTACAACAACAACAGAACAACAGAGAAAAGGCTGTTTGTTTGACTATAGTTTATACTGTCAATATGTTGCGTTCTGTCAAAAGAGAAAAAGACTAAAACTAACAATGAATTGAATCTACTACCAAGTATGGCGTCTGTAGCCAAAGCCAATCTTCCTTCTATGTGTCATTGAGCTCCATTTTGCCGAAACTATTAAAAATGAATCAGTGATTAAGTTTACATGCGCACTCATGTTCCACTATTATTCAGAATATGACAATATTCCGTTTGGATATTCTTAATTAGGCCTTATTCCAAATGGAGTATTTTCGCCAAAAATATTCGACTTTCAGGTGCATTTCTTTGGACATGTACACAGCACATTTGGAATATGCTTGTCAATAGTGTTCTGTACTTTGCGACACGTGGCCTCTTTTCTGTTTACGACCAGCTCTGTGTGTTGAACACTAACCAACCAAACAATAGTTTAAAAGCTGCAGTAGAGCTGCTTGGCCAAAAGAAAAGCCCACATTTCTGGTCGGAAAGAGAAACACATTTTAAGCATTATGAAGGACTTGGATACCAACAGGTTTTTGGATATGCGCAAATATCGCTATGCCAACCTTTTCAAGAAGGTGGTTGAAGAAATGAAAGAGGGAGGATGTGTTCACACGGTCCAACAAAATATTAATATTCATCAGCCATGGACACAACTTATTAGGAATATTTTCTTTTTCAAAATGAGGGCCGAAAACTATATTTAGTGCATGTAAACGTAGTTGATGAGCCACATTGTTGCACTTGATGAGATGTTTCCTTTATAACAATGAACATGTGTACTGTAGCTTATGTTGAGTCAATCCTATACACCATCCAGGTGCCAATACACTCAATATATTGCACCAAATGTGTATTTATCTGCTGGTAAAATTGTCCGCTAAAAAAGCATTGATTACTCGGGTTAGAGCAATATTTGCTGAAAACTACAGTGCCCAGCTGTATTAAGAAATTAGCTAGGTTTTTGTTTTTTTCCAATGAAAAAAAATATCAGTGACCCTGTTTTTAATGATGTAAAAAAAAAGGATTTGTCTTCATGATCTGGCGACTCTGAATCAGAGTTCCAGGTTATTTGGAGGGACGGCGAAGCCTGAAGCAGGAAAGTCGCCGCCGTCCGTGCTGCAGTCTTCTAGGTTGTTTGGCTCAAAATCAATCTCACTTTTTCTGCCCACAAAATGCTCACTGTCTTTGAACAGCTTGGAACGCTGCGGGGACATCACGCAGCTTTTGTTTGGCGGGTCTGGTGGGAAAAAGCCTATTCTGCTAGGGTTAACAAGTTCATGTAAATTTCAAAGCTGAAGGGAGACAGCAGGCCTGTGAAGCCTGTTAGACGCAAGAGCCGTGAGAGGAGAGCTTCACCAAATTGTTATTCAATGCAAGGCTGTAATCGGGTGGAAACCTCCGGGTCTGAAAAGTGAAGCTAATGCGGAGGCATCTTCAACCTGCATACTTTCTAATGGCCTTGAGGGGGCGATTTCTCTGGTTGCAAAATTATGTCTGGTTGTATAGAAGTCTATGAGAAAATGACTCTACTTCTCACTTGATTTATTACCTCAGTAAACATTGTAAACATAAGTTTATAGTCTCAGTGGTTGGTTTCAAGTCGTCTTCAGTCCAGCATGATGTTCATTATGTAAATTATTGTCCAATTCAGAATAAAATAAATAATAAATCAGAGTATGCTTTAGGGCGTGGCTACCACGGACATGTCCTTGTTTTTGTGTTTCAACTTTTACCCTTTCAGTTTGCTTTCAGTTCATGTAAGTTCATTGTAACATTTTGCATTTGATTGTACTTAGCTCAACCCTCTGGTTCCAAAAAACAAAGATGGCGATGGTCAAAATGCCGAACTCGGTGGTGTCATGGTGACTACGTCTACTTCTTATACACCGTCTATGTCTGTCATATTGTAATTTCTATCAATTGTATTCTGAATCACACACACTCATTAACACACTTAAAATATAAGAGGACAAACCTGCTGTCATCAGTCTTGCTCCTTTCACTGCCAGAGCTGGCTGGACTGCTCTCGCACATGGGGCCAACATGACTGATGCTGCACAAAGGACAGAAAAGTACCAGTCAGAGAGAAGGCTACAAGAACAGTCAATGACAAGATAAGACCTTCCTTGCTCTGAAAAAAAGGGAAGAACAAGGGAATGCACCATGCAAACTTTTTGAACAAGTGAAGACCGATAGTGACTTTAATGAAACATAAGGGCATTTTCTGATCCACAGCCGTAATTCCTACATTTAAATAATACTTATTTGGATGGGATATTGGTAAGCCCAAAGAGTTAGTCAGTACTTCATAATATTTAGAGGAATCTGAGTTGCAGAAAGAAGCAGACAAGTCGCCACTTGTAACACCTTGTAAAACACTGTACTGTGTGAGAAGGATTCAAGTTTAAAGTTTGAAGGATTTTACTTTCTGAGTTCTCTTGTCCAAGAGATTGTGTAGAACTGGTTATGTGTTGAAAATACAGTCATCAGATGGCAATAAAATCAACAAAATTCGGTCCAGTTATAACAGACGGCAAGAAGTCTTGTCTGGACTGTACCGCCATCAGCTGCTCCAACAGTTAACTTCAACTTTGTAGAAATTGGAAAGTAAAAGTCACAAGTCTCTGATCCAAAAAAACAAATTTAACTCCCATAAATCTCCATAAAACTCTCATGTTTGGATTGCATTCTGAGCGGCATGCCGACAAAGAACGGAGCAGGAAGCACCCAGTGTAGAGACGGAGTGATACAATGGTGAGCCAACAACCTGGTTAGCTCTTCCTTCTCTTGTGGTGTGGAGCTCTTTTACCTTTCTGATTTTTATTTAGTAATTCCTGCTAGTTTTAACGCAGTTACGCCAACGGATTTGTCTGTAGGCCAAGTTCTTAAAAATGTGGTGACATCACTGTTTTCAGTCTCAATAGTGCTGAAATGCATACATATTTTAATCAGCAATTATTTTACTTATACTTATTATAAAGTATATAAAATGCTAGAAAAGGCCGCTACAGTTTGTCAGAAGTCATGAGGTTGTGTCTTGTTTCGTCATCAACAGTCTGAAACTCCAAGGGAATCATATCACTATGTCATAAAACAGAGAAAAGCATTGCTCAAAGATACAGACACTACTGTCCAAAATCAGGGGGTTTGTGCAATGTTCAATTCTAGAGATGCACCGATACTGATATCAGATATCGGTCTGATATGGACTCGCACAGCTTGATAGGATATCGGTGACAATAAGCCGATCTGATAACGGATGCCATTATTTTAATAAATAACAAATCAGTACATTTATATCTATGCATTAAGAAGTTAATACAACAATGTTTAAATCAAGCCTGATGTTGCCTTCATCATCAAAGAATGATCCCAGTCTCTTCCACACAGTGAGGCATACATCTTATTAATTAAACACTGGTATTGGATCGGTACTCCGTATCGGATGATACCAAAAGCCCAGGTATCGCTATCGGGACTGAATTATGGCGAAGAAAATCTTTACTCGAGTTCAACTTATTAGCTCTTATTCCTCAGGAGACGATGCTCCGTTTGACCCAGTGGTAAGATAGAAAGTGAACATCTGTTTGCAGTCAAAAATACATTTTCACACCCAATATGAATTCTTTTTAACGTGGATTTTCTTTCTGAAGCCAAATCAAACACAGTTATAGAAAACAATATGGAGCAAGCCAATGTCACTTTCCATTTCACTAGAAACCGAGACGACTTGTCTTCCACAACCTCACGAGTCATGAGTTTTAGATCTTTCAGAGTCGGATAGAATCTCTTCTGATGAATCTTCTGACTGACAGCTGCTTGAAACCCCCATGTTCACCCTCACACTGTAGCTTGTGAAGGTCTATGAGCCTGCGAAAATAATGAGGTTTCTGACTCATTTGATTTTTATTTGCTTTCTAATGAGCACAAATGAGGTTGCATCTTAACGTGAAGCGTGGACCCGCTGTGCACAGCTCGCACTCGCACCCCTTTGGTCCACAGTGTCCTCTTACATTGATAAGTGAGGCTTTTAAAGCAAAGCTCCCCCGACGAGAACAAAAGGCTTTCTTTTGATCCCTATAATTAGAGGCCAGCCTGAATCTTATCTACGCCTCGGCATAACAAGAGCTAATCATATGAAGGGCTCACACTCTGCTCGTTAAACTCCATTCAAGGATACAGCCATCTTTGATTGCTGAATATGCTCGCTTTTTTCTTCTTCTTTTTTATGAGCTAGGGGTTAACTTCCGAATGAAGTCTTAACGGTGGGGGCTGTCTGAGAATGCTCGAGGATAACGGGGGTGCTCGAGGGAGATCAGGTGAGGAAAAAGGAGGCAAGCCGTGCGGTGCTGAGTCACACTCACCCACAATTCATAGGAGAGCAGAGTCCCATGAGTCTGTGGGGGAATGCCGCATGTTGAATAGGTGAGAGGGATGGAAATGGTACAGCAGAGGAGATTTGACAGCACAAGAAGGTTATAAGCAGTAACAAGAACATGCACACACACACACACACACACACACACACACACACACACACAGTTCACATACAACACCAATGGAAAGTCCTTTTATTCCAGTACAAAAATGTACTTTCATTTAATGATACGTCATACTTGTACTCCACTGCATTCCAAGGGTGGATATCATATAATTTGCTTTACAAATGGATTAGCAATAATACGCAGTAATAAAAGTAACACTCTCAAAGGGTTCATTCTCCGTTATGAGCACTTACAATTTTGATATTTGAGTATATTTTTTTGGTAATACTTGTGAACTTTTATTTAATGCTGGCCTTCTGAATACTTTTTCAACCACTGACACATACACACACACACACACACAACAAACAAACGGGACCTCATCAGAGTCCATCTGATGAGGTCTGTCTATGAGTGTAAAAACTGATGAAAGAGCATATATATATATATATATATATATATATATTTTTTTTTTTTAAATGTATATCCCATGTATTGCGCAATATTGAATGTGATCCTTTATAGCATTTTCTGCCATAAATAATATTAAACGAATCAAATAGAGACTACAAGGGATGGACACTATAAAAATAACAGCTGTACAATGCAATCCAGTACAATAATCATCCAGCTAGGAGAGCTTTTTCTGAAGGTTATTATGTTCAGTTTTTGCTCTGACTTTTTTTCAGAGCGCTGTTGATTCATTTTTCAAGGCTCTACTTTGCGGTGGAGTTGCACCGGATTGCGTTATATTGTGAAATGCATCTAATATTTTGCCTCTCCTTTGATCTGCTATGAACAAAAAGGTAGTATTAGTTGCAGTGTTTGTTCTAGTTATTGTGAGCAGACCATGTGGCCATGTCAGGGGCCAAACATTAATCGATCTCAGCCAAAACAACAGTGCAAACAGTTCTGTACTGAGTCTCCTTCGAGAGGCTTCAAAAGAGCACAATTCAAGTGAGTTCCAGGCAAAAGCAAAAGAAACCAGCTTCATCAATCTAATACGTGACAATTTATTAAAAGCAGGAATTCCATCGTACTCGGCATCAAACTGGCGGGCAACTAAGTGCCTGCTTATGACATGTGTGGCAGCACGGAATACATTATTGAATGAAACGCATTAGTTGTGTGCTTTTAACATGACAGGCGAAACTGGCTACATTTACTTTACTTGTTTTTAACTTTTAATCTACACCTGATTTATAATTCCCCTTTTCAATTTCTCCATCTGCGTTGTGCTGGCGTGAGCATATTTTGCATTCTGCACTGGACACCGTGCCAGTCGAAGACCTGAGATTCTTTCAAGTGTTTGAGGTGAGAGCTGCAGAGGGACAAAGACAGAGCATTGTGTCTTGTTACAGCGCAGAGCGAGAGGGAGGTAGGACGAGGCCAGTTTTGTGCTGCCTGACTTTGGGGAAATTGTATTCAAAGCAGATACTTGAAGGGTCATTAGCTGTGGGTTTTGATTGGGCGCACTAGTCAGAGGACGCGTTGAATTATAAATGCGACCGGCGCGAAAACTACAGGACAGGGTTGTTGAAATATTTGAGTTCATGTATAATCTATGCTGAAAGTATATTGTGGGGAGTTTTTTATTCCTGTTTTCATGTATAGATACTGTGCTCCCATTTGACATCTCAGCGTATGCAAATGATGTAATCAGCAAATGCTGCAGTGGTATAAGAATGCCTGTGTTCACTTTAATTTTCCTCCTCCGTCTCTAAAGCTAAAATAAGTTTTCTGTTTTGCATTCAAAGACTGCAGAGTCACAGCTGTAGTAATACAGCCCGGCAAACCCTGTGTGATTTAATGTTCCTGATCCACGTAGATGAGATTTACTTTGCAATGGTTAAACTCTAAAAGCTACCGTATTGATGCCTAGTTGACAGACAGTACACTTTACCCCCTTCATCAGAGGTCCGAGCACTTTGGGCAAGTACATTAGTTAAATGGTTCAGGTTGTGATTTAAGGCCTTTCTCCTAAAAGTGAATTTGTCAGAGTAGATTAACAAAATAAATGGCATACTGATGCATTAACTTTCCGTCTGAGCAATACGGTAATGAAACCGTTTTTGTTTTTTTGGCCAGCAGAAACACACGAACATGACATTGACATATCATCAACCATTTAAGTTGCTGACAGTTGCTTATTTACACATCCAGCAGTTACGGAGCAACAGTGCTATTCATTTGGGTTCACGTTTGTGTCCACCTGGTGAATGTAAGTCCAACATGTACTCTCTCTCTCTTAGTCTCTTTAGTCTCTGTTTTTGGTCTCTACCAACAGCTGAAGGAAGTATCTGGTACTTCAGCTGCTAAATGCTTCATTATGTTCACCGGCTAGTTATGGGAGCAGTGAGACTGAACCAAAACACTAATGTAGCAGCCAGACAGCTGAACAATGAGCTAAAATTTAATATTAAACCACATGAAGCCGAGATCTTCAGTGATAATTCTCTGTAGGTTCATCACTACGAGCAGCCCCTTTTCACATTATCATTTCATGCAGTTTTATAACAGAATATTATTGATTATAGCTGCTTACAATTACAAAAAGTAGTAGGAAATAGATGTGTGGAACTTAAACGGCAAAAAATATAAAATGACTTAACTAATTATGAATTTATCTTAATATTTCTATTGGTGGCAGTATTATCTTGAAAGTATTAATAGTAATGTTTTGAAATACAGAAGTGAATGTAAATGCAGATGAGTGCAAAATGTGACACAAATGCAGCTCTAAGAAAGTCATATAAGATCTCATTTTGCGCTGTTATGAACGTCTAACATATATGATAAGATATATGAGATATAGAGTGAAAAATATATTAGTATTTAATTATAAACTCTGATTTCAATTAGGTTTAAGCCCAGGTTTTACCACTGAACTGACACTGAACCTTGCTTTTGTCCATCCCTGATGCTGAAAACACAAAAGACTGATTTCCTCATTTAATATATTGGACAAGTAAAGATGCGTGTCATCTGCAAAGCAATCAAAATTGACACTGTTACTGGGGATTATGTCCACCAGAGGAAGAATATGTAACGAGGAAAGAACGTGGCTCGTTATCTTGCTTCCAGTCTTCTTTCTGACGGTCTCTACTCCCTAAGCAGCCAAACCTTTTTTTTCTTTTACCCTCTGCCAGCTGCAGTCAGTTGGCATACAGATGAGATCCTCACTCCTCCAAAAACTCCTGCCAGACTTGAACACAGACGTGTGCCTTTGATCTCAGTCTAGACATGAAATACTTATGTTTTCCTCAAAGGGTTCAAACTCATGCTCGGGGCTTTGAATGTTACGATATCTTGTTGGGATACACTGGCCCTTTTTTTTTGGTGTGCTCACCTCACATTGCAAGACTGCGAATCTTTGTTGAGCTTGTGGAACCAGGACTGCTGGGCCTGGCGGCATTCTGCTCTTGTGATCACGCCGTCTTCATCCAGGTCCAGACCCAGGAACACTGACCGGGCGTTGTTTCTCTCCTTGGCAGTCAACAGGCGCACCATTGAGTTCTAGAAAAACAAACAAATCCAAACAGTGTTTGAGATTATGTAGTTTTGATATTACCATATTAATCCCCTTCCCCTTTTACGCTGCTGTAATTTAGGAACCTGGAAAAGGTTTTTTAGTTCCGACATCTTTGGCCTTAATCCCATCAATCACATTAGCACTGTCTGACATATTCTGCTGGCGCCGATGTTCCCCATGCTACCCCCAGAGTCAAGCCAAAGCACGAATTTGAAACTGTTGTGAAGTAAAATTAATTATTATTCAGGGAGGTGGATGCAAGCCAACTTCTATGTAGCATTTGCCTCGGAGTCTTACGATCAAACTAACCTCAACATAAAGTAGTCTTTGACCTGTGTTTGACCTGTCTTTGACCTGCATTCTCTGCAAGGCTGATTAGCAAATATTTATTCAGTTTTTTGCTGATCTCTGCCACAGCAACCGAAAGAAAGTCTCTTTTTGAAGAGCGAGACGAGGTAAACCTTCTCATCCCTCCGTTGCTCTGCATTATGGTGTGAATGAAAGAATATAAACACAGTGAGCTTGAGTCACATCATGGCGAAGTAGAATTCTGCGCTCTGATTGGTTGGAAGGTGTGGATTAATTTGGGAGAGAGGAGCAGAGAGAAAATGCAACTGTGTGTGTGTGTGTGTGTGTGTGAGAGAGAGAGAGAGTTACATAACGTTGTCTCTGCTGGAAAGACGGTTTTAAGCATTATTCTCTTTTTCTTGTCGGTTCACTATGGTCACGATTTGAGAATGTCTTACTCCCGGCAAAGCCTAGTGAACCTTTTCCTGTTTTACTTGATGTCGCCTAGCAAAACAAACGCCATATATCCTGGGGCTCAGGAATTATATTTCATGATTTAAAAAAGAACAGCTGAGAAAAAGATTGTTGAGTAATTAAACAAACAAATAAAAATGATGATTTGATTACCTATGGCCTTTTGTCAGCAAGTAGTAGGAGCAGGATAGTTTGCACGTTCCATGATTGTAATGGTGAGGATAATACTTTATGTCAGGTGGTTTGGGGGATTTTCAGGGCGTCATCGGATGCTGTGGTGAAATCAGGGAGTGTATAAGTTCTGTTATAATTACTAGTGGAGAGCCTGTTTGGAGCGTGGCCATTTGGAGCCCATGCCTGCTCGGAAGGAGCCGATTGTTTGGTTGTATTATATGTTGCATCAAAAAGCAAAAATGCACTACAATCAATGAGCTGCGGAAGACATGCTCGACTCAGTCCTTAAAGGCAGAGATGTAAACCTTTTGTAAAACACTAAGTTAAGTATGAGGTAAAGTGTCTTAGTTATGAGCTCAGAGTCTCAGGCCGGTGGTATGAAGCTGTTCCTGAGCCTGGTGGTACTGAAAAGCCAAGTATGAAATAGATCACACACACACACACACACACACACACACACACACACGTACAGACAGAGATTCCTTGCTTTACAGTTAGATGTTTTGAATATATGCAACTTGTTTCCTCTTCTTAATACTTTACCTCTGAGCGAAACTTCCGCAACACTGTCAGAGACTCGAAGTAAAGGAAGTCGAACCATTCGACATGACCCTTCTTCTCTGGATCCAGCGCTGCGAACTGGGCGAGGACTTCCTCCTCCTGCTCATCAGTCAGGTCCTTATCGAACAGCTGCTTGGATGCATAGTGGCGGTACTGCAGCAGCTCGTCTGACACCAGGCACGACTCTGCAGCGGCAAGGGAACAATGCATCACATATCAGACCTGATTAGTCAACGAGCAGTCTTCCAGATGCAATTAACCTATCGAGACTCGCTCTCCGCAAAGGCAGGACCACCTCCTACTGTTTTACCTCCATCTAAGCTGAGGAATGATACCACGCATTCGGAAAATAGACTTAGGGAGATGAGGACAGA
The DNA here is from genome assembly GCF_004355925.1 of Anarrhichthys ocellatus. Classification (NCBI taxonomy): domain Eukaryota; kingdom Metazoa; phylum Chordata; class Actinopteri; order Perciformes; family Anarhichadidae; genus Anarrhichthys; species Anarrhichthys ocellatus. The sequence goes on from NW_022280046.1 coordinate 7,855,590, forward strand.
TAATGTAATAACTCTGACAATCAAGGAAAGAATAGAGTGTATACAGTACACAATGTGTCTTATGTCGTTGTCATTTATGCATGCAAAAGAGGCAGTACTGGTAGCCGTCTCAGATTATGGTGACTTGTTTATTTTAACATTGTTTTAACCAGGAAGTGCCTTGAGATTAAAATCTATTTTCGTGTGTGTGACTGACACTGTGCTTTTTCCAGTTGATCAAAACAAATTGTACTTTTTTTATTTCATTTTTTCATATAATATATGACGTAATATTATTTTTAGCCTGACTTGTTGAATTGGGGGTTATTCCTCAAAACTTTAGCGAAACGATATTGGTCAATTTGACATTTCATGTCTGTTGTGCGTAGAGCCGACCTGTTCTCACTCCCAATGCGCCAAACACTGCGGCTTGGTCAGTGATCCTCGGCGTCTGACACTGATGCACGGAAGCAGCGTTTAACAGCGTTTAGCACCAGAATGTGACTCGCTGGGCGTCAGTCACGGGAGTCGCTTGTCAGTCAAGTTAACATCAACCACGCTCTTTTCCTAAATCTAACTAAGTGGTTTTGTTGCCTAAAAGTAACTTCCTACGTAAATGGAAATTTATTTTGAAAAGACACCATGCGTGAAACGAGGGTATAATTTCCCTTTCCACGCCTCTTTCCCTTTCCACGTCCAAAAGAGGGATACATCAAAGCTTGGCGCTTAGGAGCACTGAGCATGCGTCGCTATTTGACGCATTGGGGTGAGAATGTGTCGGTGGAGGATGGCCGTTTCGGCGCGGCGCTGTCCGTAGTGCTGAAACTAAAAGGATGGAGATCGATAGACAGACAGCCACGAGTTTCTTATTTCGGTTTCTTAGCCTGCTTGTTTTTCGTGGTTGCAAAGAGTGAGAGAGAGCCAGAGAGCTGCAAGCTGCAAACAGCTTTTTTTCTACCCCATGCGGATTTGAGAGAGGATCGTTCATGAGGTCAAACAATATTTAGCACTCTGCTAATGCTACATTCTTATAGAAGTGCTTTGACTAATAAATATGTCCTTTGATTTAGAAACAGTAGCCACATGTGGTTATCTAACATTTTTGACTTCTATTTTATGAAAGAAATTACCCCAGGCAATTTCTAACAGCCCCCTCCCCAACTAGGCCTATGGAAATATAAAAACAGGACTAACAGTCGACAACAAAATTATTCCCTGACTGCCAAACGAGATGGACAGTATCACCACTTCCTCCTGCCACACTTGAACTGTATGTATAAATGTATGAAATGTATAATATATTTTGCACCCTTGATTTGCTCACTCACCAGGGATGATCTTGCACTGCTTGAAGGTCTCCATGAGGCTGTACATCTCTTCCTCTGTCAGCAGTAGATTTAGATTATCCTGCAGAGGAGGGTGAGAGGAGGGCAGAAAATTACACTTGTAAAAAAAAAAAAGAAGAAAAAAATGATAGTCTGCTCTAATTACATAGGCTTAGTCCCAGATGGGCCTCCTGTAATTAGCCACAAGGCTACCTTTTGATTGACAGGTCGCTAACACAGCGTTGTCCGGTCTGGGAGTTGTCCGTGTTTCCGTCTTAGAACTTTAACCCTTTCACAGTGTGTTTTCACTTCACGAGAGTTAATTGTAACATTTTGATCGTCTAAAAAAATTTCTGATTTCGGTTGTACTTCAGTAATTACTGTACTGCAGTAATTCAGGCAAAAGGAGCCCCAACTAAGTATTGAGTGCTGTACATGCTCATACTTTTCATGTTCATACTTTTCAGTTGGCCAAGATTTCTAAAAATCCTTTCTTTGTATTGGTCTTAAGTAATATTCTAATTTTCTGAGATACTGAATTTGGGATTTTCCTTAGTTGTCAGTTATAATCATCAAAATTAAAAGAAATAAACATTTGAAATATATCAGTCTGTGTGTAATGAATGAATATAATAGACAAGTTTCACTTTTTGAATGGAATTAGTGAAATAAATCAACTTTTTGATGATATTCTAATTATATGACCAGCACCTGTATACAGTCTGTGACCATGAGGCTTTGAATTTCACAAACTCTCATATGATGAAAAAAATATATATTTTTGATTGAATATGCCTTGCTAATGTTTTCAGATATCGTGTTTTTATCTTTTTCAACAGCAAAGGGCAGTGTTGTAAATATCAGCATCAGCTCATTTATAAACAAAACACATATGAATTATATATGTAAGTATATCAAAATGTTATGTGGCCAAAAATGAACTAATCGGGCATTTAATCAGAGTTATGGAAAATGAACACAGTGAAAGATGCGTGTGATGTAGACATTTCCTCCCAGACACCAGCAAATCCACAGGCAAGGCAAATCACAGGAGACACTGATTTATATCTGAATATTATTTGAACATTATTAATCAGATAAGTGGCGTGATGAAACTTTGATGATCCTTTTGGGATTACTGAGGGAAGTCAATTCCAGTGTGTTTACCTCGGCCTTAATCACCGTTACAATCTGCCAGGGTTTCACAATAACCACAAATCTAAATGAAAATGTGTCACCGGCCACCCTTTAAACACAAATGAAAAATACACCCTCAAGCTAATAACAGCAAAAATCAATAAAGGAGATGGCAGATTTGGATAAAACACAGATATGTCAATGCGAACCAGCAATTATTCGACACGGTAAAATAACAGCGAATACAAATCAAATCAGATGAGAATTTCAGCGAGCTGATTAAAACACCACTCAATGTGGTAACTTGCCCTCGCCCACACACTGCCCCTCACCAAACGCCCCCCTCTTTCCCCCCTCTTTTCCGGCAAACCGTGTTGCAAACATGGCCTCATTATACGAGCCAAGAGACGAGCAACAGGCTGCGTGACGTCCTCCTGCATTTCCTCAACATGTCATCAAGAGCACATTAGCTGCCAACACCTCGCTGCCCCGCTGTCTGCAACGTTTACAGATCGAGAGTGTGTGTGTGTGTGTACTGTACGTGTCTCTAATTATTCATATATTTATTTATTTATACCGCCTTCGATACTAGCCAGTCCTCCCTGCTTATGTCTGGCTGCTGCGAGTGGGTGGTGCTGCTTAACTAACATGATGTTTTGATGGATGTGGGAATCACATGGAAAAAAAACTCAATCACATATAATTGTCCTTTCCTTCCTTTATTAGTTTATTAATTTGTGCACCCGATAAAGAAGGATTAAATTACACATATCCGCCCCTAATGGCCATTCCAAAGTCAAGGAAAAGTAAAACACTGAATCAAAATAACAGGCTCACATAGTGTCTGCCACACAAAAAGTGTACGGATGCAGTCGTGGATGCCGCGTCCTCGTTAGCATGTTGCTATGTATCATTTGAACAGAATGGAACTGTTAGTTTAAAGTGTCGAAGCTGACTGAGAGCTAACAGAGGGCTGTTGTTTTCACACTGGAAGAAAAGACCCTCTGGGCTTTCTTCCCCATTGGTTTGTGCTCATTCTCTCGTGGCTGCTCTCTGCAGTTTGGCAGGTTTTTTCTACAATCACCCAAGCCATTCAAAAGCCCAACACAGATACTGTCATGGAGACCACCGAGCCCTGAAGTGGATTCACTCAATGCAGCATCAGAATGCCATACCCTTGGGTGGTTTCTAGTCCTCCAGCCGTATCAATTCAAAGGGGCCTATTTTCTCCTCTCCCAATATGTAATTTACTTTACTGAGCTGTGATCTTGTTGATGTTTGAGGAATGCACAATCACTTGTGTTTCGTCTCTCTGCTCACACAGGGTTTCCGTAAGGGGACTCTAATTCCCTGACCTACCTTGCCCTTAAAGAAGAAAAGCATTAAAATGTCTTTGTGGGCAAAGGTTCCTGCTGTAATGTTAATCCATTCCAAAAAAGTGAATGTTGACTTGTTTCTCAACTCCACAAACAATACGTGTGCTTTGATTTAGCCTCTTGAGAAGGTACATTTGATTGATATAGTTTGTCAAAGTGCACTTGACTCCCAATTGCCTCTAAACTGAAGTTTGCCACCTGTGATAAAGTGGCACTCATTCCAGATATCCTCCATGATTGGACACAGACAGCAGGTGACAGGGTAATAAAAGGTGCTGGAATATATCAAACTGGTTGGTCTGTCTTTCACTCTCCAGGAAAACAGAGGGAGGCCAGTGTTTTGTGTCCAGAAAGGATTGTGATCAACCTACTGAAACTCACACTGCCAACTATTCTCAAGTACAACAGATACATTTTAAGATATAACAGCCATTTACGAAATAGAGATATGGCAAGTGAAAGAGAGCTCTAGCACTATAGATGACAATGTCTTCAAACCATTTGTGTGTCAGAGCCAAATGTTTCTCGCTGTCATTTTTGCGGGCAATGTATCTTGAAAATAATAGCATTGAAACAGTTATGCGTTTTTCAACTCAAATGTGCAGTATTCTTCATTGCTCTTTATTCCGATCAACATTAGCTTCCACAGAGTGGTCCACAAAAAAATGACAAAAAGAAAAATTTTGATGAAACGGTGTTAATAAAACAATAAAAGACAAGCCAACAAGCCAAATGTAAGTTTCGGAAAATTACGTTAAATGGCTCTAGTTATGAAACATTTAACAATGATGGCCTACAATGGCAACAAAAACAACATTTTAAACTATCGGGTAAGATTCCAAAATAACAATAACCAAAATAGCATAACTCTTTGAAAGAAAAAGGGTTCTAAGATGAAAACATGAACCACTGCAAGATTAGACAACGCCGCAATAGAGACCTGTCAATCACAAGGTAGCACTGCCCTAAAGCATCCCCTGCTTTATGGTCTGTTTGACTCTAAATGGACCACAACTTACTAAAAGAAGACTTGAAACTAGAGATTGAGACCATAAACTCATGTTTACAATGTTTTACTGAGGTAATAAATCAAGTGAGAACTGGAGTAATTTTCTCATAGACTTCTATACAATCAGACTTCTATTTGTAACCAGAGGAGTCGCCCCCTGATGGCCAGTAGAGAGAATGCAAGATTAAGGCACTTCTTAGCCATGTGGATGGTGTATCATATTCAAAACAATGTGCCCTATCCCTCTGCATTACCGCTCTTATCTAGCCTATCATTGTTTCATTTTTTTATCGTGTTTCTTATTATTATATTTATTACAGTGCTCTGTGTGCAACATTTTATTAATCTTCTGATTAAACTAAAATCCCCACAAGAATTCATAAAGTATAAATAATCCGTTTATCTGTATGTGTATGTAACTCTAAAAAATTTGATGAAAATCAATAAAGAACAAAACAAATTGATCATGCTGTCATCAGGAAACCGCTTCCTTTGTTTGTTCCATGCCAGATACTGTTTCTAATCTGCAATGTTATTATGCTCATAAATTACATGCTATAATGCTTTTATTACATTTTTTTAAGTCTCTGATTTCCATCTAAACTTTTATTTAAAAAAGAGACGCATTAACAGTGATTTAAGGCTTTGTGCAACACCTACTGACAGCATCTGGAAAAAGGACACAAAAGGCCCCATGGAGGGGAGAGAAAGTATAATAATAGCAACACATTCTAATCTTAAACTGGCAGCTTGCATAAATAGTTATATCAGACGGTCCTGTTCAGAAAAAATGACAGCATTGATTGTGTTTCAAACAGCTTTGAATAGGCTCAGTGCCAGAGCAGGAAGTTGAAAAAAAAATTATTCTTATTGATTTCAAAGCTGCGAGAATCAGTATTTCTGTGTGAACAATGAATCAGATCATAAAATAACCCTGCAGTTCCCCTCATGCATGTGGATCCTTTAAGTCACTTTTAGCTCATTGTTGAGCAAACTATGCCCGACCTCATTTTCAGCTGCACATTTTTAGTGGAAAAAGCTCTGGCAAACCTGCATACTAGCTAAAAACAAAGCTATTTCATCATGCTTATCTCGCTCCATGCCGCATACACCTCCAGCATGCCTGCTGTACGAATGCACTCTTTACTTTGACTGAAGTGTGACCCCTCCAGGATCTTGGCCCTCAGGATCACTTGTGAGCTGGCAGCAAGCATGAAAAGGTAATCGGTGCTATTAAGAAGGGTCAGCTCATTCACGAAGCCTTCCTCCGTCTGATTGGCTGACATGCAGCAGTCTGCTGTGAAGGCTGACTGTAACTCCACTTTCAAGGAAACTCCATCCACCCACAGCAGTCTCCAGTGCTATGTGTGAAATTAAATGGCGATGCGATGGAAGGAAAGGGAGTGGGGGATTTGTAACAGCTGACTGACATATGCAGATGTATGCTATGACGGCTGGAATTCACAATTTGAATAAACCGGTTCTCTCTGTCTTTCCCTTGCTGAATTGTCCCCTTCCGCCCCCCCCCGTTCCTCGCACGCCGAAGGAGCCAGCCAAAGAAAGAGGACCTTTTCGCTGTCCTCTCACTGATTGTGTGAAAACGTCCCCCCTATAAACACAACTTTGGCAAGGGATTTCGCTTTCCATGGGCTGGCGAGAGACTGCGAAAGCCCCCACTCCACTCTAAAGGGTCCTCCAGTGAAAGCGGGGCTTCAGCTGTTTGCTCTCGAATCAAAGCAGATTACATTGTGCCTCTCGACGACCACCAGAGAGTCATCGGTTTTGGCATTGGATTTAAATTCCCGACTGGACGCTGAAGTTAGTTTTATTGTTTGAAAAAGAAAACTCTTTATCTGACCTCCAGTTTAATTAGTATCCCAATAAAAACATGACAGCATTCTTATTGTAGCTGCTTTGTGGCTTTGTATAGCAGTAGCTGCTGCCATACAAAGCCACGTCAAAGAGCTCACCGTGCTGAAGAACATAGTTAGCCTATATAATGGGCCGTATAATGTTATATAACGCGTCGAATTACTCAGCCTGGTCGGTGGATTATTAACATGCCGTCACTGACACTTGCAAAACTGACTAGACTAGAGGAATACGTGGAGCGACATAGTTTAAAGCTTAGGAGCATTGAACAAGCTGCGTTATTTGACACATTGAGGTGAGAGTGTGTCGTTTGATACATTACTTCACACAGACTTTGGAACATGCTCACACATTTTAAAAGAAAAAATGAATTAAGGCAGCAACTGTTTATTTCACCAGCTGCTACGACAAGTGTTGCCGGCAAATGTACTCAGCTGTAGCTAATTAATGTCGCCAACTGTCACTGACGCTCGGAGGAAACAATCTTTAATGATAAAAGTCGCACCTGTGATTTTCCCGCCGTGACATTATAAAATGCTATGAAGTCATTTTTATTGTATGTTGTATCGTTGATTGGCGCTCCACATTAAAGCTCTGGCAGCAGCAGTCACTCTGTAGAGCTAACGTTAGCTCATGCAGCTACAGCATAGAGCTGTTTAACATTAGGTGTCGTCAGTCAGATGTTCAGACTTTGTCAGATGGGATGTAACAGCAGTTTGTGCTTGTTATCATAACTGGCTAACAAGCCTGTATCAATAAATGGAATACCACTTCTGAATGTCATGATCAATCTTAGTAAATTCACTTAGGAGTTGACTTTCCTCTAATTAACTGATCTAAGATAAGAGCCCTAGGATGACTTCTAGAAAATGTTGTCTTATCTGATTCTACTCTTGTATTATGTTTCTATATATTGTGTATAATGCCATGTATATCACAAACATAGCCCTCTAGATTAAGTTGTAGAAAATAATTAGATATCTTCATCAAACTGTTCAGCCGTTTCAGAAGATTAACGTCATCATTTTTTATCATGAAATGTTTTGGTTTTTTTCTATTTTTTTTTATTCAGGTTTATATTTTGAATTTGTATATTTGGGCTCACCTTAACATTCTTAAAGTGAGTTGACGCAATAAACCTTGTTAGCCTTCATCCTGTTCATGATACTAAATGTTTTTGCTGTAGCAACAGCAACAGGAAGCTATAATAACACCCAGCAAGGTTATCTTGCGTGAGAAATGGGATGAAATAGTGACCACAATGAGAACAGCAAAATCTAGAAAATAGAGGAAAAACGACTCCAGAACAAAAGAAGACCAGAGGAACAAATGTAAACCCTAGAACCGACACAATGTATATTTTGGTGTACCTCCATGCATCTGCAGTTCTTAAAACTGCATTGTTTGTTGTCCAGCAAGTGACCGTGAGCTGCGCAGACTTACACAATAGTAGCAGCTCCAGCCAGTAACAGTGTGGGCCGTGTCTCTCATCTCCTGCAGGGCCTCGGCTCGCAGGTAGCCCAGTTCCCTCAGGCATCCATCGTGGAACATCCGAGTGCAGATCCTGCAGGGGTACAGGTCGTCGGCAGTCCACACCTCACACACGTCGCACATCTCATCGTTCGGCGGCTGAGGTAAAGAAAAAAAAAATGAAGACAGATTGCGTCAATGACCGAAAGATTTTTGTTGCAAACTTGATCTATGATCTCAATTTGGCAGACATGAGGATTGCAAACACACGAACACGCACTGCCCTATAAAGGCTCAGAATAAGAGAGCTGGGTGGAAAGATTAGGCATTAGTCCATCAGTGGTGGGAGTGTGGTTTCAAATGTACTAGCAGTTTGCGTTCTTTGCTCACGATCTTCGATAGATTATTAAGACCGCACTGCCTTACATGGAAAGGAAAACTGTGTCTTTGACAAACGTGTTCATTGTCAGTTAATCTCCAACCTCACTGTGGGCTCCATTTACAGCCGGGATGAACCCAGCTGTCAAGCCAGGGGAAATGACTGCAGAATGCTTGACTGGTTAACCACGCTGAGACATTGTCAGAGAGTTTCCACACTTGTTCTTTTTTATCTCTACTTCAGCGTCTCGGCATCAGCTTCACGCCCACAGACACATCACAGATGAGACCTGGTCAAACCTCCTCAGTCACAACCTATCTTCTATAGTTATGGCCCAACTCTTGTGACCTGATGACTCCATCTGCATCAACAAGCTCCCTGCATTATAGTCCATGTCAAAATGAGATCTGGGCTGCCACCAGGGACAACAAATGGATAATAAGCTCATTCATCAATGTCAAAGATGGAGAACTTTATCTAAAAATCGAGACTTACAATTAAAGTGGCCCTACAAGCAATCAATTTTCATTTTGCCACACAGTACTATATATGTTGGATGTATCAAACCACACCCTGGCTTTAGCTGCTCATAAAGTTAGTGGGGCATAGACAGAATACATTCTTGTTCTAAAGATTGTGCTGAAGGAAAGGCCATGGAGGTCCATAAATTCCAAAGGCTTCCTCCCTTTGGGAACGTAATTGTGCTCAGCAACTTTCCTTGCAGTCAGCCTGTTAAGTGGGAGGTGCCGTGTGTGCACTGTTGATCTTTTAACCTGAGGGTGGTAATAGATTATAGCTCATTGAGTGTCAAAAGGGGAAACGATTCAGCCCTTTGAAAGCAAACATGAGCTCTGAACTGTTATAGCTAGCTTAGCTTTTGATATCACCTGCATACAATAGAAAAAAATGCTCAAGGGACAACATGTTAAACAGCAAACAATAAAATAAACGGTAATGGATCCACCTGTAAAAAGGTATTAATATGGGCCACATTAAATAGGAACACAATAAAATCCACTACAATAAAGTAAAAGAGTCAACTTAACTCAACCCAGGATAATGTAAGGATTTCAGAATTGTGTGTGTTTAATGTTAATGTGGGGAATTAGTTCTTTTTGACTTTGAAGCACTCTGACGTACAACTGAGTGTCATTAGCATAACACTGAAAAGTGAACACTATGTCACTGGATAGCATGAGGAAGGAAGGTTAGATGAGAATAAAATGGCTCCCAAATGGCTCCCAAAATCTAACCTGACATGAGAAAATAAGGAGGCAATTACTAATGGGGAGACAGAACTTTGAATGTGACGGATGAAAGGAAAAAGGAAAACCAATTTACTGCCATATGAGCCTGGCAAAACCATGCCAGAATATTGCTTTACTCGTGGTCTAGATACCATTTGCGTTCAGTTTCAGCCTTTCAAATTTCCCGAGTACATTACTACTGCAAGGTAGACCCTTTCATTTCGGCACCTCTTGTTAAAGTGCAGCATCGGCAGTACAGCAAGTTACCAGGCCATGTTTACTCTTTGCAAAATAGAAAAACCTGATGGTGTCAGTGAACCTGTGAACTTCATCCCCCTGTTAGTCAGCATCGCCCTGGATATGGTCACGTCTCTGAGCCACAGCCGAAGCAGCCTGCCCACGAGAGGCCTGCTGTGAAGAGCTCTCACACACAACAATAACACATCTCATCGCTATGGTGGCAATAAAAAGCCTGGCAGAAAAAAACTAACTTTTTACTAATACTTTCTCACCTTCAACAAGGGTGTTTAGATAAAGTTAAGAGTCGTTTGACGCCTGGCTGAACTGCTTCATCATAATGCCTAACTTGGGGGAGGAAAAGAGATAATGTGCTGCTGTTGCCATGGAAATTCTTTGACATCTTGCAGACATCGATTTTTAATCCCAGGACCTGGACCTGTGTGTGTGCTTTGTCAAAGTAAAGGGTTATTGTTTTTGTTATAGTCCTGATTTCAATAACACCTTGGCCATGAATTGCACTGCTCTATGTAGGCCTTCATTTCATACCTGCTCTTTCTTTTTCAGCTCCACCTCTACAGGCTGGTCGTCATCGGCTTCCCTTTTGGGCCGCACGAAAGCGGGCGGCGTGAGCTGATGGCTCTTATCAAGATCTTCAGGCTCCACCCCTTTCCCATCACGCAACCTCGACCAAGACTCCTGGTTGACCTTACACTCGTCCCTCGCTGGCGCCGAAGTCGACGGGCCTGCGTTATTGTCCGTTTCCTCCTTCTCCGCTTCCCCTGCGTTCTTCTCGTCAGGAGTGGCTGAGGATTCGGCAGGGCCATCGCCCTCCTCGGCTTCTCCGTCTGCTTGTTTGGCTGGAGCTGGACGCTCCCTAATGCCCGCCTGGAAGGCGTTGACGACGGCGTTGCATTTCTGCACCTTCTCCACCTGCTGCTTCTTTGACATGAGCACTCCCATGGCTACAGACGGATGGAGAGAGAGAGACAAAGAGAGAACAGTTACACAGGTACACTGCATTTACAAGTCATCACAACAGTGACGTACAACAGTATAGTTATTACCCAAGGTTAAAGCCCCAAATTTCATTTTTTCATGAATATTTAACAAATATACATGACTAAAAAAGCACCATTGAAAGGTTAACTCCCAAAAAAGTAAGCTAGTAGCAATCATCAGGACCAACCCTGTCTCCATACAACTAAACTGAATTCTTAATTACGTTTCCAGGGAAACATATTTATGGTTTACAGATTAATGTTGTTTTAATGTGGTTGGCATTGTATATTGAGACAAAACAAAAATTCAACAAAACTTCTTGGTTAGGTTTCATAAGAACATCATGGTTTGGCTCAAGCTAAGTTTGTTTTTTACGTTATTTAAGTTTCTGACATAAATTAAAATAAGTCAACATTTACTTTTAGTTTCAAACGGGATACAAACTGCTGTCTCCTGGGTGAAAGTTCTGTGTTTGTTTGATCCATATCCAACCTTACTATCTTTCTACATGGATTTCTGTAGACTATGATTAGAGACGAATTCGTGATTCGTCAAACCAAGATAACCCGGGATAATAAAGTTTCCCTCAAAGCATAATTGACAGCTCAGATTCGTTGTATGGAAATGTAATTTTTAGGAGCCAGGGCTGGCACACAGTAGAAGTTTGCCTTCAGGGCTTTCTGCCAGAAAGGGGTTTATTTCTAACCCATTACATGATCTTTTCCTCAACCTAACCAAGACTTAAAGAGAAGGAGATTTCTGGCAGAAAGCCCTGAAGGCAAGCTTCCCCATGTGCAAACAGGCTGTCAGGACGGTCTGCGTGTTGTTTGATGAGCAACATAGGCAAACAAACCCGCAGCTGTTATCAGATTGTGATTCAAATATTGCTAAATTGCGATTGGTGCATGGAAGTGCGTGACGTCAGTGTTTGCCAATTAAGGTCTGCCTATTTAAATCTAGTAAGCAGAGTGAAAAACACAAATGCAGACCAAATCCCGAAGAAGCTAATTGAGAAAAGAGGTCACCGGAATACACAGTCAAGTACAGAAGAATGCATCCAATAAGGACAAGGTGAGAGCTCGGTGCAGTCAAAGAGATTATCAACCTGTGAAAATATTTACTCTCTTTGCACATCGCATCTTGTCTTTCTCTCTCCGTACTCACTGAACAGCTCGGCCCCTTTCAAATCTCCCAAATCTCTTTGTATCAGCAACAATGTCCCTGAACTCCTCTCCTTATTACTAATAAACCCTGCCCATCTGCTCCTGTTCTCACATTCCTGTGACTCACTGCTAGCATTTCACTGTTCCATACCCATGAAGATGTGGATATTGACTGAGATTAGGTTGTCACTTGAATGATTCAACCGACAAATATAAAGGCGTACACTAAGAAAGTCGGTCCCACAACTCACAGCACACTGTAAAAAACACTGCATCATTTATTTGTACATATTGTACACCAGGTATGAGATTTCAAATCCTAAATAATAGGCAAGTAGGCAACATAGACACCCTGCAAGTGTGTCTATGTTGGCTTCACACACAAAGGTTTTTGTACATATCATCGTGAGTAAGGTATACTGTACATATCAATGCAGAGCATACTTTCCTCTAATGTGTCTGTGGCTCTCTACAACTCACCATGTGAATGATGTCATGCATCTGAAAGACTGTCGGACAATAACCTCAGGTTTTCAAAGGTCATGTGTCCCCATCACTTTGATATGTATCAAGGGTTTCTCTGTCGACAGTAGGTAATCCATTTACAGTATAGGTTAAAATACCACATTAATAGATGCATTATATACATTGTGTAATTCTCCCGACCAGAGGTGTGGACTCGAGTCACAAATTTGATGACTTTAGACTTGACAAAATCAACAATAAATGTGCAACTCAACTTGGGCTGTCTTGGACAAATAAATTCATATCCAGAATAAACTATCGTTTGTGCTATTCATTCCAAACAATCGACACTTAATTCATATAGCCTCCAAGGGAGCTTTGGTTTTACGCTGAGTGAGGCGTTTCCCATCCAATTGCCCAACCATATTTGGGCCATATTTGGACCAAAGGCCATCCTCTTCAACCTGTGGGCCATAAAGAATCCTGCTTTGTGATTGGTAAATTACTTCCTTAATTATGTCAGGAGGCCAGATTTTGCTCCGAGTTCAGAGAATGGGGAGTTAACCTTCAGTGTGTGTGTGCATATGAAATGTGTGCTTCTTTTTTAATGGTCCCACAATGCTCACGCTCAATGCTCATACGCAGCATCAATCACCACAACTTGCTGAGTTCAGCAAGTTGTGATGATATCACTTCTCAATTCTGACTGCTCACCAAATGCAATGAGTCTGGATCTGACAGAGTAAGATAAGATCAACTTTTATCGATCCCAGAGAAGAACATTATCTTCACTTTCTCTGCAGGTTTTCAATGACTTTCTGTTGGTTTAGACTGCTGAGCATCGATTTTGACAATGTTATATTACGGTTATTGTTTCATTTTGGCAATAAAAGAGGGAGGTCTATCAATTTAAAACATATACATGCAATAACCTCTTTTTTATGAGACATCAGTGCATGGCTGTTTTCTTTCCTCATTGTGCTGGAATAAAAACTGCCGACTCTTGCATTTGTAAGGAACTCTCTCTCCCAAATATATTCAAGTTATTGCATAATTTCTGAACAAACACAGGGAAATCATACACTGTAAGATGCAGTACACTGTGCAGCGATGTTGAAAGAAAAAAGAAAAGAAACAAAGAAACTTGACTAAGTTCTCATTTCCACTTAAGTGAGACGCAACTGTGAATTCCATTATTGAAAAACCGGCGCTTCGTGGATTGAAGTTGATTACATGGTACTTATGGTACATGTGTCTTTGCTCTCAAATGCGATCCCATCCATTCACGCTCCACATAAGTGCTTGTGTGAAATTCAATCGCATTTATCTGAAGTGAAATGGGAGTCATTCCCTCTCCCTTCCTCCCAGGCTGAGGCTCTTAATAGCCTCCGTGACCTTGTGTTCTCAGGCTGCTGGTGGACTCCAGGTGCTTCATAAACTGTAGAAGATACAAACACTCATTTGTATTGCACAGACTTCAAAACTGCAATGCACTGGCTCTGGTTTCATCCATTTAAATGATATAGAAAAAACATCTAGGGATAAAAACCGAGACATGACATCACAAACAAAAGAAATCTAAAGCTGCTCGATGTCTTTGTTCTAGTTTGGTTTGTTTTCCTGCAGAGAAAAGAGGCAAAGGGGATGCTTTATTGATTAAATATATCTATTACGGCTGGCATCTCCCCAAAAATGAGGTCAGAGATCGAGTCAGCTGAAGCACAGTTATCCGGCAGCTGCATGGATTTACTAACTGTGTCATCAGACACATTTTTACCATGTTTTGGGTAAGACATTTGTCCACAATGGAAAAAATGACTAAACAAAGTAAACTCCCAAATGCCAACATGCTTTGTAAAATCATTAAAGTGTGTTGTTGATGGACTGTGTTGTGTCACAGCGCAAATAGAAATGGAAAAGGTGGTCAGAGTCAGACAAATGTTGGTGAAAAACCTTCAGTTACAGTGCCAGAGAACAACCAAAAACACACTGGGGGAAAAAAGGTTTTAGAAGATTAATACTGACTGTTAATCCTCGCTCTTCTCTGTAGAAAAAAAAATGGGACTGGCTGTCTTCCTCAAGGACAACCACTTCATTTAAAATGTCAGTCTTGTTAGTAACGAAGATCTCCCGCCATCTAATAAATGACAGCAACGTCCTGAGAATATGCAATGATTAAAAAACATGTATGCATGCCTGTGGGATACTGGATAGCCTGTTATCCTAACTGCAGCAATGACAATCAGCTCAGTGGGTTTAGCATTGACGAGCTTGTGGGCTGTAAGGTTTTGCACCATTATTTTAACGCGGGACTAGTTTGGATTGGTTTTGGCATAACCGGGTAAAGAGAAAATACAGAGATGTTTCATCATAATGCCTATGGTAAAAAGTATCCATCTCCAATAGTATCTCTTTCTGGAAAGTATTGCTTTCTAAACTCTCAGATTAAACCATAATCTTCCAAATGCACATTGTACGGCACCTTTTATGATGCGTTTTTGGCAATTTAGCCTTATTGTTTTAAAATTCCATTTTTGTATTGCTATCTGTATGGCCTTGTCCTTGTACTTGAACACTTAACGTTGTACAGAAGGATGGAATTCACATAATCAAAACCATTGGTTCTTAACCTTATGGTCTGGGCCAAGGGCGCGCAAGATAAATCTGAAGGAATGAGATGATTAACACGATAGGACTTATGGTACAGGCAATTATCTTTATATCTTTTTAATTCATCTCAAATCTTTGCTCATGAAAGGAACGCCGCTCTGTTTGAAGATGGTGGCAGGTACTAGAAAATTCAACTTGTACAAGAAATGAGCCTAAGATGTTAAACTATTTAGGATATGTAAGAGGCATCCACAAATGTCAAGGCAACCCATCCAGCAGCTGTTGAAACATGTCACATTTAAAAACAAAAGTGTCTAATTTATGGTGGTGCTAGAGGTAAAGTCCGGCTATCACCAAAGCCAGACGGATTCATCCTCTGGGAAGCATGAATGTCAGCACATGTCATGGTAATCTATCAGGTACTTTATCAGTCTGGACAGAAGTGGTGGACCGACCTTTCAACTGACCATCAGACTGACATTTCTGTCTCAAGAGCCACTAACATGGTAAAACAAGTGAAGAAAGCACTAGCTTGGAAAAAGTTTCAACCACTTGGATGTATAAAAATGTCTTCCAAAGAGCTCATGCATGCACTGTAAATACAGGTTGTGTGGGTGGTCGCAATACAGGATGACAGACTGATTATCATAGGGCCTTAATTATCCACTGAAGTGACCTTCGCGCTCTGGCTCGGAGCAGCGCTGGCACAGACAGCGACAGCCTCTAGATGCCAACTTGTAAACTCTTTCACACCGACCCATGCGGTAAAAAAAACAACTTTGACTTCCAATATTGGTATAGTTGATATATTGGTTAGACGGCTGCCACCACAGCTGGATCCTCAATTACTGTGCAGATAATGGGCCGAGCCATTTTAAACGTCATAATCAACAATACACAAATTGTTCTTTAATGGCCAACAAAGTGAAAAGGCTTCATAACATACTTGCAGGAAAATAAGAAACATTAACAATAAACTAAGTGCTATTACAAGCCCCAAGGTCTTCCTACACTCAATTAAATCAATGCTGGCAGTAAATAGCATTACCCTTTTGAAAGTCAAGCACTCATAACTCTCTGTCGAGATATCATTTCTCCACTGTTGAACAAAATATATATATACAAATAAGGAAAGAGTGGACAATAGGGTCTATCTTGCTGCAATATTAATAAATACCATGCCCCCAACTCATTTTTCACAACAATTTGACAACATATTTTAATGGAAATGTACACTCATGGATGTACTGGGGAACTGATGAAGACCGAATGCTAGAGAATCATGTTCCTCTCACAATTTGCATTCCTCAAACAAAGCTGGAAGTGGAGCTACTGCTGGTGAGGGAATATCTGAGCACACAGAAGACCTTGTCACTTTCAGGTTAACTCATGAATTTTAAATAAGGGCCTCGTGTTTTGTTTTTTTTACCTCCTTGTACGACTCTATTCTGACACAAATGGGTCAGTGCCTGGCTTTGATACCTTAGTTTATTCGATAGCGCTGAGTAACCTGCCACGTGGTCGCCTCACAAGTCTGATATCCTAAAGCCTTTGACCACGAGCCTGTCAAACAGCTCAACCCTTTTTTCCTGCCTGTCTGACAGCAACATTTGTGCAGCTCGACACCCGTGTGCACTTTATACTCACAAGAGAGGTAGTAAATATATTTGTTTTCCATCCATGGCAGCACTCTGGTGAGGAGCAAAGATATCCATGTCAATCAAACTTCTTATTACAATTTTTGTAGCTTTCACCATCTTTCCCATCAGTAATCATATCACTGTACTCATCTGACAACGCTAAAAAATGCCCCCGAGGGGACAAGAAACACAGAGTCGGATGTTAATACATTACACCATTACATTACCACCAGTGGAAAGCTATCTGATTAACGCAGCCCGTCTGTCTCAAGGAGTCGTTCCCGGTCCAACGACAGAAAATGAGGACCTCAAGGATCATTCATCTGCGGATCTTGCTGTTGTTGGGGAAAATACTAATTTTTATAGTTTATTTAAGCTGCCAATTATTTGAATGACACAGTTGGCAAACTGTAAAATTATTATCCAAACTGTGCCTCCATCACAATTACATAAAATACAACAACGTGCAACAGTATTTCTTCAGTAATGAGTAGTGTGCGGTAAGTAATGCTTTATTAGTTTGACAATTTGGGGCTCAGCCTTTCACATGTTTTGCACGAAGCCTTCTGGGGGATAGTAGAATGGTTGACATCAGTTCAGTTTGTAGTTAGTTGGCAAACTGGTTCGGTACATACGTTAGCTTGATGCAGGGAGCTAACCCAGGGCAACTATATAAAACCCCCAAACATAGACCCTTAAAGGTGCAGTGTGTAGGATTTGTTGGCATCTAGCGGCAAGGTTGCAGATTGCAACCAACTGAAACTTCCTCCTTTTGTGTGAAATGTGGAGGAGAATTACTGTGGTTGACGCAAAACCATGAATACCTGAATGGCTCTAACTAGGGCCAGTGTTTGGTTTGTCTGTTCTGGGCTATTGTCGTAACATGGCAACCTGCTTCATATTTAGATATAAGCGGCTCATTTAAAGACAAAAAATAACAACGATTCTTATTTTAAGGTGATTATACACTACAGGAAACATACTTTTATTACACTTCTGCCAATAGATCCCCCAAAATGCTTTTCTTTGGGGCTAACGCTAAGCTAGCTGTTGTAGTAAATACTTCCAACCTGGAGACTGGCTTGTGGGTTTGAAAATGTCTTGAATTTTTACAGTTTACAAAGGCACGTAAAATCTCTCTCTTTACTGAGAGGTAACAACGTAGGGGTTTGTTCACATTTTCTGCCTGATAACTATGATAGCGTATGTAGTCAGCTGGGTCATTAAGTGATCGGTCACAAGGTCTGGAAGAGTACACAAGATCCGGAAATTACCATTACAGTAATTAAGGTAATGTAATTACTTTTTCAGTTATTCATTTGTAGCCTAATGAGTAATGGACTACATTTTCAGGAAACTTGCTCTCTAGACTTCCTCAATCAACTTTGACCTGTGTGCACGCACACATTTCCTGGGATTAACACAGACATGTGTTTTGTGTGTTGTGGTTTTAAACTACAAATAAAGTTGTTTGGATAATGTTCTGCCTCGTTGACGTGATTGTGACACATTTTCAAATCTCAGAAATGACCTTGGTGAGTACAATGTTAGCATATCGGAAAGACATGATGGCCAAACACCCCCAAAATCAGATAGAAGTTTGGTTGAACAACAAATGTTCCTTCAACTGCCAAATAGAGTATATCAAGCCAGTCCCCAACATCCACCCCTCATATTACATTTGAGGGGCAGTAGAAACTGAGGAGGACGAGATAAAAAATAAAACTCCCTCGGGCTTGACGCTCAGTAGAATTCTTGCACGAGCAGCTGCCTCTGCTTCTGTGCTCTCCTACCCGGACCCCTCTGAATGATTTAAACACCCCCAGATAAAAAAAGATCTGGATGAAGGGAAGGGAAACAGGGCCACTCCTTGGGGCAGATCGTGACATATATGGCTGGGCAAATGTTATTCTGTCGAGCTGCACTGCGACAGAACGATCTCGAGAAGGGCGAAGAATTAGCGGCACTCGTTCTTTTTCTTGCGGGACACATTCGCCAAGTATTCGTCCATATTCGAAACCCCGGAGAAGAAATGAATCTTGACACTTTCTTTACTTGTTTTCCACACGCGTCCGAGAAACATTTCCAGGTCCAATGTAGGCCTACAGTCTGTCTGACTCATGTCAGCAACTGAGTGTGATGAGCTCCCGGATGATGAAGCTCTCAGGAGCATCTTGGTTTAATTAAATATTGATGATTTCAGAGGGAGGTGGCACCAAAGTGCTCTTCAAATCCATGTGATTATTTTTTCTTCTGCTCCTCTGAACAATCCTTTTGTAGCCCCATCCACTCTTCACTCACTAATTCGACACTGACAGACCATGTCGGGGGAAAAACACACTCCCTCCTCCTGCTATATATAGCAGTTCACAATGACAACAGCATCCAACTTGGAGTCATTTTCTGAATGTTACACATCTTAGACAGAAAAAAAAAAAAGAAATAAGTTGGTAGATCTATTTTTTTTTGTCACATAGACCTGTGGCAAGAGCTCAATGTCGTGCTCAAATAGGAAATGACTCTTAAGTTAGAATTGGAATCCATTTCCTCCTGTGAGCAGCAGTGTATTAGAGGCCAACGGGGACACCTTAAGGTCTATATTAGTATTCAGTCCTCTGTTGCCCAAGTTTCACCATGGGGATGTTATTGAGATCTGCGGGGCCTCATATGACAGCCACCTATCGGTCTACGGAAGATAGACCACCACAACAAACATCAGCTTGCCTTTCGTTACTCCGTAGCCAATTCTTTCTTTCACTGAAATAAACAATTATTTCTTTTAGAAGCGATTGCGTGTCGTCAGTATGCGTGTGTGGTCGGCCAGGCGCCAGAGAGGATGTCGGCTTTTAAGATGTTGCACAAGGTCAACGTGATGACGCGAACGACGGCCAAGTTCAACAAGTAACTTCACCTTTAAATGCCGTCCAGAGAAAACGTCATTGTCAAAAGAATTTGAAAGAACATAATCCGATTGATGTCTCCTAAAGATTTAAAACATGTTGCAGAGAAAACAATTTTTCAATTATCTTTCTGCTTTACATGACAAACAATACAACTATATAATACTTTAAATCTCATGTTTTTGTATCTTTTAACCCCACTAGACAGCAATTCTTTTTTTTTTTAAAGCCCTCGTTTGTCCTACACAGTGTTAAGACAACATACATCATGAAAGCGTGAAACGGGATGCTGTGTCTGGCTTCATTCACATGTTAGTGTTCCTCTGACTGTATGAATCCCCTTTCCCAAAGCTGTTGGATGTCACTGTTGTGTGCTGATTAGAATCCCAACCAGCCCTCCTTTTCATTCCTTGTTTCAGGGGAGGAGAGAGAGGAGGTGTATAGGGGGGAGTGGATTTTTTCAATGGGAGCCCAACAAAGCATGCCTTTTCATGGGAACGAAACCCCCTTCAGCCAAGAGATCTCACCCACGGACCAGCGAGGCAGAGATCTGGAACTAATTACACTAATGAGTTCACCCTTTTTTCCAGTCATGGGGAGCGAGCGGCATCATTAACATCCATTTAAAACACGCAGATTTACGTGCACTTGGGAACAAACATATCGAAAGCAAGAGCTTAAGTTTTACGTTCTCCTGCTGCATCCATTTCTTCCAGAAGGATTAACACAGCTATGTGCATGGAACTCTCCCTCCTGACATGCCGTTGCCTCCTCTCCCATCCTGGTACCTGAGCACAGCAACCAATGTTCTCCACACACAAAAAAAAAAAGCATTACAACAAATGCACTGGGAGGTTTGAATTTCAATGTGCCTGAATAGAGGGAGGAATTTAAATCTCAATGCATCGTTGGGCTGGAAGCGTCACGTTGGCATTCAGGCGCTGCCAGACAGGGGAGCCTGTGCCAGCCCGGGAACGCTCTTGAGAGAGAGTCCCAAAAGAGCAGGGCGGCAGAGGAGCAGCCCGGGCTGTAGGGATCTGTCACACAGCGAGGAGCGAACAGGACTCACTCAGAGATCTAACACCGAAATTGGCTTGTTTGTGGGCCCAGGAGATAACAGCAGCGAAGGCTGATGGAGGGCTTAATGGAAGGGAGCACTCCCCACCCCCTTGTGGGACGGTGGGAAGAGTGGACAGATAGCGGGGCGAAGTAAAGCCTGCTGCAGAGGATTCAGAATCATCATACCAGTAGTTGCTCTCATTGATAGGCTGCAACTTCCTTTAAAAGGTCATTGAGGAACCAAAAAAAAAAAGAAACAGTACCCTGGTGCTTTAACAGTTATTCTACCAATGACGTACATGCACACGCACTCCCAAGAACTCCCCGAATTGTGTTCTTTCACTATAGTGTCTGCATATAAATATATATATATATTTAAAACATTATGTCAAACGAAAAAGGACGCAACGGGAGCCGAGCCACCGCGTGAACTCCTGTAGTTTGGTAACAATTACTCGACGCGCATCCACACCCATGTGATGCTGACCTAAATATTCAACCCATGCAAGCATCCGTAACGAGGCTTATCCCAGCACGTATGCACGAGTCCCGTCACAGCCCAGCGTTTGCAACATCTAACGTAGACCAGCATAGCGTCCGCTTGGCAGTTTCGTTATGTAATCTTACGAGGCAGGGGAAAAAGCCACGCGGGGCTTATTGTGGTAGCTACTCACCGCAAAACAAAAGAGCTGCCGTTCACCTCGACTTCTGTGGAGACTTTTTTTTTTTGTTGCCCTTTCACTGTCTCAAGTCCGGCCGTCCAGCATGGCAAGACTCCGCTCGATTGAAGTACGCGCCGTCGTTGCTGGTCCCGTCGGAAGAAGACCCCCCTCCCACACCAGCAGCAGCAGAGATGAATGGCAGTTGTATATTATCCCTCCTTCCTCCTCACGGTCCCGCAGAGGACGTTTACAGTCGGAGTGCAGCTTCTAGTCCCCCTCGGCAGGAATAGAGACTTCTCCAAGAGCCCACGGACAGCTCCGGTGCTGAAATATTTTCCTTTTTGTTGTATCTCTCTCGCTCTCTCTCTCTCCTTTTCTCTCTCTCTCTTTGTTCCTCCGCCCTCCTCCTCCCTGAGCTACTCCCTCAGCATCCGAGGAGATGCGCAGCTTGCTGTGCGGTTGGAGGCAGGAGGAGACCTTTGCTACAGACTCGCAGCTGAAGTTCGGTCGAGGATTTATAATCAATCATGTTTTGCAGCACCCCCGCTCCTCCCTCCCCCTCATTCACTCCCGAGTTAGTTGGGTAACTTAGTCACTCGTGATCTTATAGGTGAACAGTTTGTGGGCTCCTCTCAAGCTTGAACCCGGAGTGTCCCGTCCCGTGTCCACCGGGAGGCTGCGGGTCACCGAGATAATGATGCTACAAAGATGTTGGCCTCCTCAGCGACCAGTTATGTCACACATTTAAATAGTGGATCATTTGGACAATGGGTTTGTGCAGCTTCAAGGTATCAATCCCGTTTGAGTCACATTTGGGGGGAATTTGTTTTATGAAAACAAAACAAAAAGGTAAATGCAGAGTTCTTTAAATTGGGGATAAAAGAACAATTTGTATGTTGAACATCATGCCAGTGAAGTTGCTATTGGCAACCGTGCAGCCATGGTGAGATGGCATGTAGTAAACTATTGGATTATTTTTGATTCGACCATCACGATTATTGTGACTTTTGTTAGAATAACCCGTTATTAGGCCAACACAAATGTAACAGGATGTATCTTGTAAAAATGTCCGATAATGGCTTAAAATGGGCACCACAATCTCCCCATAGCCCATTCAAACTTTTAGCTTTGTTAAACCAACAGTTAAAATTCCAAAGACATGCAACTCGCATTGATATTAAACAGACACAAACAGCAGTATTTGCTTAATAAATGCATGAAATGATGAACAAATTATCAAATCTCATACCGACTCGTTTTCTTGCAATTTACCCTACAAAAACTCCTTCAAGACACACCTTCTTTTGCCTTGTTCAGGGGCAAATATGGGGATCTATAGGAGGAGATATCAGGTCATCAGTATATACCACTAGAGGATTTGCTATTTTTTGCTTGGGAAAAGCAAATAGCAATGGCCTCAGTTCCTCTTTCAGAATAGTTGTATGGTCACAGTCTGTCACTATTAGCAGTCCATTCACACTCTGGTTGCATTCTTACTATAATGGCATTCCCATGGATTTGGAGTTGGATTTTGGAGCAATGCAATCACTGCCTTTTCAGCCCTGAATTACTTTCCCTGTGGAATGGGAACAATGAACCTGAAGCCACCTGATGATCGGTCCATTGAAGTGTGCCGTAATTGCACCTTCCCCTTTGAATATGCTGTCACTTGTTCCTGTGGTTACGGAGTTTTACTGCGAGAGCAGCAATCAGAGAAATGGCCGCTTATTCAATAAGTGCCGTGTGATTAATCGCCCCGATAATCATCATCTTGGTCAGATATGGTCGGAGGGTGAAATCAAAACTTGTTTTGGTGGGGAGCCACCGCTGGTTAATGAAAGCAATGCTGCATCCTGCCTAGAGGCTGTCAATGGCAATGGAGAGCTAAGCGCTTGATAGATTATCAAATCATTTATATAAATTGAAAGCAAGAAAAAATGAATGGTGAAGAAAACTTGTGTTTGAATTGAAATAATATACAGCCGACCATTTGCGGATTGCTTTCTGTAATCTTCTAATCTAAAACCTGGCAATAAAGGAAATACATATTCCTATCTTTTTAGTTTAACTTCGTCAACAGTGATTTCATAGGCCTATTTTTGCACTGAACCAAGTGTTGTTACAGCAACAACAACCAGCAACACACTGAAATCATTACAGAGCTAAAGAAATCTCCTAATTACATATGTTCCTCTTTCTAGAAACACTATTATGATCACACGGGATTAATTTATTCATTTCAAACCCTAAATGCACTAGTAAGTAACAAGTAAGCCCAGGTGAGGACAAGCTCCCAGGGACGTAGCTGCGCTCCAATTTTTGCTTATTTAGAATCCAACCTTATCATGGGATAAATGAGCATAACCTGTGAAGCCAAAAGCAAAATCCTAATGAATATATGAACATTAAGACATTTTGTTTCCCCCCGTTTTCATCCAGTATATGTTTGTATGCAATATCATATTGCATTATTCCAGGATTGTGGTTGAAGGCTACTTCTTCACAGATGTCTCGCTGCATTCACTGCTTTTGTCGTACATGTAGAAAATCCTTCTTGTCGGTACGACAATCGATCCCAGTGACCTCCATCGTTGTTCCAAGTGATATTTTTGACACAATGTGTTGCTAGGTGCTCACACGTCCACAATCGTGTGCCTTCACATAAAAGACTCTGATGGGACGAACACCATTTCATTCCTCTTTGGTTAGACACTAAAAGAGAATGAGGGAAGCACTCCACCCTTGTTTCATGTGGCTCTGGACACATTGTTACCGGCAGGAATAAAACAAAACAAAACAAGAGATGACATCGACACTGCATGTGTTTCCATAAATATCCAGAGATCATCAGGCATATTCAAGTGTTGTATTAGGTCTTGCGAGTTACAGACAACTAGGAGACATGTATAGGGCCTACCAACTTACCAAAACAAGCTTAAAAAATAGTGGCTGAAATGTTCATCTAATATTCATAAAACAGATCAATAATGTATGCAGGGTTTCATTTCGACTATGCAAATAGATTACAAGTAAAAGTCTGGATCAGCGTGTTTATCTGCTGTAAGGTAAACTGCAGCCATTAGCATGCCCAGCTTACCAGAGTTAGCTTACTAGCTAACCTAACATTAATTCCAAAGTCAAGGAGCGCATTTAATTAGCTAGCTAACATTGTGTTGGGTTACAGGTTGTTCACGATGCTGTTCAAGAATAGCACACCCTCCGCAGTATTTCTTTATTGTGTCATGGCTGAGTGTTAGCAGCTAATGTTAGCAGCTCTGCCCTGCTCTTTTTATCGCATTTCGGAAAGTTTGCATGCCGGCGATCCCCACCCCAAACTTTTTTACTTGAGATAGCATAATGTTCAGCAAACACATTGGTCAGTTCCCATCCTAAAAGCCTTTTCTCGAGTATCGTAAAGCTTAAAGCTCATAAATATGAACAATTATACAGAAATCTAACCTGCTTGTCTCAGTATGTAAGCTGAGCAACATTATTGTGTTATGCATGAGGCAATAGTGGGATCTTAACTTTTTTCTTGACATAATGATAATACTAGGACTTACGAGCTCTACACTGCCATGCTGTTTCTTTATTTTTATGTCCTGGACAGGATGATTCATTTTTTTGCCTGGAACATGTAGCTTTAGCCTCAGTCTTTTTAGCACGATATTTAATCTGCCACCGTTATCATTGTCAAATGCATTTGTGCCATATGAGAAGAATTAAAGCTGGACAGGCTTATCCACAACTAAGGGGGTTATTTTTCTTCTCTCTCCTTCGTCATTCATTGTCAGACCGTAATGTTTGTTCATGCCCCAGTCTCATTTCAGGAAGTCCTTATTTATTTTGTTCAAGCAACTTTCAATTCTGGACTACGTCGTATTTTCATTCAGCCCACGTAACTGAACAACAAGCAACAAACAGAAAGTCAAAGATACAGAGGTCAAGCTTGCTGCTTGCCCAAAGGCAGTGTGAATGAATGCGAAATAATTGAGGTGAATTTGCTTTGCTTTGGGGAATGACATGGAATCTTTTATGCCACATTATCTAAACATTTATTCGATATTTTACAGACAGCTCTTGACTGGAGGAGGGGTTTAGGATCAGCCTGCGCTTGAAGATTTGTTTGACGTTCAAGCAAGATCAGATGAACTGAAAGCTGATTGAGCCTTTCATCTCACCACAATGTGGATTAGGAAAAACAGATTGATGCATGTTTCAGAAGTGGTCTATAAAAATGAAACATAACTCTAAAATGAAACACTTCATTATATTTTGGCTTATATAATGTGTTTTCTGCATTATAACTTTTGCTATTTAGTGTCTAAAAACCTCATTATACTGTATATGATACGAGGGAATATTTCTTTTTCATTCAGAAATCCCTGCTGAATATTGTTGTGTAGCCTCCCATAGCAAAGCTTTAAAGACTGTGGGCTGGGAAGAAAAACAAAAAACCCGTTGATGCCAATACCGACACTGTTGCTAGGAAACTGATCAGTTTCGCAACTGATTTAGATTCACTCCAATTCAGCCAATTTTCTGTTTCCAAAAATTGTAGGTGTGACTTCAGGGTTTTCAGAAAGTGCACAATCAGTCCCTCAGACACCAACTCGTCTTTATACAACTTTGTGCCTCAGAGAAATAACTGCAGTCAAGCCTGCCTTCACACTTTGCCATAGAAACACTTATTTTGTATTAATTAAACCTCCCTGGTGTTGTGTCATACTGTTAAATATAACAAATCATCACCAAAGAATTTGGGCAATTACATTCTGAAATTATGGTCTGGCATCCCTTTTGAGAATGTGGTGCTTTATTAAGAATTGTATACAGCATTTGCTATATGCTCACATTCCAACTGCAGGACTCAAAATATGCTAATTTGAATATCACAATGAATATGCATTACCATCTCCTGATTCTGATCTTAAAACACCAATATACATTTTTTTGTGCATCATGAAATGAAATTGTACTCTGTCAAACTCTCACCACCAGCCTGGCAATGGTGGGAAGCAGTAAGATAAAACCGTACTGTGAAGCGACAAACCACAGACCATTCCTAGGCAGACAGTTCATCAACATGAGCAATAAGCGCTGGCGCCTGAATATCTGAGGGGAGGACGTGAAAAATGTGCATAATTTATAGCTCTTATCCTCAAGATTAAGAATACAGCTTATTCACTGTTACCTGCTTGCTTTTGGGGTTGTTTTAATGCCCGCCGTGGCCAGAGGCATTATGTTTTAGGTTGTTTGTCCGTCTGTCCGTCCAATCCATTCTCGTGAACTCATTATTTCAAGAATACCTGGAGGGAATTTCTTAGAATTGGGCGCAAACTTTCAACTGGACTCAAGGATGAAGTGATTCGATTTTGGTGGTCAATGTGAGCTCACGCCCCACCCATTCTCCATGAAAGCGATACCTCAGAAACACTTCAAATTTGATACACTTGTCCACTTGGTCGAGGTTGAACTTATTAACAGTTGGTGGTCAAAGGTCAAGGTCACAGTGACCTTAAAAAACACATCTTGTCCATATCTATTAGACATTTCATACAAATATCTAAGAGGATTCAATGATGAAGTGATGACATTGTTGACTCCACTAGTTGGTGGAGGCAATTGCAACGTGGTAGTTGTTGTGTTTTAACGCTGCATTCACATGTTCTAGTGCTTTATAGATATCTGTGGAAAAAAACAAAAATTTGATTGACAGGTCAAATTCAAAATTATAATTCACTGTGGCACGTGCCGGTGGTGATGGTGCTGCGAACCAGCTCGGGAGCATTACCATAAATTGGTGAATGTTAATATTATCTGTGGCAAGAAGTGGGGTGTCAGCTGGACAAACATCCATTTCTTTTCGGCACTGATGTTTTTGTACAGACGATGTTATCAAAACCTTCCAACTGGGACTTTCTGAGTCATGCCAGGTCAACTCAAGACACCACATCATGCACGATATATGGCATCTCACTGTAAATCTAAACTAGCTGCAGGTATTGTGTCAACAGATGTGTTGAAGAAGCACATAGCAAAGCCAGAGAGTCTGTAATAAACAGAAGCAATAATGATGCTGATCTCTGCAACTGGACACATTTAGTTTTGTTCTACTTTCTTCTATTGCAGTTTTCTGTCATTAAAAACATTTCTATGTCTTCCTGCACCAAGCCCTAAAGCCTTAAAGAGGCGTTTATCAATATGTTTGTACAAATTATGGATCACGTTTGCTTTAATGTGCTTGGAAGGGGGGAACTCAAAGTGACGAAGCCATCAATAATTAACCCCTCAGCAAAGCATTTGATCATCTTCCAGCTAATGGTTTTATACCCCGCAACTTTGGACTACATGCATAGTGGCTTATCAAAATTAACTTCCTAGGTACATCTCTTTCTTTTTTTAAACTTCCAACGTAGGTTTACTTATTTTTTCAGTTTAAATACACAACAAAAGTAGGTTTAGGAAAAGATCCTGGTTTGTGTTCAACTGAGTTTGTTCTGTTAAATAGCTATTCTGGCAGTTATGTAACCAAACTACGGTAAAATAATGTCAATGTTGACTTGGCTTCTCACGGGACACGAGTAGCGGCCTGCTGGGTCCTGTGTTTGTTTGACCCATCCAACTTCCGTTTGATTTCCCAACTCTTTCTGTTCGAAATGTCGAAATATCCTTGAGCGAGACCGTGAGTCGCAGGTTGCTCCCCGGTCCGTTTACAGCAGCCCTCTGCTCCTAACTGCTTAGGTCCAATTTCATGTATGCACCTGTGTGTATGTGACGAAGAAAACAAGAGCACAAACTCAAACAACTTTGGTCATCTTTCCACTTCTGTGTTATTTTTAGTCAATCTGCAAAACCTTGAACAAGCTCTCAGCAGATGGGCAAAAGGGACACCGTCACATCGTTGCCCGACAATAACAAAGGACGGGCTGTGTTTTGGGATAAAGTTTGCCATCCAGCTCCTAATCACTGTGGTTGCTCAGAGAATCCACGTTTGCTACGTCATGCAGTTCACATTTGTTTCACTCAGGAAGAAATTGCATGACAAGCTAAAGCTGCTCCATGATATTCCTTTTATTGTTATTTAAATGTAAAACAAATGACTTGCATATTGTAGCTTTAAATTGGCTGTCCCCTTTAAGACCGCCCCTCCTCTGGAGTAGCTTGTCCCACACTCACACACCCACTCACACACCCACTCACACACCCCTGCAATGATATGATAGAATGAAGTGGTAATTGGATTTCCATCCTCGTGCTGGAATCCGATAGACCGCCGGCAAATGCTAATCTCTTATCTACCTGTCCATCACTGCGGAACGATGTGACAAAACAGAGAAGGAGAACGCCGACTAATCCAGTAGCGGCGTCATATCTGGAGCACAGCTGCTCTTTGTCACGCCGTGGAGCCCAGTCAGCGACATGTGGCTCACCTTGTGACTGGGCACAGTCGGTGTGATTTTATCCAGATCCGCCTGCAGACTGATGCTGCTCAAGCCTTCATTAATCAAGGCTACTGTCTTTCCTCCTCCTCCTCGTCAAAAGGATTTGCTGTGACAGACTGAGCACGGTCTACCTCTTGGTTTAGCAAATGGCCCATCACGTGGATGTTTTTCCAAATTGAATTCAAACTGTGCATGTAGGACTCACGGCCATTTCCTCAATCCTCGGAGTTGATTAATGATTTGGAGACGTGCTCTTTTCCTCAGACAATTTGACGTCCTTGTCTGACAATGCAGATTCATTACCAGATCTGACAAAGCCCCATTATTCAGCATCACTCCCCAGAGCTGACAGAGTGGATCTGGCACCGAGGCATTACGGACCACAAGCATCCATTAGGACCAGGAGCGGAGAGGGCCAAACACAGTGTCTGACAGCTTGAGTGAGCTTTTGAATTTAATTAAATGTGTCACAGGTCTTTTCTGCCTATTTATGGCCTGGACGCAGAAATAGGGGACATGCCGTGACTCCTGCGAGCACAGCAAGACAATGTACCTCATCCATCTCCTGCCGTGAGCAGTGAGCTACATATTAGCTGCAACAAGACACAGGACTTGTGAGATGTATTGTTAGAGAGAAGATACGGTTGATATAAAAACACATGGCAGAATTGCCTGTCTGCTTCAAATAACAACATTGTAATACAGTGCAATTCAGGGATTTACAATCCTTTAGACTAGAACTCCGGAGTCAATATTTGTGACTAAGAAAAACAACTAGAATCCACACAGCAGGTCACATATTTGTGATGTCTTTAAATTGGGCTAGAAAGCTGCTCAGGCAATAATAAATGAGGGAGAGACTTCACGGATCCATATTCGTTTTCTCTGAGCATTTGCAATGAAATTAACTTAATTTTCTGGCAGCGATAATCAATCCATGCGGAGAAAAGGACACACAATCCCAGCAGATCCAGGAGAAGAGAGCGCTTTTCTCTTGATTTGTCCTGAAGCAAACAGGCCGAATGATGCATTCAAGGGGCTGATCATCAGTCATGTCTTGTTTTTATATCATGCCATGCACTAAGCAGCGTGATTTGACTGTGATTGTGCTTTATCAATATTTCTTTTCCAAAACACTCCCAAATTCTGTTTTCTTCATTTCCAGTGTTTTTGCTTCGTCATCTGCCACTCATGTCCTGAATCAATTTTGGCCTGGATTCGTTTTGACAGCCTAAATTTGAAAGCTTTATACTTTTCAATTTGGTCACACTTATGTGAAATCAAAAGCTTTTTGGTGCTATTTCGTCTCTAACCACAGACGGCAGCTGCAAGTGGAAACAGAGGGCAGTCTGATTGGCAATGTACGTTTAATCTCACAACCATTGTGAATACATTTGTTCATTAAAAACCTCATCTTTACATGTCTTGTGTGTATTTTGCTGATGCTAACTAATTTAATCACAAAAACATGTAGATATAAATCGCACAGTAAAAAAGAGGAGTTCATCTACGTGTGAGCACTCTCTGCTCACCAGCACACGCTGAGATGTAGTGTGATCTGTGGCTATACCAAGGTAACCTGCTTCTGCTGCTGAGGGCTCTGAAAGGACCTGGCAGGTTTAATTAACTAGACATGAAGTGACAGAAACGGAAACAACATCTGAGACCACCGGAGACGGCGGGCGGAGTCAGGTTCGGCCTCCCAACTTCAACTGAGAACAGGGCCTCGCAAAGTTTTCTCTGGTTTATTCAGAGAAACTATCCGAATCGCTTCCACCCATGACGTCTTCCTCTTTTAGAAATATGGAGGTTAATTTCTGAGCACTCCAAGGAAGGCAGTAATGAAAGGAAAAGCCATTAGCCGTGCATATGAGAACCACCTCTTTTGCGAGCAGATAATGATTCAGAAATTAGGAGTAGATAATGTTTGGAGTACAAATGACAGTCCATATTTCCATGGCAGCAGCCCAATGGAGCATTTAAGCATGATTTAATATTTGATAGTACCCATTCCTTTAATGGAAACGGCGTGTTTCAGTCGCACCTGATGATAAGGGAAGATCACAACAGACAGGATGTGGTCAACAGTCCGGACGTCGGCTACAGAAAACAAAGAACGCATACAAACTAACTACAAGTCATCATGCGGTTTGTTGTTTTAAAGCACAAAAGACCGAAGCTCCGTCAGCAATTACATCAAAGGCAGACCGTGGGCATTGTCGAGAACCCATTGCCACATCCAATGCATATTAATCAGCCGTCATTCAATTCTCCGTGAATTATCATTCACAAATAAAAACATAATTGGACTTCTGTGCGGACGGAGGAGGAGGGATATGACAAGCTCATCAGGAAAAAACTGATGAAAAACAGACAGCTGCAGGCGAAACACAGCATTGCAATGATCTAATTACTTTCTTCCGCACATCCTCCACGGTTACCCAGTGATTTGGGGAGGCAGCTGTACTGTACGTTAATAAGTATGATATCTCATGCTGCAACTCCATAACACGGAAAGAAGCTGAGGAGTCCCCGGCTGAGCAGGCTGGCTAATTGGAGCGCCGTGTGAAGTATCTTCAGGAGCTTTTCAGGTATTTAGTTGTGAGATATTATGTGTCACTGTATTGTGATGCAACGAGACGACGACAAATGTTTAAGATTTTAAAAAAAGAAATGAATAAAAAAGAAAAACACTCAAGGTGGGAGAATACAGCACCTACTGGTTTTCTTTTAACATGTGAGAAATGACGGCCCTCTTATTAAAATGTTAAATAGCCATGACCAAAGAGGCTAATCGGCCTCGTCAGGACTGTGTGGGGGATGTTTGATTGGTAAATCTTTCATCTTCAACCAATGAGACGAGCACAGACAAAAGCACATACATCAATCTATCATGCGTAATAAGCAAAACTGATGAAAGATTGGCGGAAAATGTTCATAGAGAACTGGTTGAGAAAGTATGTTTAATTGTCACCATTACTGCCAAGATGTACCGTGGCACACTGACCGTTCAACCACAACAAATGAGGCTTTTAATGTGTCTTAAATCTAATTTAAGACACATTTGCAAATTGATGTATAGCTAGACCTCTGGTATGAATTGACTGAATACATTTTCAAAAGAAGAGAAGGGGGAAAGAAAAAGTTTCATCTTGACACTTGCAAAGTAAGAGTTGAAGGTCTGACCGCATGAGCAGGAGAGAAACGAAGCACTGCGATGACACCCCATCATTACACACAAACACCTTGGCGCCTCGCTGTAGCAGCCGTGATGCTCTCATGTACTTGAGTAAGAAAAGGCGTGCTTAGCGTGCATCCATAATTGATCGAGTCGCTGGATTAGATGAAAGACGGATATGCTGTTGTGCACAATGAGAAAAAAAAAACCTTTACCTTTGTCCGGGCCCTAATGTGAAAGGAAATGGACTGCCACTTATCGCAGATGCACTGTTATGGATGTCTTGTTTTCTCGTCGGAAGCCGCTCTGGTTGTTTGCCAAAATGGATCCGACGATGGTCAAAAGGTCAAGAGGGGGGATTTATAAATAGGACCGCCTATCAAGTCAGATGAAGAGGATCTGAGCACATATTTGATTAAGAGGAGTGCTCCCTGAGTGAGGCACCCGTAATGTTGCTGGGTCTTGAATTGGGCTCATTCCTCATTCTGTCCCAGTCTGACCTCGATCGCTCAACTTTAAAACGTCAAAGAAAGGCAACAAGAAGAATGATTTTGAAGTTACTGCTTCCAAGTTTGCATTCTGTCCTTGAATCATAGACAGTTTATAAGAAGTGGGCGTAGTTGTGAAGTCATGGCTATTCTGCGATTTTGAAGCCTCGAGTTTGGCACTTTGACCATTGCCACTTTATTGCAACAGAGTTATGTTGATTGATGCACTAAAAGCTACCAGAGTGATGCGTTCTTTCTAGACATTCCTGTCAGGTACATCCATAAGTTCACATTACGTGTGATTGGTGGATGACTTGGACTCTCTTCCATAATGGTGTTTTAAGCTTTTTGAAGAGCAATGTGTGTCTATAGTGCTTGAAATTGTTCACAGCTTTCAACTGCCAGCAGGCAGACGGTTCCATCTTTCCACCTATATCATTTAGGATATCTTGCTCATCTGAGCTAAGAATTCATTCAGCAGCACAGAGATGTTCATCGTTCTCTGCTCCATCATGGTGCTTCACTTGATGCTTTATTGAAGCTGCTTTATAGCAACGTCAATGGACAAGTTGGACCGACAGCTACTTGAATAAAACTCTCAATATTATTATTACAGTTTTTCTCATACTTTCATTTATTAGTTAGTTTTCTATGTTTTCCCTCAGATTGTTGTGTGTGGCACGCGGCTACAGAGAAATGGAAAAGAAACAATAAGGCAGCTGTTGTATGTTTTTGTGTCATTTATTAGTAACCGTACAAAATGGCAAATTGTGGTTCAAAAGATGTCATCCTTTCCTTAGAAAAAAAAAAAGCCACAGCTCATCTTCCGAAATGTAGTGAAAGTCAGGGCTACAACTGTTCATAGCAGTGATGTTTTTATTGTTATTCACTGCAAAAACTGGTGACTTTCAGATAGCAAAAAACGGTGACAAAATAGGTGCACTGTGGCATTCTGCAACAAAAGTGTTTTATCTGTTAGGCCAAAACAAGAGCTGAAAGCTGAGTCATGTTTCTGGCCACCTGGCAAATGTAAATCCAATACTAACTCAGTTTTGATCTCTGATTTCGCTCTTTACCAACTCATTAGCTGCTGTATGCTCCACTATCTACTCGATGCTCACGGCATAATACACATGACAGCAACGGAGTAGGTTTGGTTTCAGAGGTGGGGAGGACACAGTACTATTTTATTTATTTCTTTCTATATATATATATATATATATATATATATATATATATGTATGTGTGTGTGTGTGTGTGTGTGTGTGTGTGTGTGTGTATATAGTTCTGCATTGATATGTATTTAAATCAAACAAATTATGATTAAACTGGTTATTGTGCTTTAGCCTACATAATAATATGAGTAGTATAAAAGAACAGCAATAATATGTGAACCTCTATATATGAGGCATACTTATGTATATATGTATATTATCTCTGTCAGGATCATGCGATCGGTTGTGTGTGTGCGTGCATCAGGGATTGAGTGTACATCCCTATGTCTGTCCTCGGGTTGATCTCGCATTCTGCTGCAGCAAATTGCAGCAAATTCCATAGTATTTTGGGTGGCCAAACCTCTAGTGTGTTAGGGTTGCGGTGACTCACACTTTGTCAAATTATTTTTTTATTGCCATTGACTGCCTGTTGACTCCTCACTCCCCACTATACCTGGCCCCGTCCGGTAGGGGCCACTAATTATTACTAGTAATGCATCACCGACCCCCAGCTGCTACTCTGCCCGGACACAGTGGGGGATACAGTTTGCACACTTTCAGTGTGTTTGGCTAACGGAAGCACCAGTCCAAAAAACTGCTGAGTACCACACGCCCGCTGCTCTGCGGCTAGACACACAGTGGTTAACAACAGCTTGCTCCCTTTTATTGTTTTGGAAGATGTGCGCACACTGCTGAGTACATAACCGCCACTCAATTGCTGCTACTCTATGCGGGCAGACGGCTTAGGGGTTGAATTTTGTTCTTGGCAATATTGTAGGATGTGTCCCAAAAAAAGACGATTTTGGACCGATTGCATATACAAAACTGCTTGTTTTTGAGTTTGAATGAAGTTTGTTTTGCAACACCAAACAGGCCATTGATGTTGTTGGCAAATTGTGGGTTGTATTCATTCAATCACACATTACAGCAGTGGCCGATGCCGACACACCTGGTGGAGATCTGCACTCTACTGAGTGCACCCTTCTAATTTTTCTTATTTGATTTTCTTATAGACACTTGATAGTCATAATGCCCCAACAACCTTCACCTGTAAGGCAGACAGAGCAGCCTGTATATTGCTTTAGAGGCTAAACCCAGGGCACAAGAAGTCCCGACAGGTTTGTTGTTGTTGTGTGTCAATAAATTTGTGGTGATTTGATGAAGCCCAAAGTTATGTTAGAATATACACTGTGTAAGTGTAATAACCAGCAGGGAAGGACAGGCCGACAGCACCAAAGGACAGGTGCTTTAATATAGAACGACACTACAGCTGCTTGGCATTCTGGTGGATGCTGGTATCCAAAGCTTATTTAGTGCCATTATACAGTCTCACTATCATGGCATACTCAGCCCGTTGGCTCTCTGACTGGCACAAGTCCTCAGTGGATGACTACACTTTCCCCAATGTGATTTTGCACCAAAGAGAGCATCCAAACAAGCAGATAAACAGAAGCCTTCGTGGGAGTTGAGTTTCTTTTTTTCTTTTTTTTTTGCCCATTCACAGTGCTAGGATTTTCACAACAAAAGCCCAGGGCCATTAGTCAGTGGGGAACCAATTCTACTGTGTCCAATAACTTGACACCCACAACTTTTCCTCCAGGGTTTCAACTCCTCCAACATTGGGGAGGATAGCATTGCACTCCCCAGTGGTTCATGCATTGGACAGCTTTTAGGGATACTCTGTTGTTTTAAATCATCAATCTTGTGGTAGTGGCCCAGTAGAAAAAGCATCACACAACAGGGGTTTGTAAGGTTAGAGAAGATGAAACAGCCTACATATCGTATAACCTCAGGGTTATGGTATGTTGATCAATGATGCTGCTGTTATGGATTTACAATTACATGTAGTAGAATACCTTAATAGACCTAATGCCCTGACTCGGTTATCATATCAAAGTTCAGTCTCCGATCTTTTAATGCCTCAGATAGAAGTTTAAAATAGAAACTCCTCACCTTTATTTTTTTAAGTACCCTAAGCGGAATGCATCAAAAGTATTTTTGTCTCAAATCATTAGTCAAGGAGTGTTATGGTGCACTCTCTGATCCCATTTACCTGGTATTAGCATGCACCTTGGTTGATTGTATTGTAACCAGAAAGCACTTAACCAAAAGGAGCAAATGCACTCAAGACACATAGAGATTGGAGACTCATACTGTTGCCCAAACCATTTCCGAGGATGATCAGGGATGTATATTCGACCATGTTAACACTAAAATTTAAAAGCGCTGTTGCACCAGCCCGCATAGTGGAGCAACTTAAATGAGCTGGTCAGAACAAAGGTTTGTTTGTCACGATATTTCTGAATAAAGTACAAGAGAGACAGGGTTTGTTAATGGGATCACAAACTGCTGAGGGAAGGGTTAATTCCAGGGAAACTATGACATTACAGTACAAAAGTATTACAATATTTCTCAATT
Source organism: Anarrhichthys ocellatus (assembly GCF_004355925.1). Lineage (NCBI taxonomy): Eukaryota > Metazoa > Chordata > Actinopteri > Perciformes > Anarhichadidae > Anarrhichthys > Anarrhichthys ocellatus. The sequence continues at coordinate 7,891,865 of NW_022280046.1, forward strand.
AATTAAAAAATAGACAAACAAATGAAGAAATAACTTCACATTTTGAATGCAAAGTTGTATTTAATGACCTGCATGCTACTGTGGAATAACACACTTCAATGTTGTCGTATTCAAGATCGGTCTTGACTTTTTGAACATGTTGGTGTCATCTCAGAATCGACCACATTTTTACCTGCTCTTGTCTCGTTCTCAGTCAAAGAAGATTTAATTTAAAGACCGATCTCGACCACAACTTTAGGGGTATTAATATACTTGCTGTGCATTGGCTTATTTATTTGTTAACATCATTCCCTGGGACTTTGCACGCAACCGCACCACGTCTTAAATTCACTTTGTGTTCTGTTTGAACATGTTCTTAGAGCACTATTATTAAAAATGCACAAATAAGATACAAATGTTACTGATGAAAACAAGGTTGAAATATAACTAACAATAATCAACTGACAAAAAACAGTATTCTATCCTATATTTTCATCAAAAGACTAAAATAATCACTGTAAATCAGATTCAGGTATCAAACTAACACGATCAAAAAAGTATCATGGTTTGACACCGTCATATATATCGTGTATTGTTAATGCACCCTATATCAAATAACTTCATTTGATTTGAACTATCTAGCCCCTCTTTCAGTGATTTCAGTCAGACTCTCCTGATTGAACTGAATTGTCTCTTCTTAAGTCCCAAAACATTACTTAGATCTAAAGATCTATTATGACAAAAAAAAGTTACTGCTAAAAATATCAATGCCAAAAATACAGTAGCAGCAGCTGTAATTGTCATCACAAGATGAAATAAAGAAGTTAAACGCTTTCTCTGCCTCACAACCATTAGAGATATTTCCAGCAGACTAGAAACAAGACTGAGTGAAAGAGAAAAAAAACAACACTAAAACACTGCCCTGCTCTCAGTGTAAATGATCGTTCTTCTCTTCGCTGTAGTAAATCTCACTAACTGTATTGATCTCCCTTCCACCTGGAAATAAATGGCTTCAGTGAGAGAGCCTCCGCCATGTTGTTGTGCTCTCACATCAGTCTGTGTTTGTCTGTTGGCTGCTTACAGCGGCAGCAATAATGTGAATGTGATGGAGCGCTCTTGGCCACGTTGGCCTCATTCCCCAGTGGATGGACTTTATTATGATTATAGCCCCCCGAGGGCATCTGAGACTAAGGTCTGCTCTGCCTGCATAAAAGAATATCGACGACAACAGATCTGAGGGGGATGGAAAGAAACTCTTGAGAGCGCACGGGCATGGATCCGTAAGAGCAGAATCAGGTTTGAGAATGCAATCCAGATCAGGTTTTGGCAGTTGCTCAGCCAGATGTTGCTTGCTAATCATTTTTGACTTTTTTATGCCTTTATTTTACCCTACATTTAAAAAAGAAAAAAAAAACACTTGGGACGCTGGTCTCAGACATCGGTCTTCTGGTTGCAATTCCTATGTTTGTTTGACCCATCCACCTCTCTTCCAACCAACACGTTTGAAACTGCGTCTCTTGTTCTGAGAGTAGCATGTTTTAAGCAGCCTTAGGCTTTCTCCGTATCATATTACGTGTTCGTAAACTAGGTCAAATTTAAGTACGAAAAACACATAACTTCAAAATAACGTTTGCAAGTCCTGTTTGTTTGACCCGTCCATCTCCTCTATTTCTCACTACTTACACCATGTCCCTTGCTCTGAGTGCAGCATATTCCCACGTATGTGTTTACATTGCAGTCGCTACAGACCACAAAATGCAAGAATGGCATTTGTCATTGCATGATAAATGACATACAAATTGCAGTGTCATTCTTACACAGACCGGGCTGGTGACCTGGTTTATTCAGTTCAGTGGGTCGGATTTGCGCCAAGCCTATTCAGAATTGTTGCCCTGTGCACTCTCACAAGGTTGACTCACAGACTGAGTATAGCGCTCCGATTTGTTTTGGGCTTTTTTGTCAATGTTACAACTTCTCAAGTGTACTTAATTAAAAGAGGAAGGGAAAATCAGTGACTGAATAAGTACTGTAATTTACTTAGCAACAATAAGATGCCTGTAACCCAATACCCTTTGACTCTTAAGCGTAAGGCATTCAGTGGTTCTTAAAGGCGAGCGTCACTCTAAAAGCCAAAAAGCCTGACTGCTAACAACATGCCAGCGGGACGACGGACTTGTCCTTGGAAGGTTGACAAAATAGATGCCAGCCCTTAATCACACTGGGCAACAGAAGCCCAGTGTGATCCTTTCTAATTGTGGCTTTGCTAATTACTCACATCAAACCGTGGGACACATTGTGCACCCTCCCTATCATCAGTAGAAGCCGACGATCATTATCATCAATTCAGTATGCCAGTGTGGATGTTATCCTTTCTGCAGCCACTGCCCAAATGGGTTAGCCACAGTCAGGGGATTTTTACAGGAAGATAACACAAAACTCACATCAAAGTCTGGCTGCAAATATTGTTTGCCATCCATAAATTCACTTTCATGGTTAAATCCACAGCATTTGAGAGAAACTGAGAGAAACTGCTCCTACAAGGCCTCTGTTGTCACACTTGTCGTTACTGAGAGGGAGGCTTCACTCTCTTGGTGTACCTCCAATTGGTTGATTGAAATAGCCCTAAATACCCCTATCTTTTCAACATACACCACCTGAAGGCCATGAAAAGTTGGTAGATGGCAGTAGTTTGCTTGGATTCAAAACAGTTGCGATAGATTCCAACTGCGACCCAAAAGAACATAAGAGCAGCGGAACCTTAATAGAAGCTTCTCGAGCCACTCCTAATCCACTTCTTCCTCTGTTGATCCTCATCAAGAGACTCTTTGTTTCTATGGTCTCTTCGTAGCTTTGAAGCTATGTTAAGTAATTTATTAGCCAAGAAAAATATAAAATATCTGGACATACATACTATTACAGTTGAGTCACAGAAAAATACACGTTGATCAATGGAAAACCAGAATGCAGTTTGACAACAACTGACCGGCAATGACTTCTTGCTCTTTATGTAAAATAACAGCCCAGTATCATGGCAGGAGGGGAAATGGTTACGAGTTGCAATCTATTGTCTTGTTTTGGGGTTTTTTGCTAACTGTAAACAAAAAACAATTGAAAGTCAATTAGGGTCCTTTTTCCCATCCCATGTGACCATGCAACAGTCAGAACAAGTGACATAGTATATTAAACATCAAGAAAGACCACTAATGGACTGGTTCAATGAACAGGAATTTCAACCATGAGGCCGGTAATCGACACCACAAAGTGACGCATTTGTTGCAGTTTTCCTAAACCTTACTACGTGGTTTTGTTGCCTGAACCTAACACGATGGTTTTGTTGCCTGAACCTGACTGTAAGTAGTTATGTTAGGCCCAACCATGATGTTTGTTTTCAAAACCTAGCTAAGAGGTTGAACCTAACTTTGGTCTCGTAGAGTAATGTGGTCCCAATAAAAGAAGTCCTGCCAAGCGACACAAAGAAAGGGGCAAATCTAGTCGCTCGGCACAAAACCAATTGATTGCATTGTGTGACTATTTCACTTCCTGCAGTGAGACTGTGTTGAAAATACAATCAATTCGATTGCCTGCTGCTATTTGTATGAAAATATAAAATATTAGAAAGACACATATACCAGTTTGACTGAAACTGTTTCATGTCATGTTCATTTATTTTTGGGAAATTCCGATGCTTGGCTCTGCGCCTCCAATGTAATGGTTACACATGAGAGGTGCAAATGGGAAAAATGATCAAAAGATAAGACGCTGCAGAAGTGCTTTGAGAACTTTCTATGGATGTTTTGATGTGTCCACTGACAAATCAAAATGGTTTTTTTCCACTAATGCTTCAGTCCCCAGCTCTCAAATCTCAGACTGGAGCTTCTTCAGGAAAGTATTCTCTTCCAAAATGCATATAATCTATAAAAAGGCATCCCGTACAGGCCTATTCTCTTAGGGAAGATAGCAATTGTCCAGGACGCCTTGGAGGGATGATACATTAGTGCACAGAGGTTGTAGACGGTGTTCGGAAGGCTGTGGGGGTTGAAGAGCAGTCCACTGGCTTCATCCATTAGACTAATGTGTTCTTTTCCACTCAATAGCCGATCCCTCCAATGCCCCAATGACTGCTTTTGTTATGTGCTCTTCGCTATTCAACTCTCTGTTGTGTTTGGGAAGATGAGACGGGACATATTGCAATGTAATGAGTTATGCCTCCTCTAACAGACAATAATGAGTCATGCTCCTTTGTGTCATTCCCTATTTTCAATGCTCTGTACTCTGATTAGGAAGATAAAAGATTACATGAACGCCAGCTGTCTGTCTCATTGCACCTAGAAAATGGATATGCATGTATCTGTTGCAGGTTTATCATTTTACTTTCTGAAGCCTGGTCCACACTAGAGGATTTAAACATTTTTTTTTAAACATGGGAGACCACAGACACAGTGACAGAATAAACTGCTTTCTAATATTTTAATTGTAAGAATGCACACGCTAGGAGGTTAAACGATTTTAGTGAGCAAATTTAGAGTGGCGATTCCAGGGACTTTGGATCTCACAGAAACTTGACTTGATCTAACGTGACATTAGTAAACAAACAAACAAGGAGGTGGGAACTTTCAAAAAAAATATGTGTCAGGTGATTGGATGAACCATCTGTCAGTCAAACTCTTGCTGAAAGCGGCAGAGAAGTGGAAAACATATTTTCAATAAACCGACATGACCGTATTTTGAATGCGGAGGAGTGACGTTGAGAAGCCGTATACGGCTCTGGTAGCAGCAGCAACCTGTCAATAACAATAAGTCCGCCATAAAGCATACCCTGCTTTATGGTCTATTTGACTCTAAATGGATCATAACTTACTAAATGAACATCATGCTGTATTGAAGAAGACTTGAAACTAGAGATTGAGACCATAAACTCATGTTTACAATGTTTACTGAGGTAATAAATCAAGAGAGAAGTAGAGGTAGTTTCTCATAGACTTCTATACAATCGGACTTCTTTTTGTAACCTGAGGAGTCGCCCCCTGCTGCACAGTAGAGGGACGTTACACAAGCACTCATACATCCACAATGCTGTCCTCCTTTTCTTCTGTCCATCTGGCTGCTTATTATATTTGATCCCACAGCTTAGTTTGCGGTGAGTAATCTAATTCTGCATTGGTTCATAATCCAGTGGAAGTGTCCTCGCCATCTCACAGCATCCAGCGGATGCGCCCGTGGCATCTGGCACAGCAGCATATGCCTCACAGCTGTCAGCGCCACTGAAAGATCCAGAGCTCACTGCTCCAGGTTTTAAAATATGCAAACATGTGGTGATTAGCCGCATAAAGCAGAGACATGGCACATGTAATGATGTCTGTGAGAAAATATCCAGCCTGCTCTTGGTTTCACAGGGAAAACGTGCGATGGAACCTGCATGAATATGACCTATTATGCCAGATAACGTTGCTCTGAAAATAAAGTAAAAAACAACAATTTGGTGACAGCTGGAGAAATATCGTCATCGACATTTTACATCGTTGTAAAACTGGCAATGAAAGCAGATTGTACATTCCAATCAGGATTTGAAAAAGCACATCAAGAGGACGCACACCACCTGCACCCCCCACCACACACACACACACACACACACAGTGCTGCCAGGAAGTGCTCTGCCTGAAAATAACAAGTACCCGGTTTAGTGCCCAGTTCAGCTCCCCATATTTGAATCTCATCAGGGATTTCATTATCAGAAACCTCAGGGTTGGTTTTTTTCAGTTTCAGACCATTTCAGCAAGCCAATTTTTGGGAGCATTGAGGTGAGGAGGACTTTCCTTGACTGAGCATCAGAGATTGTTGTGCTGCTGTAGGCAGATGTACGGGACAGCTCTACGGATATGAGAAGCTGGAACACACCACCAGCTACTTCAATGTGTCTGTTGATCGTGACACTTATTCAACTGTTTGTCTTTAACCGCTCCCTGAGCGCTCTCTTTGTCACATCTAAATTAATGTTATTTTTATATGGTCGAGGGGGGGGGGGTTATATTAACTGAGATATTGCTGCCTTATGTGCTCCAGGCAGTGGAGAGGCAACTGATGTGCGTGCGTGCGTGTGTGTTCGGGAAGCCGTCGATCTCACGAGCCAAGAAAAATATTCCCCCGGAGAAGAAGAAGGAACAGCTGAGACTAATTTGCCGGATTACCTGGCAGCTGGGGAAAAAGTAACACGGCAAATAACCCAAGAGTTTTGATGTGTAATTGACTTAATTTCCAATTCGTATCTGTGTGTGTTTGTGTGTGTTTATGTGTGTATGTGGAGAGTGGGGCCCTGTATTTCACAGGTGTGGTTGTTGGTTGCACATGGCGTGCTTTTCTTTCAGGGCACATCTCGTCACTTTGCAAAGCTCAGGAGTTTTCTGTAAGTATGACGGACAGAAATCAAATCGAGCGTATTCGACAACACGCACCTGAATGAGGTGAAAGGTTGAATCTGCTTTTCTTCTTCCAGCACAAACATTCCTTTCAGTTACCCAAAGAGTGAAATAGGCGTTTTGAACAGATTTCACAGATGGAAATTAGATTTTTTTTTTGGGCTATTTGGAGATGTTATTAGGCATAATCAGAAGCTATTCCAACAGCGTCCTCTTGAAGCACGATATACAATCTGGTTGAAAAATGTAAACCGTATTATGTCAGCATTTCACCCTTCATAAATATTTCGTGGATATTACATACATAAAAATTCAGAAATATGTGTAGAACTTGTAAAATTATCCAATAAAATTGGTTTTCAAATTCCACCAAAAAAAAAAAGGTCTGGGCTGTATTTACTGGGATGATTTTTTTCATTAAAGCTACTACAAGGAACTCATGTATTGTTGATTTTGGTGGACGAAAACAGTAGTGTTTCCCAGCACCAGATTTCCTGCCCCTGGTCATCCCGTCCCTCCGTCAAACTCCACTCCTCGGTGGAGCAGGAGCTGCCGCTGCTGCAGATTCCCAACCAGGTGGCACCGATGACAACCATCAAAAACAGCTATTGAGAAACAGCCAATTTTGGTCATGTTTACTCAATGGATTCAAACAGAGCTCTCTCTCAAACCACATGTACTGTACTTGTACTGTAAAATGTGCAATCCACTGCAGAATGATATGACATTAGTCCCTTGATGCACATGCGAAAAAACCCTCCAAAAATCATCTATAAAACTGAATTAGTCATACACCATCAGAACACTGCCTCTAATGTTATTATAGTAATGAATTCAAAGTGAAGTCAGCTCCCACTTGATTTACAATACGCTGCTACAATATTGAAAAAAATATCTACAGGTGTAATAGGAGTTCAGTGTTTCCGTCGACGCATCAGGCAGCTTTTTCTCGTCCTCTCTCACGCCCACATCAAACGGCCTGGAGTCTGCTGCACGCCTCCATCTCATGCATAAACATTTCGACAGCGGGAAAGTCAGTCAGTCAGCCCACTCAGTGGTCTGGCACAGAAAGGGCACCTACCGAGCCAGATCTCAAAGAGATAGGTGAGATGACCGCGACCTCTTCACAGCACATTACGCGGTGGCGGCTCGCACACTTACCAACCTCGACAGCTCATCGACAAGAAGGATTTCCAAAACAAAAGAGGGACAGTCTGGGAGTTTTCACAGACTTGGTTTCCTGCATTCGGGTGACTTCTAAAGAACCAAAATAGCAAAATAATCAATACACTGCAACATCATTTTAAATCGCCTAAATTGACACCCTTGTGTGAATCTCTGGTCTAAAGTAATATTCATCCCTCTTCTTTCATTCATTTATTGTTTTGCCTCTGCTTTAGTATGTGCTTCTCTTAGTACTCCTCAGTTCTCTCTCTGTCTCTGAAGACCCCTTCAGCCCTTTAACTCAATACTGACACTTTGTCACGCCCCTATAGCGTCTGTAGTCACTAGAATGTAAACTCATCTGCCTGCTTTCTCAGAGAGTGTGATGACATAGTGTAAAGACTGGAAAAAAGACACATGGGGAGGGAGGAGGAAGGGGAGATGGATGGCTGAAACCAGCACAGGACTTTCATCCAGGAGACTGGTGTTCGTGTCCCAAAATGTTGCTGAGGCATTTTGAAGTTCATTTATTATCAATATGCAACACAGGGATGCACAACGAAAGGCAGTTGTAGCCCATTTGTAACACAAGAAAACCTGTAGTGCATTTCTGTAGAGCATTCTTTGAATTTGCATCATAAGGAATGTCATCAGCAGCAACAATTCTCAACAATTCTCTGGGCAGATAATGTGACATGTTAACATTACAACTTCAACATCAGGAAAACAGTTTGAGCACCAAGCATCATGATGTAAACACAGAGTCCACCTCCTCTGGTTCCACCGGATACCTGTTCTCTGTCCTGCTGTCAGCCAGTCAAGTGCAGCTTGATCCGTGATGATCGATGGATCCAGGTCTCTGTGAGGATGTGGTCTCAACAGTCACCGACCTCCCTTTGCTGAGTCTGGCTGGTTTTGTCAGAAAACCAGAAGAAAAGAAACCATTTTTATTGTCATATACACATATACGAAATTTGACCCATCCCTGTATATAGGGAGCAGTGGGCTGCCAATGACAGGCGCCCGGGGAGCCGGGGGTTCAGTGTCTTGCTCAGGGACACTACGACACATCCCAGTCGAGGATCGAACCGTTGACCCTGCGGTTACCAGACAGCCCTCTTAACCCAGTGAGCCACGGTCAGCCGTGGGCAGTGACCATCTCAAAGTCCACTGCACTTAATCCAATCCCCACGCTTCCTTTTTCCGATGTTGATGAATGTATTGTGTCATATGCCATTAGTGCTCCAGTAATAAACATGGGAAAAAAATCAACAAATGAAGACAAAGAAAGGTAGCGCAATTCATGGGAGCACCTGTCTAAGGTGCTGAAACTAAACTTTAACACATTACATGTCACCACTACTTGATGTGCTGTTAAGAGGCTTGAAACAAACACATCAACTTTGGTTTAGTCCACAAAAACATCATGGTTGGGCTGCACAGACTATGTAAAAACATGAGCAACTTACAAAAGTGTGGAAAACATGTCATTAACGTAACTTCAAAATAACTCGACATCACTTTGAGACATGAACACCGGTCTCAAACTCTAGTCTCTTGGTTGAAGGACTTGTGTTGTTTAACATGTTCCTAAAACCCGAATAAAATCAACACATCCAGAGTCTTACTTGGGAAATGCTAACTTGTAATACCATGCTGTTTATATGGCCTGTATCAATTTCGAAATATTGCCATATTGGGAATAACAGTACAGTATGAAATGAGTCAGACGGTGTAATATTCCTCTGAGACAGATATTTCCACTGAAAAACAAAGTTGTCCCGAGATCGTTTGTGTCATTTATCCATGTTTTCTCTGCTGACAGGCTGCCAATCACTAATCACTTCACAGGTGTTCCCTCCTAAGAAGCCTGCCATTCCCTCCCTGTCCTGAGCCAGTCCTCAGAGCACACCTGCTACCAATTCTCTAATCAGCTCCGCAGTAATTATAACCCCTGTAGCGTCAGCTCTGTTGTGAACATCCAAGCTGTAGCCTCGTCCCGTCCCGTCCCGTCCCGTCCCGTCCCGTCCCGTTTAACCCTCGTCTGTCCTCTTGGCTTTGTGTCTCCTTCTTTATGCCCTTTTGGACTTTCCTGCTCTGACTGCGAGCCCTTTTGCTGACCTCAGCTTTTTTTTTTTTTTAAATGAGTAAACTTTTCCTATACCTTACTCACTCTGTGTTACTGAGCAGTTGCACACGATGTTTCTGGGAAGACCGGAAACTGAACTAAAACGAAAATGATTTACTTTTAAAAATGTGTATTAAATGCATTTATTTATGTTTTTATAAGCTACTGTAACACAGGACACGAAGGCTATCTTAAAGGAAATGCGTCACTGTGGTTTAAATGTATTTATTTATTTTGTCCTGGATTGTAATAATAGTTTTAGAGATCGGCACAGATTGGCTGCTAATTCATCTCCATAAAACCACACTCGGCTTTCTAGATTTCCTCTAATCCATGCTGCAGCTCAACACTTCAAATCCAAATGTAGACACTTCTGTCCTGCACCGAAGGAAGCAAGCAGAAAAGCGAGTCAAATGCTGGATTCTGTTTGAAGGTGGAAGCTGCTTTGATTTCACCCAGGGCACGCTGTCTGACCAGCATGTGTGTTTGTTTGGAGGAACACAAGAGTACTGAATCTTTTGACTCCTATGGAGCATATACCTCAGGCTCTAAAAACGCATTCCTCATGAGCAAGTCCAGTTAGAAAATACCTTGGGTAGTGTGTGATACCACCACTGAGAGGACCGCAGGAGAGTTGAATGTGCTGTATGATGTTTGTCAGTCAGTTTCATCAAATCTAACACAAAATTGCGTTAAATGCCGATGCTTGTTCAATTCTCCTAAGCTTCAAGCTACGACGCTCTATGTTAACTTCTGGCGTCAGTTTTGTCAGGGACGGCGTGTCAATTTCATTCGCTATATGCATAGCGTCTTTCCAAAATCAACTTCCGTCTTCACAGGAAGTTGATTTTAGGCAACAATATCACCTAGTTAGGTTTAGGTAAAGAGCGTGGTTGACGTTAAATTGACCTGACTAGCGAGTAATGAAAGTCCTGTTTGTTTGACCCATCCTCCTCCCCTTCCGCCCGACCTGTGTGGACTACCTCGCACTATATGCTACTTCAGTTGCTCCGGCTGTAATGTCGCAGGTGGATGCGTTGTGTCTGTCATCACCCATTTGTTTGTGGACTTTTGGCTCTCACCATCTTGGTTTTTTGCAACCAGTGAACTGAAGTGACCATATTTGGACCGGGGGTCCGGAGTGAGGCTGTGATAGAGACGCCACATAATAGCTACAGTAGCGACCTGTCAATTACATGGTAGCCCCGCCCTAAAGCATACTCTGCTTTATAGTGTGTTTTTAATCTAAATGGACCATAATTTACTAACTGAACATCATGCTGTGTTGAAGAAGACTTGAAACTAGAGATTGAGACCATAAACTCATGTTTACAATGTTTACTGAGGTAATAAATCAAGAGAGAAGTAGAGTCATTTTCTCATAGACTTCTATACAACCAGAGGAGTCGCCCCCTGATGGACATTAGAGAGAATGCAGGTTTAACAAACTTCTGCATTCGCTTCACTTTTCAGAACAGGAGGTTGCCGCCTGGTTGGTAGGGAGAACCGGTTGAAATGTCATAGAGCGAAAAAATGGGAAATTTAAAAAAGAAAAAACACAATTCAGAAAATAAATTATTCTTTGGAATGAAAAATATGCCCTAAAATTTGTTTTCAAAATCATTTTAAAAGCAGAACTATCTTCAATGTTACAAGTGTACTTTCATGACTTTTCCGACAAAAAGTGGCCTGATGCAGTAAACCTAGTCTGTGCATCACACTGGTGTATTAGACAGGGACACCGTGCTTCAGCAACTTGACCTTTTGACGTCTTGTCCTCAGGGAGTTTAATAGAAAACCACTAGGTCACCGTAATGCCAGCATTTGATCTATCTGGGGCTTTCTTCCACTCCAGAGCATCAGCGGTGAAGTGAAATCATCTCAGCGGTGCGTTTAGGAGTTCTTTGTAGGATCCTCTCAGCTCTGTGACCTTTTTTTAAAGAGAAGAAAGTAGGGCACAGACTCAGATTTCCCACAAGCTCGAAAACCTTTACCAGCTTTCAAAAGCAGTACCGAAAACATTCTTTTTATCGACAGGAAAAAAACAAACTGTAGGAGGAGATCGCTATCTTATCACAGCAATTACCTCTCTTTCACACTTCAAAACGCCTACAAGCCATTTCTTCTCCAACGACTGAAATAATAGCCACTCTCCCAATCTTAAACATTATTTTCTTTTTCTATATTGTGTGTCTGTTTTCTGTCTGGTGTCTGTTTTTCTTCCGGTCCAACGTGTCATCCTCTTGGGAAAATCAGTTTATAAGCGAGGCTCGATACTGCACAGAAATATTCATGATCAAAATTTGCGAGAACAAAGAAAGAGGTGAGAATATGTCCGCTTACGCACAAATCGTGCCGTACGACTTTGAACTCTCACGATGGGAGCTGTCTTGATGCCTGAGAGCCAGAGGTTTTCACAGCAGCATTCAGTGGCCTCGTGTGTGTGTGTGTGTGCGTGTGTGTGTGTTTGGTGCTAACTGGGTGAAAGAAGATTATTGTACTCTTTTCCTGACTGCCATCTGTGTTTGCCGTCCTTAACATGAAATTCACACTGCATTAGCAGCATCCTGACTTTGGCATCCTATTGGAGCCTCATACTCCTAACATGTGAAGCACTAGCATAGCCTTCTTGCTCCATCATGCTTGTTTATTGATTTAAAAAATATATATATATATCAAACATATTTCATTTTGTGTCTGTTTGGTAGGGACAAAACCAATATTTTATCGCTGCTGATTTCCAATGCTCGTCCCTAGAAACTACAATCACTTGTTATGAGCAGAGAGCTGCATTTACAGATGCTGAAGATGCAGAGCCACATTCAGAACGGGTCATTTTTCCTCAGTTCCCGATTTTTGGGCCTCCTCGGTTCCTTTTTCCTCCTCGCGTTGCGCCTTAGTCCCGCCCACGGGAGATGCGAGCGGAGGAGGCGAGGAAGAGAAGCTGGGAATCGAGGCAACGGGCAATTTAACGGATGAGACGGAGATTATTTTAAAGACAAGTCAATTATATATGACGTGTGGCTCAGCTGCATTAACTGTCCCTTGTTTTGTCATATCGCTTTGCGTAATATTCTCTGTCAGATCACAGTGTACATGACAGCTTGTGACAAAAATGTACTATGTGTGTATATATATATATATATATGCATCCTTTAGATATTTAATGTGTGAAGCACTACATGTTGAAAAATGGACCTATTATAGATATATGATTGAGTGATATATATTATATATACACAGTCTATCTATAGGACAACACGAAACACAGCAAATGAGTGCTGAATGCAAGAGAATGTTCTTATCGATATACAAATTTGACGAAAGCAGCTGTTTGCACTTGTAAACATCACGTCGGTATTATAGCAGTGGGATTGTATGTAGCCTACAATAAATATATATCATAAGTAACATCAATGTAAAATGTCATGAAGGTGTCTGAGTGAGAACCGAGCCGTATACGAAGAGCTATCCTGTCGAAGATATTTCCGGTATGAAGGCTGAACCCTGTGAAATATTCTTCAGGATGTCCTAAACTGCCATTTAGAACTTTTGACCTGCAAAGTTGTCACATTTTTTACAGCGTGCCATTACCTGTCTCCGAAAAAAAGACAACTCGGAGCGTTCAAGCAACAAATTGTCTCCCAGCGTGGATACACACATGTCAGTTAGAAAATGAATATCTCCCCTTGGCTGTGCACGTCACTGAGGCAGAGCTCACCTACAGCACAGAGACGGGGGCCGAAGCTAACAGCAGTGCAGTCGTGTGCGAACACATGGTAGGTTCTGCTGTAGCTCCTGTGTGTGTGTGTGTGTGTGTGTGTGTGTGTGTGTGTGTGTGTGGGTGTGTCTTTCAGGTGTTGCTGTGAGCCAGCTGAAAATCCCTTCAAGCATAAAACTCACTTTTTCTACCAATTGTATGTAAAACCAGACCAAGAACCCTCAACTGGAATATGTCCAGTTTGATTCAGTACAGTATGACACACACAGTGTGTGTGTGCGTGTGTGTATTTACAGTGTAGAAGATCATATCCGTAGATTAGTAATTGGGGCCCTCGTGCATAAAGAAGTATTTCCTCTTATCCGAGGTTGTGGATTATATTTCCATCATTGCAACTTTTTATCATAATTTAACATTGGTTCCACAGTATGTACATGTTTGTTTCCATTTATCATTTATTTATTATGACAGTTACAGCTATTATGAATATTTTAAAAATGCCTTTTCTGCTATGATTTTATTTTTATATGGAATAAGTAGTCGCCGGAGTTGTTTGAAAACGCTATAATTAAAAGGTAGAATACATATCACCATCTTCTCATGTGTGAAGTAATTAGCAGTCCTTGCGTCCAGGTGGACATTTTTGCCCAAATGTGAGATTTGATTTAACATATGTTGACAGATATTGTGCTTCTGTAGAATGGTGACGACGGAGTGTAATCGTGGCGTCTTCGGCCCCAGCTGTTGCGTCAAAAAACAAATAAAATCTTATGAAAGCATGATGAATCTGTGTCCTTCAGAGTTTCTGCCAGCATCATTTTTATTTTTCGACCTTGAAAAGACATTTTGGCTCTTCTCCACTTCTTCTTCAAAGGACAGTTTGAGGACAAAGACTCGGTTTTAGGTTAAGTTTAGAATTAGATTTAAATTAAGATTATGGTTAGGCAACTCTGTGGGTGAGGGTCCTCACAAGTACAGAGGTACAAGGTTTAGTGTGAGAGAGTGTGAGTGAGAGTGAGAGAGTGAGAGAGTTTCAGTTGAGGGCTGGGGGTTAGGCCTGTAACAGTTCAGGGAAAGGTTAATAAGGTAAGAATTTTGAAAGCGGCCCATGTATCGTCACAAGGTACGATATCATTTCTGAGAGCAAATCCAATTAAAGTGCGTGAAATTGAATTCAACAAACACCCCTGTGAACTCACAGCTTATCTGGTAAATGTAGAAATACGTATTAATTGTCTTCTTATCACTGGAAGCTCCAGCTAGAAACATACTATTTCCGTATTTAAAAAAAGACATTGCTGAGTAAAATGTCTCTTCAAAGGTTGTTTTTCTTTTTACCAGAGCAGAGTGCATCGCATTGTTATTGAGGCAGAATACAGAATGATGTTAAAATGACCCGACAAAGCTGAAATAACTGCCGCCACTGAAGAACACTCCTCACCGCACAACTTTTGATTTTATACAGTGTCTTTAGTATATATACATATATTATTTTTATTCATATTTTGTTTGATTACTCTGTGTGATCATCTGGAAATGTGTGCAATGTGACATTATTGGGTTGTCATCACACATCTATTCATGTTAAAATAGGTCAAACAGTTGTCTTTAATCACAATTCAAACGGCCTGCTGACTTCAAGCATGTTTATTAATAACCCAGTCATTTATTTTCAGATACACATCATGTGATTGTACAGCATTTCTTCTCTCTCATTAACACCAATTCAAAGAAGACATCAGCCACCATTAGCCGACAGACTCTTTTTTTTTAAGTCATAATCTTTAAGATTTTCCTGAATTCAAACCTTGTTTTTATGCAATCTATGGCCTGTATTTTTCAGCAATGGCAATTCAATGTATCTACATTCTGTAATTACCTCTCTAAGTGGTAGTTTTCTTTGCTGGTGGCGGAGTCCGCCATTCACGCCCTGGATTTCGCGCGCAAAAGGGATTCAACGGAAACAATGCATGCGCTGCAATCTGATGAAAAAAATGATTTATTTTTCATGAAGTAACATTTTGAATGTTGTACTTCCCTCTTGGTATCGCCTCTACACAAGTAAACAACTCGCTTCCTATCTACAACAACTAACTTTTGCAACACCAAGTTTCTGGACTCAAAGTTTTTGCCTTTTTTACAGGTCCTGTATCTGAGCCTCAGTTAAGTGGCGTGATGGCTGAATCCGCACACTACGCATCAAATTCTCTCTCGTCGGAGGAGCTCCACAAAGCGATGGTTGATATCATCAAAACAGTTTTTTACGTCCGGTCCCCCCCTGTGGAAAGATGAAGCCGTTCTCGAGAGTGCAAAACATCAGAGGGCAGCCGGATGATTTTTGTTTTCCATCCCCATAAACAAAAATTGGTCTGACTTTAATAGTCGATGCAAGCAGAAATGCCGGGGTTGTTGTCCAAAGGGCATGTTCATCTGATAATGATGAGCAATTAGAGGAGCGCTGATGCTTCGAATGAAAGCTGTTCCACGGCTTCGCGGGTCGTAATGGTGTTCCACATCCCAAATAATAAGACATCCAAAGCTTCAAAGAGCGCCGTGATGTTTTTTTTTCTAGTTGATTTGTTTGGCTTGAACCAATTATTGCTAAAACACACCAAACTGGTGTGAAGAGAAACTTTTTTTGTACTCGATACAACATAACAACACAAACGCAGCATTTCTAATGAACCTCTGACCCAAGTGTTAATGGCTGAAGTGGTTCCTTCCAACATGTCTTGGTTTTTCAGCTTCAGCCTTGTGAATGGTTACAGTAGATAGTTCAGTTTTCCCGTTTCGCGACGATTGGAACCATTCTCACAGAGAGCTTTTTCTGGTGGAATCCATCCGAGCATTCTCACTTCCGACTTGTCAAAAAGCTACGCTTGATTGGCGGACCTAAGCTTTGAACTATGACGCAATACGCACTTGTTTATGGTGAGTTTCGGACATGTCGGAGTCGGAGTGCAAGTGTCCACTTGTTAAATGCATTGCTGTGAAGAGCAGGTCGGGTGGCAGAGCTGTGGGAGGAAGGGCAGGAAGTGGGAGGGGCCTGGCCTGATTAGAGCATCTATAAAGAGATTGAATTCAGGTGTGAGCCCTGTTGCCCTTACCTGCTACCGCCAGAGTTATTTTCCTTCTCTCTGTGGACATGTGACTAATTGAGAACTGGTTATGTGCATCACTGTAAAGATTTAGTTTTCTAAGGAATATCCTCCAGCAAAAGAACAATACGATTTTCTCCTCAGTTATGAAAAAGGTTGTTCAGATCACACTTTTCAAATGGCTGAATAACAAAACAGTCATTTACTGTAAAAGGGGAGTGGTTTCCTTCAAAAGGTTCAGTCATCCTGTTGATGCTCTGGCACCCTCTTCTAGCGCAAATGATAACTACAACACGTAAAAATACACTTGTTTGAATATTGATTTATTGAATTCATACTTTTTTTTTTTATCATGAATAATGATGAAATTCATGTAAAAAACATCCCACCCACACAGTACCCCGTCCATCCCATTCTCTACAGGCAACTGGACACTTGAGCCCATTGAGATTGTCTCCGGTGGATAAAAAACAGGAGATGAGGAGACATAAAGGTTTTCAGCAACAGTGAGATTTTCACATCACGCGTAATATATCTGGTGGCTTGACAGGCCTGTTGAGGCCTCTGCAAATTCCTGAGGTGTTGAGTCAACATCCAAACTGTCCAGTTGGCATGCAGCGGAGAGGGTCGAATGGTATTCTGTCATTTGCATTTATCAATCTGAAAGCAGAGCATTGATTTTTATGGATGTGGATTATTTCCCTCCCGTTTACGCCGTCTTCAGCAAACCTCTGATCAGCAAAACTGCAACTCCTCCAAATATCACCGCTTTCACTTGAACAAAGTCCATGTATTGAGAGTCAATAATATCAGAATACTCATATCTTAAAAATTCATTTTAATACAACAAAACTGTTAAATCTCTTAAACTCAGAAGCACAGAACTTATTTCAGGCATTGCACCAAAAACCCATTAAACTTCTCGTGGAGGTCAACCTGAAGCGCTGACTCATTTCAGATTTTTAGGACTCATTCCTGCAGCACTACATACGGTTAACCCATAATACACATACAGTATGAATACACTGTATTGCCATATAAAAGATTCATTGACTCGTGATGGGGCCTCTTGGGTGTATACTAGTGATGCACATTTGTGTTTTTTCTACATTAAAAACAAATCCCTCTAAATCATGTGGATTATACTTGTTTTCTATCATTAAACACCTTTAGAATAAGTGTGTGTGTGTGGGGGGGCATACCACTGGTCAAATACTTATTTGTAGTGGTTGTCCACATTCAGTTAGGAATAGGTACCACTAAGTTCCAAACAGATGCTGCAATATTACAACTGTGGGCCTCAGAGGGTGTAAAAACACAGATGTCGAACTAAACTCCTTGCCTCAGTCATTGTTATTACGAGTTTAAAAGCAGGTTACGGGCAGGCTGAGGCAACAGAAGAGGTCTTGAATATGACCTTTGACCTTTGACCTTTGCCCGTTCGCAGAAGTGAGAAATGTTTGACGACTTCCAGACTTATGGGAAGCGGAAATGTGGAAGAGCTCCGGTGAATAATGAATGAAGCGCCGTGACTGATGGGCAGTAAAACATTATGGCAGCACCGTCTCCTCCATCAAGTCCTCGGATCAATAAAATAAACATTAAATACCACTTTTGAGCACTGTATAAAAGAGTTCGTGCTGCAACAATAAATAAAGTTGAAACGGGGAATGCACCACGGGAACAACGGGGGAGGGGGGATCTGGAGATGCATCGAAATCATGGTGGGTGAGGCCAAGACGTCACGTAAAAAAGTTTTATTACATTTTACAGAATGAAAAACTTAAAAATCAGATATTAATATATTAAACATTTTAAAACAGGAAAAAGTGCCCCGTCATCACTACAGCATTCTAGAGGACCAGTCGCTCCCGTACAACCATCAGTACGATTGCTTTGGAGCCAATTCAACATCATGCATTAGCTAACGAGCTGCAGCTGCTGCACGGCGGACACGGACTCAGACCTGCTGCACAAATAAATCAACTGCCGGCGTTTCTGGGATTTAATGATGTCAACGTAATGACATCATAGGGAGAGGGGAGGGAGGGGCATTGGTCAAAGCTAGGCACCTTTTCCAGACAAAAGCTGTACGAGGCCTAGTTGAGATGAAACTTTAATTTGAGATTTAGTTATTTTTTAAACGTATCATTAGTGATAAAAAGAATCTGAATTATAAAAAGGAATCAGAAGAAATTAAGAACCCAAAACTGTGTAATAAAAATAAAATAAAATAAAAAAAGTTCACAGCAATACTATGTGAATTGGCAGTAACCAGATGTTATCTCAACATCTTGAAAATACAAAAAGTACAAAACAAAAAGAATGGAAATGTTTCTCCAGCACTTGGGATCCATTTCACCAAATGGAGCCGATCTGCTTACAAGTAGATCATGAAGCAGCTCCAGACATCGGGTGCTCATTTTATTTATTTATTCTCTTTATATTCAACTTGCAACAGGCCAATCTTTGTTTAAAGGCTGTTGCTATCCAGCTGTGACCGCTATGCAACTAGTGTACACTGCTTCCTGTATGGATCTAGTGAAGCTCTTTTGGCTGCTGCACCGTCTGTCTGGCCTCGAAAGGTTTCCTCCAAGTTAAGAAAACAGGAGTTTAGGAGAGACATTCAGAAACTGCTGTTCCTTCTCCGACCGCGTTACATGAAAGCCTTCAACCTCATGAGCCGATTGAGGCGGTCTACAAGCTTATCGTCTTATATTTGTAAAAAAACATCTTCAATGTGACTCAGGATGCAGTCAGTCTGAGATTTGATGTTCCTCTGGCTGAAGAGGAGGCGTGGTCAGTAATGCACGACGTAACCCTCAACGGAGCTACAATAAGTGGCAACCTCCCGTGACATGTTTGTGGGGATCCTAGACACAGATGGCAATGTTGTCTTATTGTGAAGGATCCAAGTTTTAAAAAAAAAAAAAAAAAAAAAAAAAAAAAAAAAACAGGTTCCAGTGACACCGCCGTGTCCGTTTTCTCTGTGGCACAGTGAGCTCTGGTGGGGGTCCGTGGTGCCGTCGCTACCTGGAGGCGTCGGGGATAAGTCTCTTAAACCAGCGGCTCACGGCCACGTCCACTCGCAGCACTAGTGTGACCCCGATCAACAGAGACGCGCTGCTCACCAGGAACCCCGAGGCCTCAAACATCAACCTGGAAGGAGAAAACACACGGCTCTGTAGCACCAAACTTCAACTTAACAGTCCAACTCTGCCTGTTTTCAAACCTTAATGTTCTGTAATCATCTCCCAACGGGCTGTGCAGTACACCGCTATAACAATTTAACAAGTAGTTCCAACTCCAAACATCTATTTCTCAAGTTCTATATATTAACATGCTTATTGAAAAATATTGAAGGAATCTGTATTTGTTTTGTTTCGTATATTTCTCAATGTTTCTACAAGCAAAATACCATGATTACAAATAAATAAATAAAAAGCTAGGAATTCCGGCTTTTAAGATAAGCAGGTGTAAATACGGATATCTTACAGTGGTCGTCTCCGGTAAAGTAGACCCTCGTTAATGTGCATTTCCTGTGTTAGTGGTTGCACCGTGTCCACATCCTGAAAAAGCCTTTCCTGTTAGTGAGCCTGTGTGAGCGGTAAAGTCCATTGGGGCACTTACTTGGGCGCGAAAACCTTCCACACCATTAGGTGTCTCCTGAGGATAGCAGCGGCACAGACTGACGCAAAGACCTGAGAAGAGATGCGGGAAACAATGACTCTCGCGATGTGATTAGGACACGGAATGGAACGGGTCCGGCTGAGCGGAGGAGAGGCGTACCTGTGCTCCGAGAATAAAGAGGTAGCGCGTGGACAGCTGCAGGAGGGCCGAGCTGAACTGCTGGGGGTTTTCTCTGAGCCGCATCTCCATCGCGGCGTCCTCGCCCTCCTCACCGCAGGCTCTTCCTGCCCTGCTCCCACGCACCTCACACACCAGGGGCCAGAACAGCAGCAACGGGCAACCCGCTGACGGCAGCGAGACGTGGACACAAATGGGAATCAGCGGGGCGCACATTCAGTTTCATGTCCTGCCCTGCACTTCTTGAATTCACAGTGAAAATTGTGTTTTTGAACTGTATACAACATGCTTTTAGAACACTGTATTGTATGCATTTTGAATCATATTCATATGCATTTAAAATATTCTTTAATCTTATTGTTTATTCTTTGTTTATAATGTAGCTAGCCTTTTGTCCAGCTCAGTCCTATTACTTTTGCAGATGCAACAGTTGATTTATTTTTGTAAATCAGAATAAACTCACACATGTGTTGCTGCTTCTCTTTTTATATCTACCTGAGAACAAGATGTGTGAGGCAAAGGTGTTGAGGGTGACCAGGGAGGCGGGCAGTACGGTGCCTGTGTGTCCGTCGGGGAATCCCACGAAGGCGGCGCCCCACTGGATGGAGGGGAAGGTGGGGAGGTGACCCGTGGCGTGGAAGAACTGAGTGGCAGCCAGCGACCACAGCACCACTGGAGTCCAGGGCACATTGAAGCCACCTGAGGGAAACGAATCAGAGATGCTCAGGACGTGTCATAATGGACGAACAAAGCATAGAATGAAAAAGATGGTGAGAATCTCACCGGGACACGTTCCATGCAGACCACTGAGGGTGGTGGAGGAGGCGTGAATGTGCAGCAGAGCCCCCATCTCCAGCAGCAGCAGGAGGAAAGAGAGAGCCATGGCCTCCGGGTGCAGCAGCAGCAGACCCATCCCCAGCAGGCCACAGAACAGCAGCAGAGGGGCGGAGTAGACCGTCCCCAGTCCGTAGGCCTCCACGGCGGGCCTGCCGTCCGCCTCCACGCCCCCGCTCGTCTCTCCGTCGTCCAGGGAGCGACGCATGCGCTGGTAGATCTGCGGGATGAGGTGGTGCAGCTCGGCTTGGGGGCTGATGCCCGTGCTGGCTCGGTAGCGCGGCGGGGGCAGGGATGCGCTGCGGACCGAGGCCGCAGCCCTGGTCTTCGCGAACACGGTGAGGGGGTCGAGCCAGATCAGGGACAGCCCCAGTCCCAGGAGGCAGAAGGCGACCCTGGGGAGGGCCAGCTGGGCCAGGCCGATCAGCTCGGCCAGATTCCTGAAGCTGTCCTCTGGGGTGGCACTGACGGCCCAGTAGAGCGCCAGGCACACGGACAGCAGCAGGAGGACCCAGCGGGCCGCGAACACCGTCCCGCTTGCGGAGTTGAGGTTGCCGTAATGGCGGAGGAAGCGTCGCAGCAGATACGTCCACAGGCCCAGGGCCAAGACGGAGAGGACGTAGTGGAGGTTCTTCAGCCGGTTGTCCTGCAACCGGGAGAGGGGCGAGAGGAACGGGGACGGCTGGCAGGAGCCCTGCTCCTCCCGACAGGCGTGGAAGGAGAGGGAGAGGTAGAGGCTGCCGACCAGAAGCCCCAAGCAGGCTAGGAGGGTGCCGCTTTCCTTCCTCACGGTCGACGGGGACAGGGCCGGGGAGGGCAGCAACCCCGCCACCTTCAGGGGGTCGTGGCTGGGGGGCAGGAGCAGGCCGTCCCAGTTGAGACGGATGGGAATATAGACAGCCAGGGAGAACACCAGAAAGGTCACCACGCGGCCCTCGGCGATCACGTAGCTGTCCGAGAGCAGGGAGGCACAGCGGAGGAGCGGCACCAGGAGAGGGGGGGCGAGGAGGCGCCGTGGGGTCAGCCAGCTGGCTCTAGGTCCGTTCATTTCCGAGCCGGCGGTTCCGAATCGGCGCGCTCTCCAGAGGAAGAGCAGTTCCGAGCTGAGGGCGGCGGCGGCCAGGCACCACGCCCCCTCGACGTAGCCCCGCATGCTCAGCTGACCGACGGCCGCGCACACCCCCGCCATCAGCGCCGTGACGACCGGGACCCGCAGTCCGGGGCCGTCCTCCCTGATCAGCACGAGGGACTGCTCGGACAGGACGAAACACGTCAGGCAGGCGAACGCCAGGATGGCCAGACCTGCTGCCATCTTGAGCGGGCTGAAGCGAGCCCAGGTGGCTCGGCAGGTGTCCCTGACCGAGGTGAGGTAGGCCTGCAGCGAGCCGGCCAACTGGGGAGAGGGGGGCCGACGCTGTCGCACCATGGTGAGGTACTCGGAGGAGAGGCGGGAGAACTCGGCCTTCAGCTGAGAGAGGCTCTCCGCTGGGATGTCTTTGGCCATGCCGGAGTACGTCTCCAGGAAACGGTTGACCTTCCGAAACAGAACCGTCACAAAGGGCGGGCGCACACACACACACACACACACACGCACACGCACGCACACACGCACACTTTTAACTGAGCATTCTACCTGTTTTGCATTGATCCACAGCGCCTCCAGCTGGGTGAGACCTCCAACTGCGTCTTCCGTCTGCCCATGAGGAGGGAAGACGGGCAGGAGAACCTGCCCCACACTGCTGTACGGGATGGGGACCCCCAGCAGCAGAGCCAGGGTGGGGACCAGGTCTGTCTGGGGCACCACGTCCGGTTCACTCTACAAACACCAGGAAAGAAAAAAGAAAAGGATCTGTTATTATCAGAGGTCCGTAATGTGACAGGAAGATTGGCACAAATAATTGTTGAAGACATGCATTAACTTAAAAGTAAGGAAATTCAAATTAGTTTCAAATGAAGAACAAATAATTTAAAAAGTTGAATTCATAAGAAATAAATCAAATCATTGCATTCAGGACTTAACATTATATACAGACAGAAGTCTGTATAAATGACATAAATGATGCGTTATGTTCACTGACTTTATGATGTATTGTTTTTCTCTACATATCAGCAGCTGATTTAAGAGAATCTTGGGAATATTAAGGCAAATTCGATATACCATCATCTTGCAATTACCAATTGTGGCCACATGGGGAAGCTGTTCAGCTAAAGTTACAAAGCATTGGCAAAGTTCTTGTTGCTGCTCGTGACCCAGCCTTAGTTAGGAGAACAATAAATAAATATAAATACTGAATTCATTATCAGCAGCAGAATATTTTTCTTCCTGTGAGACTTAAAAGTAACTTTTTTTGTGTTTATACATTAACTGAGCAACTTTTTGTACAGTTTGTAATTACGTTTTTACAGTTTCTAAATTGAGAACGAGTTTATCACTTTACTCTGAATGATGTAATCATAGACTAATAATTACAATACTTGCAAGCACAGAGAAACCTCCCAGAGACCTTTGTGAGCGATTCACTGCACAGATCTCCCAAAGGTCAGCGTGGTCCTTCAACCGCGAGCAGTTCATGACCAAATAACGGTTAACTCAAGCAGTCGCCTCCCACTGCAGCGGCTCTTCATAGTGGGGTCGGTGGATTTGCCTGAGAGGAATAACCGGCTGATGAATAAGTGAGCGTCTCCGTATCTCATCGTGTCTCATTATCACTCATGTTCTGTGTAATGCTTCAATCACACAGCTCTTATGCAAATCAGAGGTGAAGTTCACTTTTATCCCCGAGAAGGTGCAGACCACCTGCCAGCATCAAATTAAGGGATTTGTGGAAGTGCCCGTCCAGCCGTGAAAAGAAATGATCGTTGGTTTGACGTTTCATAATTGTACGGCAAACGCTGCTGTTCGGCGGTATTTTCTGTCCGGGAGTCAAAGCTTTCTTTCTGCCAGTTAGTCACAGAACATAATGACTTTGTTGTGTAAACTCTCAGCAGTCTGACACCGTGCTCATGTCTCTCACTACATTTCACTCACAGCTGGTTACCGGATTACCGGAATGTGGCATTTAGCAGCGACAGGAACAGGAAATCAGCTAAATGAGTCTAACTGAGCCGAGACTGGCTCAGCTGTCATCACGTGGTTGAATTATAATTCTGTTCTTAGTCGTTCATAGAACGGCTACGCTTTTGCAAGACAGTGTGGTTATTATTAATTAAGACTTAGCAGACCTGGTTACAAACCCTTTGTTTAAGTGTCAGATTATTATTTTACTCAATTAAAAAGTGGGTGAGAACTGGAATTTAATTATTGTTTTCTTTCATAGATACTGTACCTGTGATTCATTTTGACTATTACCATTTTTTTTTTTTACTTTTGACACTTTGTTTCTATTATTTAGATTTTTTCATTTATTTGATGAAAGCTCATAAGGAATAAAATAATACAAACTTGTCCTAAACACTGTAGGTTACGTTTACATCACTTTTAGATGTAAATTCTCTTTAAAGACTATTTTGTCAAATACAATCTACTCGCATCAAGTGTTCTCGTAAAGGTTAATCATTCATCTAAAATGTGTCCTTGTGAAAACAGACTAGGGACATCTTTTACATTTGTCTTTACCCTTTTTTAACTTTCCCCTTAAACCGCACAAAAGTCTTTTTTAAGGACTGGTCTGTTGGCTTGGAGCTCATCTTAGCGAGCTCTCTACCACAATATAAAATGTTCCTGTGCATGTCCCTCCTTCGCACTGACTTCACCAATCACCCCACGTTCAAACCACCTATGGAGAAGGCTGCTACTCTACCACCGACCTGGGACGGCGGAGCGGAAAACAGAGGGGAGGGACTGTAGAGGAAGATGGCGGCATCCGTCTCCTTCTGACTTTCTCCGCCGTGGTCTCCGGTGTCCGTCATCCCGTGATCCCCCATCACCACCAGCAGGGTGTCGTTCTGCAGGCGGTCCATCACAGACCTGGAGGGGGATAAACATGAAGGTGGTCAGAGAAAAACTTTGGGGCTCCTGCAATAAAGACTCACGATGTCTCGGATGTGGAACCCAATCAGCTGCAGCCATTGTTAGATCAAGTCTGTGGTCTGACCTGATTACGCCGTCCATCTGGGTGAGCTTGTCGGCCATGGCCGGGTGGTCGGGACCGAACCTGTGACCGCAGTGGTCCACTCCGAGGAAATGGGCGACCAGGACGTCCCAGTCGTCCCCCACCACTGTCAGAAACCAACAGACGGAGAGGTGTGAGGCGCGAGCAGAGCACAAGGACGGGGCAGAGGTTAAGATGTGAACACGTACTGGTGGTGTAGAGGTGCTGGAGGATCCCGTTGTCCACCGTGTGCAGGTCCTTCACGTTGAAGGAAGGGAAGGGCAGAGAGCGGTGGAACTTCTTCGGGAAAAGGTTCTCCCACGTGTCGTCGCCCATGAACACCACGCGTTTGCCTGTGAGGGGAGAACACATCCAGACGACATCGCTATGACTCTGTATGCGACCAACACATCTTTAAGCTTACATTGTAACCTGGACTTGTGGAAGATGTTGAGTGTGTCATTAAGTACGATGCAAGCAGAAAGAAATCCCGTCTGTATGGTCATAGAAATAACAAGTGCGATAACAAAGAATAATTTTATAATCGTTCCCGGCTTCGAAGATCTTTTTTTTGTAGTTTTTTTTGTTTCATGTGCATCTTTAATACAGTTTGTTTTTAATTTAGCCTCGTTTCTTCCCCTTGTTGTAACAAGTGTTTGAATTAATTATCCTGTATAAAACGTGCTAAATAAAATAAAATAAAGAGGTGCAGTCTTTTTTTCCTCACTCATATTTTAAACCATGGACTGCTCTGGCACTTCATCTAAAATGTCGCAGAGACAACTGTGTCACTACTCACCCACTTGCCCGAACTGGTGGATGAGGTTGTCCTCCAGGATGGCGGTGGACGCGAAGTTATTGCCCACGTCCACAAAGGTGGGCAGGGAGCCGGTAGTGAAGCCCTTGATCCTCTGCATGGTGGTCGTGGGCGGGTCCGCGCGGAACGGGTACAGGCGGCTGTGGGCGGGCCTGGACGAGACCGTCTCCTCCAGCACGGGCAGCTTGTTCTCGTAGGCTCGGGGCACCGCGTTGTTGGGGTCGAACCAGGCGAAGTCGATCTTGAGGGCGTCGACGATGAGGAGGACGGCCCGGCGGAAACGCGGCCGCACGCGGCAGAAGTCCTTCGGCTCCTCTCCGGGCTGCAGCACGTCCCCGCAGGTGCTGGTCCTGTTCACCTCCAGCCTCACCAGCAGGAAGCCACCGACGAACAGGTAGATGCCCACGGCGTACACCGCGCACATCCAGAGGAGCAGCCACAGCACCCGGAGCTTCTTCATTCTGGACACGCACAGAGGTGACAGAAGTACAGGTCACAAAAAAACCAAGCACACTTGTTTCACACAAGGTATAAAAAAGTAAAGTGAACAGCGGGTAACACCTGCTACACGAGACGCTAGCACCAGTAACGTGTAAATTGACAGACACGTAAAATGTCCACTTAAACCAAAATACAATAGGCACGCGCTGTTGGGACGTGACAGGTGGTGTTAACCGTGTCCTCCTCTTTACGTTAGCTTGTTAATAAGTTCACGTTTGTTAGCCGCGGCTAGCTTTGTCTTGCTCTCGTCACTGACCTTGTAGCGGTCGGGTTCTCGTCCTCTCGCGGCGGGAGTGTGTGTGTGTGTGCTAACAACACAGGGGGCACAGGTGTCTCAGGTAAATGGAGAACTACGCGACACCTCCCTCACCTTCATATGGACTCCGGTACAATGAGATTAGGTGGCTGGTGACAGCTAGGAACCTCAGCGCGCATGCAACCCGGCGGAAAAACGGGGCGGGTGGTTTTCGATGTAACACCAAAGTGTTTTGTCTTTCAATGCCCTTAACTTGGACTTTCAGGCACAAATTCATAATGAATGAAAACCTAAAACCTAGCTAGCGTTTTCCGGAAATTGTACAGTCCCTTTCTAAAACAATAGACTGCATATAATAAGTCTAAAACAGAGGAGGACGTTTTCAGCTGCTCTCTAAACCACGGTCATTAATATATATTTTACAGTTCACAGTTCACGTCTTAACTGGCATTTAAATAATTGATTGACGGAATTGTACTAATGATATTGGTACATGTTTTTTTCATTCTTAAAATTAATATATCAATTTGAAACGCATTAAAAAGCCAAAAACTACACGCGTCCATACCGTCTGTGAGGCAAAGAAGAGGGCTGAAAGAACCCGTGACAAAAGGGAGAAAACAAGCAAAGATGTGTCACTCTGTCATTATGTCAAGGAACCAAAAACTCATTCAGTATTCTAAAGATTGTCAACTTTTTTTTTTTTTTACAGCTTTCAAATACAAAGTTGTCATAAGGGACATTTCCCACGGACAACTTTTTAAAAAGTTTTTTTGACTAATACATGAAGGCATGTTGGCACAGTTCAGGCCATCATATTGATTACGAACAAAAACAATAAAGGTGGTGCAGTAAAGCAAAATGCCTAAAGTGATGAGTAAAATGCTTTTGTTTTTGTTAATATGCAAGAAATATTTTACTGCTTCTGTACATTTGGGGATGTAACAAAAAACATTTTTTTAACTCCATTAAACCTTATGGAACTCAATAGTTTTAGTTTAAGGTGTCATTTCCATACTCTCCATTTATTCTCTATGTAATTTGCTACAACATGTAAGACAAGTAAATAAATACAAATAAAAAAGCAATTTTTTAAAATATATATTGACACACAGACCTTACCAACTTTTATTTTTATGGTAAGTTAACATTGCTGAACCCCAAACACTAACCCAAAACATGGAAGTCAACTTTAACATCCATCTAAATCTTTCTTCAACAAAATTAAAGATTATTCCAGACATTACATTTGAGGAAGTCCAGCTGTTTCTGATGAATTGTTCTACACTTCTTCCTCTGACATCATTTCATATTTTCATTCAAGTTCATAACGTCCCGTTCCACCATGTCGTAAACCTACCCAAGCACTCAACTTCATGAGAGCCTCAAATGACATACATGTGCCAATTAATGTTTTTTTTCAAAACCTGTAAGCACGACTGAAGCCAATGAAATGACAGACTTGCTGTGTTTGCAGAGAGTCATGGCATTTAATAAATATATTCCATAATAAGACATAAGAGGTGAATACAAATGTGAAGAGGAACGGAACGTTTGTTCCGAGGCCTGTCCTTGTATACCAGCTAGTTATCTAGAAAAAAACAAGTTGAATATTAGAAAATAATATTAATTTAATACGTGATCAGTTAGATATTCAATCCAACATCGGCCAAATTGTGAATGAACTAAACTTTGGGACACTTCCCATCATTAAGACGCATCCAGTCAGACATCACACGTAGCGACTGAAGCTGGTCCCAACGATGCTGAAGACAGTAGAAGAATAGTCACTGGTGTCTGTAAACAAGCCATTTATAAACATGTAATTACCCTGCTATTACTAATGTACCCACAGAACCTGAATGCAGTTATCTGGGCCGGCCCTAAAAATACAGGTCGCAAGAGGCAAAAAAAAGCATTCAACACAATCGTACGTTACACTTAAAGCAACAGTGTGTAGGATTTATTGGCAGAAATTGAATATATTTACAACTATGTTTTTCATTGATGTAAAATGATGACCTGTGTTTTTTTTTTTGTTAGCTTATAATGAGCCGTTTATAGCTACATAGTGAGCGGGGCCTCTTAACGGAGTCCGCCATCTTGTGCTGCCGGGTATCTACAGTAGCCCGGAGCGGACAAACTAAACAATGGCTTTAGCGAGAGCCTTTTTTGCATTTTTGACGTTACCTGCGGGCCACCGTAGTTCTGACACGCCTGGAAAGGGAGTGGGCCGAGGGGTATTCAGTTGCAATCTGCAACTTCACCACTAGATGTCACTAAATCCTACACACTGCTCCTTTTAACATTTAACCCTTTACATCGAATTCAACCAGGGTCTGTGCAACAATACATACCTCAACAGATCTGATGCACGAAATAAATCACCCACAAATAATTAACGTATTATAGTAAATCGCATAATTTCTAGCATTCAATTTCTCCATTTTGTCAGCCTGCCAGAGTCACCGGTGTGCGAGTATATTTGGCTGAAGCCTGGTGTCAATTTCTCAAATCTGACAATAACTGAGCATAAAGAACAGTCAGCGAAGATTAAAACTCCTCTTACAAAAGATGTGATGTTTTTCCCAACACTCCCAGGGCAAAAGATCCCAGAAGTTTATGAAGTTGACAGCTTCTTCTCCTTCTGTCCTGTCGGCAGAAGGTATGTGAGACTTTACACACACACACACACACACACAGCGACGCCTTGGAGCCAAAGACTTCTTCTTCTTCTTCTGCTGCTGCTGCTGCTTCTGTGTCGTTCTACTGTTTGGAGTTCATTCACCGAGTCCTCCGCTACTGAGACGATTGGCTCCCAAAGTTGTTGCTCTTCTCCTCCGCCACCGCTTTCAGGCTCGGCTTTGCCAACGTGCCATAAATGGTCATAGCCTGAGTGCCGGGAGAGTTCCAGATGTTACCATATAGATTCAAGAACAACTTACAACAAAATACCCCGAACATGAATAGAAAAAAATGATGCGCGTGTGTAAATACCTGCGTGACCATTCCGCTGATGTCCCCGGTGCTGGAGGGCAGCAGGATGGTGTTGGACTCTTTAGCGAGCTTGGAGAAGGCGGACACGTACTGCTCGGCCACACTTAGCGAGGCTGCCGCGTCTCCATTCTGTATGGTGCACCATTTAAAAAAAATAAATAAATAAATAAATTTTAAAAAATCATCAAAATTCACTTTTACGAAATAATACTGCGATCATGGATATGTTATGAAAAAACACCCGAATCTCCTGTTCACCTGCTCAGTCAGAGCATCCGACAGCATACGGATAGCCTTCGCTTTTGCCTCTGCTTTGGCCAAGATTGCTTGGGCCTCACCTGGAGTGAGCAAAGTAATCGATTAGTGGTGTACAACTCGTCTTCATCGGTGATTTCAGTATTTTTATTAGCCCTGCGACCTGAACTTAAAAGCGTCAAAGAAGATGCGTAAAAAACCACAGAGCTGAAACAACGCAGCCGGGTCTCTTAAAGTGCCACGCACCGGACGCTTTGTTGATCTGCTCCGCTTTCTGGCCCTCCGAGGCCAGAATCTGAGCTTGTTTGTGACCCTCTGCGACGTTAATGTCCGCCTCCCTCGTCCCTTCAGACTCCAGCACCGTGGCTCTCTTCTTCCGCTCGGCCTCCACCTACACGGGGCGGAGTGAAAAATGTGTTAGGGAACCTTTGTTTTACGTGAAAACGAGACCTCCTCAGTAATCTGTACAACAACAAAAACATGTTTCTGGATGAAGGAGGTGACTTCCTTCCTTCATTCATTCTTTCTGTTCGTCCCACCTGCATCTGCATGGACTCTTTGACACGAGGTGGAACGTGGATGTCCTTGATTTCATAACGGAGGCAACGGATCCCCCACTCGTCTGACGCTTGGTTGATGGATTGGACGATGTTGGAGTTGAGGGACTCTCTTTCCTTCAAAAAGAAATGTAAAAAGTTAATATCCAAAGTGCTTATGACATCTTTCGTTACAAGCCTGCAGAGCAATGTGGGGGGGGGGGGAAGAAACAGCGGTGGTTTGTCATTACCCGGAACACTTTGTCCAGTGTGAGTTTGCCCAGCTCCGACCGCATGGTGGTCTGCGCCAACTGCGTGACAGCATATTCTGGATCCTCAACGCCGTAGCTGGCCTGGGGGGGCGAAACCCGGCAAATATGTAATCACTATTTCTATGATCGGACTAAAAACAACACAAAAGGAGCAGACAATCATTCGGGCATGGTGTACCTTGAGAGGGTCGAGGATCCTTAAGTAAAGCACTCCGTCAATCTGTAGCGTCACATTGTCTGTAAAAACAAGATGAAATGAACTGTCTATTAACTCAGAATCTGATCTGATGTACTGATCCCTCACCTAGAGATACTGCAGACTGCTCCGGGACATTGATGACAATCTCTTTGAGACTCTGCACGTAGCGAATTCGGTCCAGTAGAGGTATGAGGAAGTTTAAACCCTAAAAGAGAGATTGGGGAAAAAAAACAAGTTGTCAAGCTTTTGCTTTTTATTTCCCTTGGGAATATTTGCCCTTATTTGAACAGGAAAAAGGGTAGATACCGGCTCTAAGATCCGGTGAAAGCGACCCATTCTTTCCACCACCCAGGCTTCTTGCTGGGGCACGAACAGGACCACGGTGTTCATGGGCAGGCTGGACGCCCATCGCTGCTGGGCTGGTGTGACCCACAACCTCGGGGCAGCCCGCTGGGTTTGCTAAAATCACACACACACACACACACACACACACACACACACACACAGTCAAGAAAAAAAAAAAGAAAAGTGCCATCAGATTGTAAGACTACTGTTTGATGATTTCAGATTTTTAAATCAATCCTCCTAACATGCTTTTCAAACCAAAATCCTTGCTGCAAAGATTATGTCGCTTGTATTTAAAAGTAAAATAAATAGGACTGCAACTAACGATCATTTTCATGATTCTGTTTTGATGATATGTATTGATTGTTTAGTCTATAGAAAGTCAGAAAATGCCCTTTAGAGTGAAAGCTGACATGTGCAGATGGTATGTTTGGACCAATCAACGGTCAAAAACTTAAATATATTGAGTTGACGATGAGAAAAGCAGCACATTGTCACACAGGAGAAGCTTAAACCAGTCAGGGTTTTTTCCTTTATAAATGATGTATGAGCGATCACACAAATTATTAAAAAATGAATTAAAAAACACACATTTTGGTGATCTGCTCAATATATTTATGTAATTTAAAACACCGTATGGAATTTAGCGCATATGACGTTATTGATTATGTATTGGTTGACTCCGTAAAGGTGTATTAACGCATCATAATAGTACATGTTCCTGTTAATGATTAGGATGTCAGTCAGTGTCAGCTAAAGAAGGTGCTTCTTATGTTAACTTATACGGATTCAGTGGTGCTTCTACCGGGATGGAGAGCGACATTTCGTGTTAGCACGAGCCAACATGCCGGATATGAGTAACTTCATGACTTGTATTTTACCTGCAGAAGGGCGCCGCCGGTCCGACAAAGCGTTCGCAACATCATCAAAATGTATTCCAGTGGACGTGTAAAGGTTCGGCTCCGTAAAGTGGACTCTACACAAACTCTGTACTCATGTGTGTGACCCTTCACCAGCCAGGAAATGAAAGTTACATCAGTGGTGCAACGGTGGAAAAGTCCGTCAGTGCGGGCGGCAAGAACCGCACAGCTAAGGTTCCGCTAGCACGATAATGGTATCTGCAAATAATGCTACTACTACTAATAATAATAATAATAATAATAATAATGACAACGATGACAATAATATTAATAACAATAATAATAATGTAATGATGTTCTGTTGTGATATGACTTTACATAATCTGTGCTGAACGAGTAGAGTGAAGTATTTTTTCACAAGGTGTTTGTGTCTATCACTATACATCTGCACAGTATACCTTTTGATGTTTATCTGAACATAAGAAAAATGATCATATGTATAATGTCTGGACACCTCATTACAAACTGTGAGAAGAAAAGAATAAAAACGTTTTAATTGGACTGTACTATGTTCCCACACAGCAAAATCAGCATAGCCAAATTAAAGAATTGGCTTGAACACTTTCGAGGAGTCGATATGGGTCCACACCACAAAGTGTTGAATCAACTATTTTTGGAGAGTTAGTACCTTAACACTAATTTAGTGTTATTATTGACTCTTTTTGGAGTTCAAATTTAACTCTTCCTAACACAAACCAGTGTTCGTTTTTCTCAACACAACGTCTGTATTAAAAATGAACTCTCAAGGGATTGTTTGTTAACTATACAAAGTGTTACTCCCATTAACACTGTAAGGTGTAATTCTGGCTCTTTACTAAAAATGACTTGGAAAATAAAGTTTGCGAAAGGGAAGAGGTCATGTTTGTTTTAAAGCACATTTATTTTAAAACTAGTCCCACATGAACATTTTAAAACACTTTTCAAAACATACAACAATATGGAACAATGTACAGTATACAGGTTAATGCAGTATGCTTTGCATTTTGAAGGATGCAGTTTCTAAATATTTAAAATAAGATGAAATAATCTATGCATATCTTTAACAATCCATGGTGTGTCAAGGAAGTGATGAAAAACATCCCAAACTGAAGATGTATCGTGGTCATGAACCAGCTTCTGTCTGTACTCAAAGGTTCTCCTCTTCGCTTTAACCACAGATGTATCTGTTGAGTGTCGAATTGTAGAGAGCGCCTAAATGAATAGCACATAACATATGTACCACAAGAAAGTATGCATCTGCAATTTTTAAAGAGAACCCACACGGGGAATTTAGTGTATTATCACCATCGGAGTGCTTGCTCATCGCTTCTGTTCACCATACAGATTCATATTTTTGGCTGATATAAGAATCCTTCATTGGAAAATAATAAACTTACAGCAACATAGAAAAACACATTTTGAAATATTTGTTAATCTTTAGAATCATTTATATATATATATATATATATATATATATATTTTTTTTTTTTTTTTTTTTTTTTTTTTTTTTTTTTTGTTATTTGAACAGAAAAACAAAGGAAAGTGTTTGTGACTGAATGTCATAAAGAACGCCCTCTGTGGAGCTGCACTGACTGCTGGGATTGATGCTCATCGCTCCTCTCCTCCAGGTGGAGGAGACAACTGGTTTCTGAATGTTTTCATGGGAACTAGAATATAAAGAAGCTGCTGTAACATGTAAACACTTTGTTGTAGTATCAGCTGTTTGTTGAACAGTAAAGCGTGTAGAAAGACTGGGTCCCGCTGTGTTACTCAGGCTGCACTACAGCGTCTATTCTCAGGCGCGATCCTACTACTGAGCGGCACGGGGGCTTTGACCTGCTCCGTCTCCGACCTGGGCCGGTGCACCCCTCCTTAGACGACCTGGCGGTCCCGGGCTCCCCCAGGAGCACCATATCGATACCGAACTTAGTGCGGACACCGGATCTTCATAGTCCGCTGCAGCTCAGAGATCCTGAGCTCAAACGATCCGCCAGCCTTAGCCTCCCGGTAACTTGGATTACAGGCGCGCGCCACCGCACCCGGCGAGAGAGCTGTTCATTCAGAAAGGTTTGGGCTTTCGCAAACGTTACGTCATTAGGGTGATCAAGCGGAATCTCGTGATGAAAACAAAACCCGCAGCTGCAACGTTGAAGGCTGATCAGCATCTGGACAATTGACCTAAAACCTTATTTAAATAAAGATCAATACTTTATCTCGTATCTTTATCTGTGTGAGCAGAGATGGGCAAAGATACATCAAAATGTATTTTGATACAAAATACAAAATACCCCTAAAATAAATGTATCAAAATAAAATACAAAATACTGGTGCCAGAAAATGTAACAAAATACAATACATGTATTTTGTATTTAAAATATAGGAAATACTTTTTTCTGGATTTTCCGTTTTCTCACAATTTGGTACAGCGGAGCATTCAGGTTTGGGCTATATAATGCAGCGGTGGGCTGTCAGGGCCTGCAAGGCCTTCTCTGCTGGCCTAAACAGAATCACAAAGTTATAGTTATTTTATAATTTAATATTTTTTCATAAATACGCTACATGTATTATAATTATTTTTCCCATTATCTTATTTTCTCATTGCACAGCTCCTGTCTTCCTCAGTTGCTCTCCTTCCAGTGCAGCTTGTTTTAAGTAGAGCTTTTATCCAATCAGATCTCACCTCTGTGTCTCTAGGTAAGAAGAGAGGCCCGAGACCTGCAGACTCACAAGTGAATCCCTTTGCAGTTTAAGTGAATGGGGACGATATTGTTGATTGTCATATTCTTCAACCAATCAGATCTTTAGTTTGACATGTTGGGCGTATTCTTTGACGTCTCAGAGCCTGCTAGCTGGCCTAGCCATAAGTGATTGGTCAGTGGGCTAGCCTGACATGTTGGACGGTGACAATCCCAATATCTGCTGCCTCTGTCGAGCGGACATATTCAGCCCTCAAACGCGTTAAAACATATTCAAGAAATACAACTGGGGAGTCTTCACTGGCGTCTATGAATGGAGAAGGACTTCTTTCTGGAACTAAAACACACGGATGTACTGAACAACAGTGGGATTAAACTCTTTGTTAACAAAGAAAGGAGGATGCACTTTGTCTTTAAATACTGAACAGCAGCTCTGGTAAGTTAAATACGTTTGTTTTTACATCTGCAGTAGCTTTAATATGCTTGTTTATATATTATTATTTGTACAACTTGTTTTTATGAAGATTTTTGTTTGGTTTAATATGTGATAGGAACCATTGTTACGTCCAATGTTGCTCTGGGGACATATTTAGCCGGTGTCGGTGTCGGCAACTTGGCGACTTTCTCGCTAAATCTGGCGACTTTCCAAACCCTCATGGCGACTTTTTTTGTCAAAAGCTACTTGTGACAAATCTAGCGACTTCTCTGGTGTTATTGGAGACTTTTCTGGTGTTTTGACGTTGAAGCACGTACGTTCTGCACTGTCGTGAACGAGCAGCAGGTGCTGCCGTGAGCCCCTCCGCAGCCGCCCACAGAAGCCTCGCGCTGCAGTCAGAGCAAAGAGGAGACGCACTCTCAGCAGATAGTGTATCTACAGGTGTTGGCTTCATTTTTACACGAAACAAATAATAACTGTAGCTGTGTTTCAGCTGAAGGACAGCAGTGAAGGCCCAGGTATAAAATGCACGGCCCGCCACTGATATAATGTACACAAAGCTCTGGCGAACCCCACAAAAAGGAAGAACAGTCACAGAATTTCAGTGTAACTAAGCAAAGCTATTAAAAGACAACAGCTTGATTGATTATGTATATATATATATTTTATATCTTTTTATAACTTGTAATACAGTGCAAGATTAGATGGTCAGACGTCTCTTGATAAGGTTATCATGAACATACAAGCTCCCAATCTCCCTCTTCCTATAGCTAGCTACTCCACTGATAAGTTAACTTGCTAAACACTGGCTATGCACTAGCCTAGACAGCATGCTAGCGTCATTAGCATGTTAGCATCGATCGCAAGCTTGATATTGTGGCTAAGGGTCCACTCGATCGAATCCAGTAAAAGATTTAGTCCAAAACACATTAGTACGTCCATAAAGACCCACGGGGGGCTGTTGCATCATTTCAAATTAACCAGCAGATATGATAACTCGCGATCATATTTCGGGCATAATTTCACTTTTCATGTCAACAGAGCGGAGATTTTGAGCGCAAAATGGAGGCTGCATTCCGCCGGTTAGATTGACACCTCATTTGACCCAATAGGAGCTTCTATAGCCCGGTCACAGTCTGGAACAGCCAACGAGAGTCTGCTTTGAAAGATAATGCCCGCCTCTCTTCTTTGGGTAAAGCTCGAGCCAATCGCAACAGATCCTGTTCAAACTCAGGCTCCATACAGCCAATGAAATTACGAAGACAAGGATATGCAGATTTATCAGATGGCCCTCTGGGAAAGTTTTCAAAACTGCAATTGAAACCGTGACTCAGGTACCTGGGACAGATTATCAAGACAAAAGTCTGGTTCTTGAGAATTTTCAAGAATCTGTGAAAGTTGACAATGGTTAAATATGATATAGTTAACCATACATCAAAATAAGTAAACTGTAGTTTGAATTTCGGACACGTAGTTTATTGTAGTATATGCATTTTGACACGAGCCTCCAAAAGCTTTTTTATGCAGTAGTTTATTGTAGTATATGCATTTTGACACGAGCCTCCAAAAGCTTTTTTATGCAGCCAACCACGTGTAAAATATTAATTTCATTTTCTGTTGTATTGTTATCAAATTCTAACTTATACCAGGTACCATGACACCATGGTGACGTAGTATTGTGTTTTCCGGGTCATAAGTCCCAGCCATAGATAACTGCTGCCATCTGTTGGCCAAAACAAATCTAGGCGGAAATAAAATCCTTCTCTTTCACTGTGCTGAAAACCCCATAGCTCAATGCTAGTAGCACTTACAGTGATTCTGACTGGTTGTGAAGAAACTTCAGAGTGTTACCGTTCAATAGAGACTAAAACCATACATGTACTCCCAATGGTTCAATAAGAGCTGTCAGTTTACTTTGGGTACGCGGTGGATAGGCGTTTTAGGCAAATTTTACAGGAGTGAGAAGAGGTCAAGGTGGTAAGATTCAAATCTTTAGGATTTATTAACCCTCTTATTATTGTGGAAAAAAATGACACCTATTATGTCGTGTCAAAATGCCTGACACTGTTTACCAACACTCACAGACAGGCAAATGATCAGTTCATATTTGTAACATTTTATTTTGTCTCGTCAGAGAATTCAGAAAGAAGAAATAGTAATAATAATTTAGTGTATATGTCATTTGATATGTTATTATGCTTTTTTAAATATATTTTTCTGTTTTTGTTTCTTTTTCACAATTTTCACCTCCTCAAGAGCATCCTATATTTCATTAAAGTCGCTCTAACTATCAACAGTGCATAGTGTGAGCTGAGTGTTGAGCAACCTGATTGGCTGATCCAACTCCTGTCAGGAGTGTTTTGGTTGGGTAAGGATGTGAAATGAACATTTGTGCTGACATAACATATGCTCAGCTTTGATTTGAAGTCCTCCTCACGTGAGCTTGGCTTCACACAACACAGGCACACGCTAGAGCTTTCAACAAAGTCTGGCCTTTGTCTTTAGTGTCCAGAGAGCTGGGTAGTGTAGCTGTCAAAGAAATGCCTCACACGTGTTAAAGCCACATGCGAGCCAAGCTGTCCCTCCTCTCACCACACCATCAGAGTGTGCCTCCACTTACAACGTACAGTATGAGAGAAATGGATGCCACAGTGAAGCCATTTAGTGTGAATGTGAACATGTGTCTGCAAAGAGCTTGTAAACCAGGTCTATTTCATTAACAATGATCAGCGCCCCCGCTCTCTCACCCCCCGTCCCCATGTCCAGTGCCTTTCTGTTCAGTGGTCTCTCCCCAGTGTTGGACCGCTGGGACTTGCCTGTCGCAGTGTTTGCCTTCAACATCATCATTGTCCTCTACGTCCTTTGTACCGGCCCAGACAACCCTTACTTCCCATACCACCGGAGCACAATGGCACCGAACTCATTGCAGTAGAGGTGAGGCGTTCCAACGTTTAATTAAATGTTTGTGGATAGGTTGAGTTATACTACACGGAAGCCAGGAGATTGCTGTTCAAAAGCGGACTCTTACATCATGATTGTCTCTCAGACCTTGAAGCTTGGTCAAACTTCCAAAATCAACACAAGGATTATTTTCCTACTTTTTTTCATAACCAGTGTAAGTCTAGAAAACACACCTCAAAGATTTTGCTCTACTATATTTTCGAGACCAACCTTCTTATGATTGCAAATGTGTTTGAAATAAAATAACATACACAACAAATATGAGAACTGAAACAAACGGGAGATAATTGACACACTTATACAGGTAGGCAAAGGTTGTTCAATCAGGAGAAACTTCATTTACAGTCAATAAATACATTTATTAAATTGTGCAAAGTAAAGATTTTGGAGAGTCGACACTGGTGGGGGTGTTGAAGACAGCGGGGGCAGGTTGAAGATCTAGATGATGGCATGTGGCGTGGGACTGAGTGCAATGAGCTCAGTGGAAGAAACCTTGAGCACCGGATGTGATGATGAATGGGGAGGAGGGTCACACCGATTCTGAAATGACAGCTGACTGCACAGAAGAGAACAGGTCTTTAATTAAAGGTTGACGGGAAACATATGATTGGCTGAGGGAGGCCGTGGCGAAATCGCCCACTGTCAGCTGATAGAGTAGGAGTCAGAGAGCGAGAGCCAGAGCGAGTTGTGAGTGAATGAGAGCATGAAAACACTGTCCCAAAGTTACAGGTCAGATATGCTACTGGTTTACACGACAGGAGTTTGGTGTGAGTATCTCTCCACAGCATCCTACATCGGACACACCGGAAGCCTGAAGTGAGCTCTGAGGCAGACTGGCACGCAGACTTCCTGCCCCCAGGTAGCATTGAAGACTGGTCGACCATCTTTACACAATGCTGACGGCAGCCTGTGGCTTGCCCCACACGCATGCAGGACTTAAGAGCGCGACTGAGTCTTCCCCACAGTTTGAATGCCCACCATCAGCATTGGCTCCGAGAAGCCAGGGCAACTACCAGGGAGCCCCTCAGGAAGCCTGACCAAAGTCATATATAAAACTTTAACAGAAATTATGAGCAGCGGTTTTGCCGCGGCCTGCCTCAGAGCTGTGGAGTTGTTGAAAGCAGTAGGGGCCGGTTGAAGATCGTGACGACGGCATGTGGAGTGGGACTGAGCTCAGTGGAAGAAACCTTGAGCACCGGATGTGATGATGAATGGGGAGGAGGGTCACACCGATTCTGAAATGACAGCTGACTGCACAGAAGAGAACAGGTCTTTAATTAAAGGTTGACGGGAAACATATGATTGGCTGAGGGAGGCCGTGGCGAAATCGCCCACTGTCAGCTGATAGAGTAGGAGTCAGAGAGATTTGTGAGTGAATGAGAGCATGAAAACACTGTCCTAATGTAGGAAGTTAGAGTAAATCCAAACATTTTAAATAGTTAATTATTTTACAACTGTATGATTATAAATATTATATTTCAAAATAGCACTCCTATGAGCAAAGCTCTCTAAGTTTTACTGTACTTTACTCTCAGTAAATAATCAATGTTAACAACTTGATATTAAAGGAGGGATTTGGTAATCCTTAAATCATTATGGTGGCACCAAACATCCTGAGCAAAATTATGAAAAGTGGTAGCAGTCAGAGTCTATTCTGAATCCAAAGTTACAGGTCAGATATGCTACTGGTTTACACGACATGAGTTTGGTTTCTTACCTGCTCCCAGGTAGCATTGAAGACTGGTCGACCATCTTTACACAATGCTGACGGCAGCCTGCGGCTTGCCCCACATGCCGACTCCTGTCACCATGCAGAACTCAAGAGCGCGACTGTGTCAGCTCCACAGTTCAAACACTCACCGTCAGCATTGGCTCAGAGAAGCCAGGGCTACTACCTGGGTGTTGAGTGGTTGAAGATACTGAGGTTAATGAGGTTGGCACAAGCCATCTGGCTCTATACATAAGATGACACGTCAACATTTTAATTCTGTGATGGAACACACATGTTCCATCCAGCATTCTATTCTGTTCTGTTCTAAAGGGCAG
Source organism: Anarrhichthys ocellatus (assembly GCF_004355925.1). Classification (NCBI taxonomy): domain Eukaryota; kingdom Metazoa; phylum Chordata; class Actinopteri; order Perciformes; family Anarhichadidae; genus Anarrhichthys; species Anarrhichthys ocellatus. Next base: position 7,932,316 of record NW_022280046.1, read on the forward strand.
ATAATAATAATAATAAATTGCAGATATTTTAAATCATACATGCAACAAGTCACCATAAAAGTTTAAACTGTTGCAAATAACTCCACAAATTATCCTTTTAACATTGTTAAGCTGTATATGTTTGCAAATTCATATTCAAATGCTAATATATTGCATCCCGTGTACTGTATGGTAACTATAGCCACACCCAAATCTCACCTGCACCTGAGTTTGGGAATTAGTCAGTTGTTGGATTTAAGACCTTAAAACCGTTTTGAACTGAATTATTTGGTGGATAATAGTTATTAAGACAAATAAGTCTTTCATTTTTTCGACATACTATACTATGAATTTTTTATGACTTTTTTCGACATGCTAAACTGACTTTGTTATGACTTTATTCAACATGGTATACTATGACGTTTTTAGGTTTATTTTTTTGCAGAGTGGTGTCCAAGTATAGCAATGTTTTTTTTCCCTCAACTTTTCATCCTTCAATGTTTTGTGTTTAATGATCATCACATCTTTACTGCAAGCATGGCCTGTTAGTTGCATGTGTGGAGAAAGCATTGTTTTTTCTGTCGAACAAACTTAATGCTTAATTACCTAATGAAATACTTATTATTATTCCTGAAGTGTTTACAATCCGTCTTATGTGTTCATCTTCTTATCTCCCTGACCGTTGATGGTTCCTCAGAGCTGTTGGATATGTGGCAATGCTTTGATCTGTATATGGACTGATTTAAAATCCTGTGTTCTACAAAGTAATCCTCATGACTCGGTGTAGCTGCTTGTTGACAGATGCAAAGCTGTTTTAAGCCACTACACATGTTATATTCACTATTTAAGAAGCTTCACATGAACTCAATATGACCGAAGTTGAACCAAAAAAAAAATCTCACAGTACAAAAGTGTCACTTTAGATGACTTGACTCGGAGCAGTTCACACAATCCTGCAGAAGAATGACAGCAAACATCTGTAAATAAAGAAACGTCCTCATTAATTATCTGTGTTTACACAATAACACACATTACTTGATATATATATTTATGTCACTAACAAGGACCACGGCAATAACAGTATGAGTTTCGAGAGGTTTATTGCATAGTGGAATGATTGTTAGATTCAAGAAGCGGAAGGGGTCGAGGGATGAATAGATATAGTTTAGGGATGAAGGGATGTGGGGTAGAGGGATGAAGGGATGTGGGGTAGCGGTAGAGGGATGAAGGGATGTGGGGTAGAGGGATGAAGGGTGTGGGGTAGCGGTAGAGGGATGAAGGGATGTGGGGTAGGGATGAAGAGATGAAGGGATGTGGGGTAGAGGTAGAGGGATGTAGGGATGTGGGGTAGGGATGAAGAGATGAAGGGATGTAGGGTAGGGGTCAAGGTAGAGGGATGTAGGGTAGGGATGAAGAAATGAAGGGATGCAAGGAAGAAGAAACGAGGAGGGTTTGTAGAAAGGAGGTTAGGCGATCGATGGGGGACCGTTGATGTCCGGCGGCTGGCGGGAACGGGGGGAATGGAGACTGTAGGGTGGGGGCCGTCTCTTCGGAAGCTCCGGCGGTGCAGAGTCCCCTGTTGTTCCTGTAATCCTGCAAGAGAGAGAGAGAGAAATAGGAGGACAAAAACGGGGTTGGGGGGGAGGGATGTGAAGACAGAGTCGAAGAGGAAGTGAACGGGTTCGTTGTGCTTCAATAGTCTGTGCAGAGGAAATGAGCTGTGTTCTGGTCGTGGCCCTCTTCCTGAACTAAGTTTATAAAACTACATATAAGTATATATGCTCATACTCATCTTTTAGTCCAGCGTGGAAGGTAGCGGCTCAGGAGGTGGAGTGAGAGAGAGGAAAATAGAAATAAGGGTAAGACAAATAATATTGTATTCATTGAATCAAAGATACTAAATGATTCATATAGTAAGTAAGACGGAGAAATAATCTTTGAATGACTTTGAAAATGAATGAAATTATTTATGAACAAATAGACGTAGCATACAGTTTGTAGGTATGTTACATAATATGACTTTGTTTTTATATTGTAGACTATTCTAGGTCACTTTCCCAACAAAACAGAAACTCCTACTTACTTTTTCCGGCCAAAGGGAACACAATGTCAGCCCGTCCCATCGTAGAGTCAATCCGAGTCGCTCTCTTTGGACCACCTCGGCCTCTTCGCAGCAGCCTCCTCCTCCTCCTCGTCGTCGCTCTCTTCCCTGCGTCGTTTTGTGAAGGAGTCCTCAAGGCCGACGACATCGATCTCAGGGTCCTCCTCCTCTTCAGGTAGCCCATACCTGTACCTGTCAATAATACACTCAAAAGCAGCATTAAAAGCGTCACCATCATATGGGTCAGCGTTAGGGTCAGCGTGAATCAAAGATAGTAAATGATTCATATATTTTATAATATATTTTGATGCTCATACCAACCTTTTTTGTCCACAGTGAACAGCAGCAGCTCAGGTGGTGGAGTATTGTAAAAGTTAAGTATGAGACAGAATGGTTAATAAAACAATATTTCAATTATAAAATAAACATACTAAAGGCATAAACAGATTAACATTATAATACACTGAGCTATTTCTAACTGTGCCTTTACATTATAGATTCTAAATCAGAAGCTCTGACTCACCTTTTTTGTCCACAGTGATGGAGTGAGAGAGGGAACAATAAATCATCCTAAGTAACACGGACAAATAATCTTTGAATGACCAAATAAGAAATTATTTATGAACAAATAGACGTAGCATACAGTTTGTAGGTATGTTACATAATATGACTTTGTTTTTATATTGTAGACTATTCTAGGTCACTTTCTCAACAAAACAGAAGCTCCTACTTACTTTTTCCGGCCAAAGGGAACACAAACATGGTTAGTAACACAAAAGATCTTTGAATTATTGAATTAAGAATTTAATATATTTTAAATGTTACTATACCTTTTTGGGCAATATTATTAAGGCAATTTTAACCCGCAGACTTTAACCAAACTGTCTTTGGGGAGTATCCCTGGTCCCGTTTTCATGAGGTTTGCTCGTATTGGATGTTCTGTATTTAGGTGTCCAGCGCAGTGCCAGTCAATTTTCAAGCAAAGGTGGTAAGTTCCTCTTGTCACATCAGCTTTCAGTGACATCTTTAGTGTTGACCTGGAGAGGATTACAGACACTGAGGGGGATGCATGACGTGTGTGATTCAAGCACACCCCCCCACTGTGCAGACTGCAGACCAACCACTAGGAGCCACTGGTGCTGTAACAAGAAATATTGTGCTCATTGGAACACCGATCAAGCTAAAGGTTCCTTGCCCTGCCAGATGCAAAGGCCGGCCCTCAGGGTTAAAGTGGGACAATCCAACGGCCCCAGTGCAAGGCGCTACATGGGGTGTCATCAGCCCCGCCAGATGCAAAGGCTACCATGAGAACCACTGGTCCTACTTCGATGTGGACTCAGTGGTTATAACTTCCGCCAAATTAGTATGAACGAGGTTCTGTGGAGAAATTAAACCCACACACAGTGCATGCTGGGAAGTGTGCTTAACAACCTCTCTGAATAAGTTGATTTGATGAGTTTAGTTCAACAATTAGTTTTACATTTACTCAAAAATGCCTTGTATAAGTTCTGAAATGTTTCAACAACTAAGGAACACAAGTTAACAAAACGTTCTGCAGAGAGTGATGGACTTTATTGAGCTTTGAGAAGAGCAGGAGTTGAACGTGGAGGAGGAAGAAGCATCTCTGATGCACAGCTCTTGTGCCCTTGTTCTTGATCAGCTCCTGGTAGATCTGGAAGTCTGTGAAGTCCACCAGGGCCTGAGGAAAAAACACAAAGAAAATGTGTTGTGTGAATATATCATACAGCTCCAAACCTAGATTAAATATTAAACATTTGAGTTTACTCCTCAGATATAACAACTTAATGAAAACAGGTTTAATCATTTCTGACATGCATTTATAATCAGATGAACTAAAAATACATGGACAGATAGTGAAACATCTCATATAATTGTGCATTACACTGATAACAAAGCATTGTGGGAGGAAGAAGAGCTCTTTCTGGTGGATGAACCGTCCCGTTCTTCAGATAGTTTCATGTTGATGGCTTTGTGTTCTTCCTTCACTCAACATGATACCTGTGAGGAGAAGAAGGTGATTTCAATTTAAACATGAAGGCAGCTTAAATTCTTCAGGCCAGGCCGACTATTATGACACAGTTAACTATTTGCAATCTAAAAGGGTATATTTACCATTGTGAGTGCATCCTTGGCCTCTGCTCTTTCACTTCTAGGTCTTCACATGGCAATAGGAAAGTTCCTCCTTCACATCATCAGGATACAGATCATCTTCTCAAGTCCGTTCGCGATGGAAAAAATAAACTACTATTATCTGTAAATATTAAGAGGGAATTTGTGCTTAGGTCATCAATACGGGTACATTTAATGAATTTCTGTTCATCTGGCAATTGTGGCAGAATCTACAGGTCTCTCAATTCCCTGGTGAACAGCTGTCTCCTGGGTCAGAGAACAGCTTTTGTTTTTCTCACCTTTGGCGTCTGATCCCCAAAAACAAGATACTAGTCTTCCATGATGGCATTTCACTGGCGTGCTGTGACATAACACCCTCTCCCACTCCGCCCCCTGGCGATTGAGATGGCCTATTGGCGATCTCGAGTAACCCCAAATGGATGACGTGAAAGTAGAAGTGATCACCCAACCTTTATCCCATCCAGTTTGGAGAACAAAATGTAAATGAACAGTAACCAGGCAACAGCTTTCCTCCTGTTCAGGGCTCAATACAAACTAGGTTTTGACCTCATATGTCAGCACAAAGGTTGTGCTTCGTTTTTCTTCTACCATGTCATCTTAAAATAGCTCAGATACCCAACAAAAGAACAGTATCCTGGTCAGGTTGAACTCATGAATTCACAGTGATGGGATTGCGTCCTTCACTGGGCAACACACCCCCGACAAAAGAACAAAGACACAATAAATAGAGGTTTGCTGGAAGAGGCTGTAGGTGGAGGTTTGGGTTGCAGATGTCCACCAGAATCTTCAAGTGGAGGTGGAGTTGCAGGTTAATGGCAGGGACCATAGGTGGAGGTTCAGGCAGACTGATAGTATTTGAAGGAGTAGACGGAGGCTGGAGGTGTCTGGTGAAGGCTCAGGGCTGGAGCTGGACGAGGCTGGAGGTGGAGCAGGTTTCCAGGGGTGTCTTCCAGGATCGACAGGTGGAGGCCAGTAATGTAGATTGCTGTGGAGGGCTGCAGGCTGGAGGATTCAAGTTGCTGGCAGAGGCTGTAGGCGGAGGTTTGGCCTGCAGCTGTTTGCCACAATCTGCATATTTACAACAATATCAGTGACAGTGTAGGTCAAATATTTAAATAGCCCACATTTGATGAGAAGGGGAAAGATCAAAAGAGTATGAAATAGAAAATGATGACAATTTTGAAATACCCACAGTTCAACTTTTTGTCTCCACTCTTTCGATTAAACGATTGAATAAAGTCTTCAGGACCAAATGCAATGACTCACTAATTACACAGGGTGGTGCTGTTGGTTTTGTCTTTGCTCTCTTACAGTGTATACTTTACTCCCTTTTACAAAATGTAATTTATTGTTGTGTGGGATCCTTTGGGTTATATCATGCGTGTACATAAGACACCTTAGCATGGGGCACATATAGTGTCAGCCTACGTTTGATCCTTAGGCTATATGTCTTCTTTTTTATTAAATTATTGAGTGGGTTGATAATCCTGACCTGACTTGACATTTCAGCAATGATTTTGTTTTTATAGTATGCAGCAACTGTAGCTTGATGCAACAAGTTCCAGTAATATGTGGGCATGATGCATTGATAAGATACATTCGAGAATAATTAGAGAATTGTGAAACTAAGAAATCAGTGAGGTTATGTGTGGTGCAGATATTATAAGAACAGTCAAACGTTGTCATTTTTAAATTTATACCCATTCACATTCACATAAAGATACATTTTTGGGGAAAAAGCAAATTATGAATGAATTTAACTAATTTTGAAGCCGCAGGTAAAGTAAAACAAGACAAATGGCAGCTATCTTAATAAAGTTACAGGAGTTTGGTCTCCTTACAATTTGTTTACGTCACCCGATTTCTTCCTCCAACCTTGTCCCTCTCAGCGATTGGTCAGATTTCTGCTGATTCAAACGGCTCCGCCCTCCAGCGCGACGCTGCATTCTCATTGGACACCACGGACGCCAGTAAGCAGGTGCCTCGACCCCGCCTTTCCCCTCTCCTCCGTGCCCTCAGGTTGTTCGTCAGTCTGTGAAACCTGTGATGAGAGTTTTAATAATGGCGTGGCCGTGGCGGGGGGCCGCCGCTCACTGCCCAAGTCCAGCACCGGAAAACCACCTGTAAAAACACCCGTTTCGGAGCTTACCGGTGGTTTGAAAAAGTCATTTAACCGCGTGCAACGATGCCGGACGGAGTAAATCTCAGCTGAGAGCCGCAAAACTGTGTGAAACTACTGGAAGAAGCGCTTTGCCATGTCGCTACTGTGTGTCAGAGGTGAGTTTAACTTCTCTTCTTATAGTATTTCTTCAAGTGGTTAGAAACGACACGAAGTGTTTCACACGTAAAAGTTACAAGCGGAGTGTTTTTTATATTCAATCTGATAATGTCAGTGAAATCTTGCAGAGCAGGTTTTCTGGCAGGATGCCCCCCCCCCCCCCTAAAGGGACAATAAAAGTGTCTAGGAGCCTACATTCGTCCTGTCGTGATTTAACTTTTATTTTTATTTTTATTTTTTGTAAACGCAGACTGTAAAGCATCAGTCGCATAGCTGTTAGCTCTATTTTATCGGAGTTTTCCACAGACTGCCACACCAGCTGTTAACGTTAGCCCATAACTGATCCAGCTATATTGACTTATAAATAATCACAACAACAGACAGTATACTTTATGATCAGTGTAGGATGATGAGTTTAAAGTAAGAGTTATGCATCAGGAGATGATATATTGATGGCTAAAAATGAAGGGTTATTTGATTTTTAATTAGTCAGCAGATGCTTAAAGGGACAGTTCACCCTGAAATCAAAAATACTTATTTTGTCCTCTTACCTGTAGTGTTTTTCATCGAGGTAGATTGTTTTGCTGTGAGAGCCATCACGATACATTTTAAAAACTCAACAGCAATGTCTCTATTCCAGAAATCAAGACCTGATTACTCAAGATCGTCCTTAAACCTCGTAATGAGTGCTTTCATGTAGGAACTATTTTCATTCTATCGTAGTTGCAAGTGGAACCGTCCCTTTAAAATCCCATCGACAGCAATGGTAATAGAAGTACGGGTTTGTGTACTATTGCTGGATATTTTATCTTGGCAGCCAAAGATATTAACAATGAATATATGATAACGATAAGAGCAGTTCTCTTTAGCTCTTTAGTTCAGAGGATGACTAGAAGACGTAGCTTTTACTATTCCATCAGAGAGAGAAAAATATGTTCATTATGGGTTATCCCCTCCTCCAAAAAACTGATACTATGTTTTTCTTTAGTGGTCCAAATGATAATAGTAACAATGTAACTATTGACCTTTATGTCTAGATTCAAAACCAGTTCAGAGTCTCCCTTCCATGGACATGTTTATGGGTAATAACAAGACTAAAGCTGGCCGGGTTAACACTAAACAGAAGTCGGAATCCTTGCTGCCCTAGCATCCTTTACCGCAGCAGAGCGCATTATGCAACATCCTGTTCTGTGCCAGCGAGCCAGCATTTTGGTCCAGTCTGTAATGATGGAGCCACCCCCGACAAAACGACGTGTGATATCTTCTTTTTTCATATACATTTTGGCATAAAGGGTTATTGTATTTGTTTAAAAAAAGGGCCTAAATATAGAAGAAAACTTTTCTTCTTCTTTTTTTCACCCTCTTTTAATTTTTTGGAAATGAGGATATTTATTTTAAACTCTTATTAAACAAAAAAAAAATCTTTGAAACATAATTTATAAATTAAGGCTTTTTTAAAATATTGAGGATGATGCAGGAGATGAAATCTTGGGGGCGTCCCAGAATTCAAAATGATTCCACCAGACGGGCGAGCACTGTACCGAGACTCTCAGGGGGGGCGGTCAAATACTAATTCTTATTATACAGTTTGTGCCTGACATGTATGAGTAAATAACTGAGAGTATTAGGCCTTTATCCCCCAATTTGTTTGATTGAAAATACAGGACTTCATACACTCCTAATTCTCTTCAAATATCCAGATACCTCCACTCATGCGTGCTTGCGATCCAGCACACACCTTCTGTCATGATCGGACGTTTCTTTAATGCTTTTGCAACGTCGTCACTCTACATTTATAGCTTGCTTAGCTCAGTTTTAGCAAGAAAACAAACGCATTAACACCATATGTCAATGCTATTTGGGATGTTTTTCAGTATGGTTGTCATCAGTTGCGCTAAAGACGAGCTCTCGCTAAATAGCCAACGTTAGATGTTACCCATTAGTCTCAAAGAAACGTCGCGAGTTCAGCGTCGAGCCTCGTCTCTTTACTCGGCCAAGAGCTGTCTCCGTACTCTTTGTTTTGCTCGGGGCAGCTCTCCGTCTTCGTCCTCTCCTGTTGGACCGGGACGCTACAGTGACTCACCGTCGCCTCATCAGGAACAAGTGGTATTGCAATACACGACGGGGCGGGGGCTAGCTGGTTAGCACGCTCATTTCAGCAGATATCTCTGCAACGCTACACATGGACGTCTTTGACGTAACGTCAACACTTTCAACCAATTGTTTTTAAGTTCATCTTTGGAATGTTTGAACTAAAATTCTGTCTATATTTCAGACAATGCACCTTTTAAACATTGACCATTCGGCCTTTATTGTGCGATGTAGCGCCACAGCTCGTTCTCCCTGACCCTTAAAACGCCTTATATTATATTTCATAAAAATGTGATGCTGGAGGACACTTTTTTTATATTTCACAATAGGCATGGTGCCTCCAATATAAAAGGTTGCAGGAAGATTATTTATGTTACATTTTTAAAGATATAATTAAGACTGACCGCACATCAGCCACTCCACATGTGGCACTAAAAGAAACTGCAGTGATCAAAGCTGCAGCAGGTACACAACACGTGTTGGGAGTGTATGGGGAACACAAAGTCCAACAGAATATCAATGAACCTGTCTGTGCCTTTTTAAAAAAAAAAAAAAAATCAAAGTATATTTCTGTGAAGCCTTTAAACAACAAGCCTCAAAAGAGATCTTGCATCAATACACCAGGCTGAGAAAGAGAACAGCTCCTTGCAGGGAAAAGGTCACAAAAGAGGCAAGTCAGCTCGGCCCCTCTTGCTTCAGAAAGTTCAGCCCAATGGTGCCGACAATCAAGAGTTATTGTGCCAAAGGGCTCCTGGAGCTCGCGCTCAGTCCGTTTATCGATCGCGGTCGTGACAAACGTCAGCTGGCACAGGAGCTATGCAGCCCGGAGATAACGGAGGGAAAGGGTGCTTGGGAAAAAAAAGGGGGTTGTGTGATTAGCCAATGACGTGACGCATCCCTCTGATTGCACAGCTTTACAATGTTGCTTATTTATTGGGGAGTCGAGATGCCCTATCACCATGGCGATGTCTTTGCACAACAGATAAGTGGTTGCCCTCACGAGTGGACATGGGGGGGGGGGACTCCTGCTGCCGCCGCTGATCAGGCCAGGGCTGACTGGACGCGTGGCTCACATGGACCCTGTGATGCAGCAGTGTGGGAGCTGTACAGAGTCATGACACGTGACCACTCCAGTGTAGAGAGGGGTAGCTGGAGTACAGGTTAAGAGCTCGTACACACAGCTAGCGGACGGCAGCTTTTGTGGGTGGTCTTGGTCTCAACAGGGTCTCCTGCAAGTTTTTTTTTGAGGGAATTGGTCGTGGATTGAGTAGATGGTGGTATTTTCTCCACAGGAACAGCAACAACGCACATCACTCGCTACCCGATCCGTACATCCTGCCCGGTCGGTTCAGCACATGTGCAAGCTAGTACTACGCACCTGTGGGTAAACACTCTCGTGCACCTTGTGTTTTTCCTCCCTAATAACGCTACGTTGCGAACAACAAATCCGTGTTGAAATCGGCAGGAGGAGAGCTAGTTAACGTCAGCAGCTAGCAGCTGTTGGGCAGCACAGTGTAATCTTGTACAACTTAGTTTTCTGGCGAGAGAAACTTGAATAAATACAGTTGTTTCTATTAGTTGTTTATCGTCCGACATGCAAGTTCAGGTATCGGTATCGGGAATGGAAAAAAGGGTGTTGGAGCATTTCTTGTTACATTACATAAGTGTTTGCCAAGCAAAGTTTTTAGTCCTTTTTGATGCAAGTAAGCTAGCTCCATGCTTCCTACATTGGTCCTAGGGTTCTATTGGCTCAGGATGTTTCATGCATCACCACGCCCTTTGTGTGCTCATTCTTCTATTTTCATAAGGACATATTAGTGATACTCCAAAAGGGATGTAGCAGTTCTTTGTCCAGCACACGCTCCAGGATTAAGAACACAGTAGCAGTCAACACAACTGCAGCAACACTGTTTGCGTGGAGCCTGCTGACTTTGGCTCCGTAGTTAAGTGAGTAGTCGATGAGATACCACAAGAAAACAATGTAATAAAGGATGAGAAACAGAGGCCCCCGCAGGTCCAGAAAGGATAGAGCTGCAGGCAGAGTGGTTGAGTGTAGCGAGCGGCAGAGTAGTGGAATTATGAGAGGCAGAGGCAGAGAGAGCGCTTAGAGATTGTGGGAGTAATCCCCTGGCCATCTGTTGCTCCCTCTCTGCCTCTCTGCCTCCTACACTGATCAGATCCCACAGCCAGCACCAAGCGGAAGCTGACTGCAACAGTAGTAGACCCATGGTGTCACTTCCTGTTCCTATTGTTTCCTGCTCTCTGCCTCACCTTCCAGCTGATGATGTCCTTTAAGTTCAAACAAAATATATATGTTGGTTGTTGTCCAGTTTATTTAAGTAGTCAGACGGGGCAACATTTATTCTTTGCTATGCTGTGGTGAAATTTCAACTTTTTAATCAAACAATCAAAGTAGACCTTTTTGGGAACTACACAAAGTTTTGTTCTCTTATGGTGGAGTAATATCATGATCCGTGTGACTCCATGGTGCGTCTGAACCCACATACCTTTCCCCCCGTCGAAGCTTTGACATGACGTGGTAGGAAAAGCACAGATGTTACACAGAACATGATTGATGGCGCAGCGTCCCTGTAAACCATGACGGTGTACCAGTGAGCCAGTATACACAGCACCAGGACCGTGAAAGGACGCAGCGGAATGTAATTCAGCCATCATTTATTTTATAATTTACACCTGTATGACATGCCAACAATATTTGTCTAATGTGAAAAAGGCCCATGAAGCCCAATCGGTTAACATGGAGGAAAAAAAGGGGAAAATGTGTTGAAGGGTACCATCCACCCTCCGGTTCTCCCTCAGGTAAAAACCGTTAGCTTTGTCAGCACGTTTGCCCGTGGTTTATACTGTTAGCACCATTACCTTTGAGACGACGGCTCAGCCATCGCCTCGTTGAGAGCCGGCAATGCTCCCAATCTCGTATTATGCACCTTTTAAAATAAGGTGTAAGCACATAACCGTTAAATAGTTTGCTCCTGAGATCTTATATCATTCTTGTTTTAAAAGCTACAGGACTATTTATGAATTGACGTCATACGCTGCATGTCTGAAGTTGAACAACCAAAGGAGTGCTCCAGAATCAACTGACCTAAAACATGCACATGCTTAAATAGGTGGAGGCACAGTAGGTTAATAGGGTATTTGTGCAACTCGCTTTGCCAAATAGTGAGCTAAATGGCCTCTAAAGCCATGGAGGGCCCAGCACAGAAATGATAAGCATCGGTTTCCACTATTATGGCCCCCCCTGGTTTATTGCCCTCTGCTCTGTGTCCCACAGTTGGACCCTATGGCTGAAAGGCCTCAGTGGAAAGCCAAAAACAATATCACACCGCCGGTTTCCCTCCACATTTCACTGCTCCCTTTCCGCTTCACAGTACAAGACAGGAAATGCTTTGGAAGAAGTGACGAGTTCCTCTTTTTTTTTTTTTTCTCCTCCTTTTGTGATAACGTGTTTTCGCCACCACCGTTATCCAGAAAGACAAACACTGGGAAAAACATTTTTGTGGCTAAAATTGGAAATCGCTGTTTCAGGAAAACCCAGTAACTACGTATCTCTCCTGCGTAGTCGTTTTAAGGCATGTTACATGAAAATATGAAAGCTTCATTTGTGCCTGCATCATCCCGTCCTGCCCATCTGCCGCCGTGGGGCTCCGGAGCTTTAGGAGTTTATATGCCTGAACACATATCCCGGCCACAGCAATCACAATTAATCCCCTGCAAAGCGCTCCGCAATCCCATAAACGTTATTGTATGCATCAAGGGGCTAAAGATGATCTAAAAATACACCCAAATACACCACGAGGCTTGTTTTCCCGCTTAAATATCTTTTTTATTTTAGGTTTTACGTAATGGCCGCTTTTGCCAAACATTCTTACTTTTGCCATTGTTTTGCCATTGTTTTTTTTGTGCGTTTTCTTTACCAGCTGTTGTGTTTTGTGATACAGCTGTCTGGGCTTATGTTTCTTTATTTCTATTAAAGTTGGTATTGTGCAATCAGATCAAAATGCATTCGTCATGATCAAAATGTGGGCGCCGATCTTCAGTGTATTATTTTCCTCTCATGTCAGGTGAAAGCTCTCACTCGATGCAAGGTTTATGTTCTAGCTTGATGACAAATATTACAACGCTCTAATTTCTAGGGGTGGGAATCACCAGAGGGCCCGCGATACGATATTATCACGATACTTAGTTCACGATACGATATTATCATGATACTGCGATATTATCACGATACTGCGATATTCTGAGTATTGCGATAACATAGGCCTATATTGCGATTTATTACTTTTTTCAACTTCAAATTATGTCCCCAAAGGAAAACTGTGTCAACATGTTTTATCAAATAAGATAAAGTTTTCAGTCTGTTCATCTCACTTCAATAATTTTTATTGCAGCAAAATAGGATTGACCAACAATGTCATAAATGTTGCATGAATCTGACAAGCTGAACTGTTTGTATTACTACATAGTCCAACTTAACTAAATGCAAATGTGTGGACTCAGTGTATGAACTATAACTTATATAAGTAGGATATAAGAATTATATAACTCAGTATAACTTGCGATGCGTGGACGTCGAGGGCAGAGAGCCAGTTATGCGCTGCTCTCTCCCCATGAGCCTGGCTACTGTTGGCAGATTTAACCCCGTTGTGAGGCCAGATGTCTCTTTGTTTTGACCAACTTCCTACCAATCACGCTGACCCGGGACCTTTGCTGACCTCACCAGAAAACAATTCGGCACCATCTAGTGGACTGAAAAAGCAATTGATTTGATTTTTCTAGTAATTATTATTATTTTTTTTTAATAGTTTATATAATAAAAGATCGATACTTGGCGTCCGTGTATCGATACAATATCGCCACGCGAAATATCGCGATACTATGCTGTATCGATTTTTTCCCCCACCCCTACTAATTTCTACCCGAGCGTCCACGCTTCCCTTTGGGAGAACAACTTCCCAAAGCTACACATCAAGAAAGTACATCTGATGTCGGATGAAGATCATTTGAAGAACTATTTGCCTTGTGAGCTCTAGCGGAGGTTCTGATTATTGACACCGGGTTTTCACTAAGTGTTGCATTTATAGAAGAATAGATTGTGTATCAGTGAAGCTTAGTTCTGGATGTATTTTCTCTTTATTACAAAACGTTTTGAAAAACAAAGGGCTCATCCATGTTGATAGAGCCGCACACGGTGTTCTTCAGCTTTGTCCGCATACAAATGAATCGGTCGGGCCTCAATAACACGAGATCCTGTCTGCTGTTCATGACTCACGGCCAGATGTGTTTACAATTTCTGGCTTTTTTTTTCCCTCCCACCGCTGCACTCGAAACATCAGATGCGAGCGGAAGAATCACGTTTCAGTGGAAACATCCCCATCCCACCGATTGGCCTAATCCTTGTTTTTGTTTTTGTTTTGTGTTTCAGTGAAAAAAGCCAAGCTCCAAGGACCACCAGGTGAGTGCTTCTGTTTTCACTTTTCTTATGAATGTTTGCTGTGTTCGTCTGTCGTCCTCGTTGAGTTTTGGAAGCCTTGAAGCTTCCCGTTCAGGAGCCGCATTAATCAGGAAACGGTGTCAGTACACGTCACGTGCACTCCAATGCGGGTTTATCATTCGAATTCTGTTGAGTCGACGAAAGCTCTGGGTTGATTTTTGCATTATGTAACTCCAGTGTCCTTCTGCACAGGTGAGCTTAGATTGGTGGCCGCTAAATCCAAATCCACCTAAGCAAATCCCCTCTAGTGTTCAGCCTCCCGCCTCCCTCTAAGCCGTGGGACAGGAAACGCACTATCATTCTCAGTCCCCGACTGAACACCCACCCCCCCCTCGGGGCTAGCTGAGGATAATTGCTAAAGTTAATTAAACTGCAGTGGGACTTCCCTTAGTCCCTCTTCCTTCACCTTTTGGGAAAACATAATGATGCCTTTACGGTCATGAGCGTCACGAGCGCTGAGATATAGTTTGTTTTTTTAGATCGTCAGCCTCTGCTGGCCTTCTCTGCCCCTCCCCCTCCCTCTTGGCCACGCCACATGTGACACCTGTCCCAGAGCAAACATCAGGGGAGTTCAGTTAAGCCTGTTGTCTCCCTTGGGTGAAATGTAAAGTCACGCTTTTTTATTTTTTTTGTTGGCTACAGGACAAAGTCCGTCTGGCATGACGTTTAGAATACCAAAGGTTATACTTCTACTGTTAATTAGTGCAGATATGTACATGTTGCCGTGTGAGTGACATGAGCACTGTGCGTATGAGAAGCCGGTCTGGGGCCGCCTTCTTGCTTATTTTAAATTTTTTAATTTTTAACATTTATTAGAGGGACATTTCTTCAGAATTCGGGCACGGTGACAGGTTCCACTGTGTTGTGATGCTGCATATTCCTGCTGCCTCAGGTTCAGGTTAGAACATAACAACATAATCCGGGCACTTGTGATTCCTGATCACCCTGACTCAGCAAAGGGAGACGTGGGATTTATTAGAAGAGGCCTCAGAGTTTACACAGGGCTGGTCTGGGATGTGTGTGTTTGCCCTGCACTTTTCACCACACCTTGGGTTGGACAGCTCTCAGGCCTCACGCTGAGCCCTTCCTACAATGACTTGTTTGTGGAGAGTACTGCGTGTGAAGAAGTGAAGGTGCCCTTGGATGGGCTTTCCACTGATTGCCAAGGGAAACTGGGCAATTATTGGGGATTGATAAGGGATGTGTGTCGCTGGATTTGTGTGAGGAAGTCCGAGTGTTTGCCTGCACACATTTTCTGTCAGAATTTAGATTCCTCCCAAAAAAACCCAAAACACAAGCTTTTTCTTGCAACAATCCTCTATTTAAGCATCCTGTTCACATTCTGATCAGTCCACAACTGTTGTGTAGTGAAGATGGAGAAACGTCTCCGTCGGTGGTCCCAACCAAATGTCCTCCTAGGTTGATGTTCTTGTGTCGCATGCAATATAGATGAGCAGTCTGAATTTGAAATGTCAGCCTTCCAGCCGCCTGCGTTTCTTTGACTAATTTATTGAAAAACTCATCATCACTCAATAATGGATGAAGATGCTCGACCGAGGGCTCGGGGGCGAGTGGGTGCTTCACAAAAACATGAAGAGCGCAAGCGGGGCGCCGCATCATTCCACAACTCTGCCTCCTCTTTACGACACACACACACACACACACACACACACACACACACACACACACACACTGACTAGTCTGTGTGTGTGTGTGTGTGATGGAGAGAGAGAGAGAGACGTGTGTCACACACAGAGACGTGTGTGACGTCATGCATCTCAACACGTTACTTTACACATTATTATGATCATCATATTATTAATATTATTGGCATGTTATCAGTCACTTCTGCATTATTATGGCTATATAATTATGAAGTGAGCCTGAATGAAGTACGATAACATTGTTCAACATTGCTTTGACAGGCGATAAATACATAAAGATGAAAGTGTTTGTGTATGAGATTTGCTTTCCCAATTAATTTCAGTCTGGTTATCTTAACTGGATTATAATTGCATCACTTAAATATAACTTGGCTAAATGTTGATTCTAGAGCAGCAACAGTAATGTTAGAAACATCAAAGTCACGATATGAACTTATTAATATCTCATTAATGTCTGTATATGATAATCCGGAGTAAAGTTAGGAAAGAATAAACAACACAGACATCGGTGGGTATCAGTCAATATTATGTGAGGATCATGTGATCGGTCGCGTGTGTGGGTGTGGTTGTTTACACAGTTTGGAAAGCAATGTTTAAGTCTGATGTTGCCTGATCCCACTCACTTCCTCTCAGTTAGGCACACAGCTTATTAATGACATGGATGATAATCGGTCGATGACCAAAGCCCGGGTATCGTTATCGGGACTGAACAAGTTGGATCTCCGCATCCACAGAAAACAGTTTGCTCTTCTTTAGTGTATTGGACGCTGTGTTTGGTTAACAGCTAACTCAACCAGTATAAGATGAAGTAGAGAGAACTCAAATTATAACAGTTACGATGCCAGAAATCATAAAAAAGAAGAAAAAAAACAAGTGGAATCGACACATCCAACATTTTCACAAGTGTTACCAATGTTTGAAAAATAAAGGAGGCTCTACGTGCTATATATAATGAGCTATTCACATTTTTACAACCTCTCCTTTCGCCAGTGCTCTGTGTTCAGCAGCCTGCAGTTCAGTCCAAGTTTCACAGAACTGTTGTCACGTGACTGTTGGTCTCTGGCGAGTCAGTCATGTCTTCCTAGTAGCGCAGAGGAGCTCCGAATTTTATGTTTGTTACAGAATCTTGTTAAAGCAAAGGTTTATTCGGGGCGAGAATTTAAAATGAGTCATTTAGAATAAAATGTTGTCGATGAAATATCACAATTTTAAGCTTTGTTTTGGTCACGTTTTCTGACCGAAGCGTTGGTCACACATGATGTGTTCGAGGACGTTCCAAAAGATAAAAATCGGACGATTGTGACAGTTTTTACAGCTTCTGGCTGTGATAAACTCTTTAAAGGAAACATGCTTTTCCAGGTTTTGGGGTCGAAAGGGTTAATGTGATGTTTTTGCGGACAGATCCAGTATGTCAGGCTTTAGTGTGCAGGCATACACTCAGTGTGTTGGTTTTTTTCCGGGCAGTTATTGCTGCTTTCTCCTCAACAGTGCAGATTGTATCAGCCACATTGTGGGCAGCACCTGCTGGAAACGTCCCACAGCCACTAAGTGGCTCTTATCTAATCCATACATCCTCTTCCCTTATCTCATCTCCTCTAATCATGGGAGCCGGCCCAAATGTGGCACAAGGCAGGACTATCTAATTAGGGGGAAAGGGTTTGAGCATCCCCCAGGCTCCTTTGTAATAAAGCCTGTGTTTTGTCCCAGTGTCCCCCCTCGGGACACTAATAAGGTCTGTCTCCTTTCACTCAGGGTGCTTGTAGGAGGGACCTTCTCTTTTGTTTTCTGGGCCTAGTTGAATCTTTATTTATGTTGCGTGTCAGCTGACTGTCGTCAGAATCCAGCTGTATCAGTTGTTGTCTCATTGTGTCGAGCAGTTGCGTCGACTTATCTGGCTGCAGAGTAAATGTTTCAGCACGTCGCCGGGGCAACCAGGAAAATAATCTTTGTTTAGTGTGGTCAGGTGATCGGTCAAAGGAACAGCTGATGCCTTGCTTTGACTTCCCATAGACCAAAAGTGTGTGTGTGTGTGGGGTGTTTTTTAAAGCTGAAAAGATAAATGATTTATGATGAACTATTTTGATCATAAATTCCAAAAACATTCTAGTACCATCTTTCAGATTTGCTGCTTTTCTTTGTCCCATGTGATGGTAAAGTGAATATTCTGGAGGTTTTGGACTGTTGGTCTGGTACAGCAAGCAATGAGAGGACCTCACTTTGGACCAAACAATGGAGAAAATAATCTAAATAATCTAAATAATCTAAATAATCTACAGGGGGAGCTGTAGCCCTGATGAGTCTCCTCACTGATATTTTGGAAGTGCAAATCTGAAATGCAGTCATTGAAAACTGAAAAAAACAAGTGGTGAGTTGTTGTTTGGAGGGCTGGCCATTCCGGCGGTATACTCTCTTTTAACATCACATACAGACAGGAACATGGATGGGAATTGACCACAGCATTTAACCCACGCTAAGCATTTTGAGGAGCAGCAGTGAGCTGCTTTGCAGTGTCCTGGGGAGCAACATGGGGACATGCCGGGGATCGATCCGCCAACCTCGTGGTTGAAGGAGGTCCCGCTCTCTCCCCTGAGCCACTGCCGGTTTATTAATACAACACCTTCCAATAAATCCGACCTTCAGTAAGGCAAAAATGTTCTTTATTGCTGTTGAAATGTTTCAGAGACCTATTGATTGAACGTTTTTGAGGCTATAATGTCTTAAATACATTGTGTTCTAGAATGAGAAGGTTTTCTGTTATTAAGCTACCCTTGTTGATAGAAGTGTGGGAACTTTCCTACGACCAAGTTATCTGTCCCTTTGATATCTTTGGGACTGTTAGGCTGCCCTGTTCACAGTGTTTCGTGCCTGTTTACTTATTCATTCCAGTCCAATGTTTCAGTTTATTTGATACATCGTCTATTAAGGTGTATGAGTGACACAAGCTTGTTTAGTTTGATATACGGGTCGTTGCCTTAATCAGGTATGTTTTCCCTCATTATGTCCTCTTAGCAGGCGCTGTTAAGATGCAGGAGGACAGTATAGCTCATTCCCTAATAGTCTCTGTGCTTGTTCGGTAGATGGGCGCCCGTAGAGCGATGGAGTCGTCAGCAGTAACTTAGAGATCTCAGGTTACCGTTTTGTTCTGTGTGATTTGGAGGCCTGCTCTGTTCGGCACACCCAATGCTTACCTGGGCAGGTGGTACGTTCCGGTTAGTCGAGGTTGAGAAGGTTCAAATCCTCAATCACTGGAGGGAGTGGTGGAGGGGGGTAATGACATTCCCGGGTTTTGTTTTTCTGCCCTTTGTTTCAGTAAACTTTTTGTTAATAAAGAACTCTTTCATATCAGTGAGTAGCACTACGTTGTCCTGATTTGCCATGTATTTAAGTCAGTTGATCCGCTAAAAACTTCCCTTTCTCATTATTTCCTCCATATAGAGTTTGAAATTTGTAATATTTTTATATATATCACAGAATAAAGGTGCATATAATGTGATGGGAGATTTGCTCCATTAACCCATACTCAAGATCAGCATTTCAACCTAAGCTGTTTCCTCCAGCTGCATGCTCTTGTGCCCCAGGTAGGGGGTTGGATTTATGCTGCTAGAATTGTGTGTGTGTGTGTGGGGGGGGGGGGCGCGTCGTCGCAGGGAGGACCACCGGCGGCGCGATGAGGTCGGTTATCTATCAGAGCGAAGCACTGAGCATATCGGCAGGCACGTGGTGACGCACCCTCTCCCTGAGGGGAATGAAACAGTGGCGGCTGTGTCACCGGCCATCTAATCCTCCTCCCCCCCCTCCCCTCATCCTTCAGCCATCACCCCGCCCAGGGCTGACAGCTGGCGTGGGCGATTGTTTTGCGGCGCCACTGATGGAGATCACCGGGTGGGGAAATTGTCTTGGCAGTGCCAGTTAAACAAACACCAAATTGAAAAAAACAACGGAGTTCATTTACTACTCTGTTTGTAAAGGCTGTCACCTTTTGACCTCACTGAATTTCCCTTCTTTAGCCTTGATCGTATCGGGGCTGACGGAGACCTTTTCCGCAGCAGTGAGAGGTCAGGAGGAACTTCCACTCTGTTGCATTACCAGCGGACCTTCTGCCTCTGAGACGTGTGTGTGTTTAGTGGGCAGTTATTAGGAGTGAGTCCAAGAGAGGCTGTGGTCCACAGTGCAGGAGAGTCATAACAGGCAGTTGGATCCTGTACTTGTATCCGCTGCATGGGGCTGGCTCTCTTTGGAGATTAACGGGGTCAGTTTGGCCTGACCCGGCCTGGCTTGACATAGTGGGGGGGGGGCTTGGACTTATCTGCTTCCACTCTCCCTCGAGCTCCTGATGTCTTTTTCTACCACACAAAGCCAGAGTAGAACTGGCATGGTTAGTATTACTTCGTATTGAATGTTTTGTGGCTCAGGATACACAATATTCCTGCAGATATGTTCACGCTGTACCAACAGATCTGTATCTTCTCTCCTGCTCATCTACTCGTATTCCTCTTCTCATAGTCACACACACGTCTCTCTCTAATGCCGCCCCTCGACATGTTCCCAGTTTAAACTGCAATCTCCCTTCTTCTCCTTCATTTCAGACAAGTTCAACACCTACGTGACGCTGAAGGTGCAGAATGTCAAAAGCACAACCATCACAGTGCGGGGCGACAAGCCCTGCTGGGAACAGGATTTCATGTTGTAAGTTAATAAACACGCACACGGCAGTTCCCTTCACAAGACCTGCTTGAGTGTTTATCTACATGCAATGTACATGGTGCGTCCGATTTATGTCAAAACTCTTCAATAATGGAAATGGTCCGGGAGCTCTGAAATCCAATATGAGCTCTAGGTTTTTCATATATTTTAATTTCCCCACCCTAGTTCTTAAATCAACAGGAGAGGTGTCTTGTTTTTCAAGCTATGCGAGTATCGTGTCAAACAGCTGCCGCTCATTTCCTCCCCGTGATTCATTGGTTTAATTTCCTCATTTCACTTTCCCCGTCAAAGGTATCTATGGCGACGAGGCAGCCAGCGCGTTGTTTCGTGTGTGTCATTGTTTGTCTTTTGTGAACTCCCTCATTGCAACGCTGTTTGTTTTTCCAGACCTTCATCCTTCTGCTGTCCCATTAATGATGTGTCAGCGAGGTGTTACCAAACATAAAACATAACCATTCATCGGCATTTCCGGCCAATTCTCAGTACCACCTGTTACAACCAAATGCATGTATTCAACGTATATTCTATTAAAGGGAACACCACATTTCCAAACCGTGAAACTCAGCAGCTAACTTGCTGACGCTGCATTCCCATGGCAGACGGCAAACCAGATATTATTTCGGTCCTCGAACTGCTTTCGTCCCGGATGAAAGCGGTGACTTGTGCGAATCCGGCACAGTAACCCCTGGTTCTGAAAATCAAAGCCAAAAATACCGAACTGGAGCAGTCCACAACCCAATGGGTGGCGAATACATCCACATCGTATATACCGTCTGTAATGCAGATGTTTTATCTTTGGACTGAGTGAAGCTAGCTGTTTCCCCCTGTTCCTAGTCTTTGTGCTAAGCTAACTGGATACAGCTACATATCTATCACACAGATGAGTGCTATCATCTAACTCTAACGGAAATAAATAAAAATGGTGTATGGGGTGGCGAAACAATTAAATCACTTGTATATTGTTTTGGATGCAGTGTTTGGCTAACAACACCCACTCTTAACCGGCCCCCGTCCGGCAGGGTCCGCCAGTATTAACACAGCTAAGAGAAGAGTTTAAAAAGCTATCAAATCTACCAGTACATTTCATGCTGAGTACCTCTCAGCCGCTGCTCTTTGGCTCACTTTTATTGTTATTTTTGGGCGGCGTGTGGGGCTAACAGCGAGCTTCCAGTACACACACTGCTGAGTACGTTGCTGCCACTCAGCCGCTGCTACGCGGGCAGACAGATTGGTCATTTAGTTTTTTGGCAAGATTGTATGAAATGTCTCCCATAAGGAATTCGAGCCAGTAGCATTTATACATCACCACTTGTAAATTAAGTGTGTTTTATGGGCCCTTGGGGGGGGGGGGGGGGGGGTTGTATTTGTTCAATATAGCAGTTGCAAACACACCTGGTGGAGATCTGCACTCTACTGAGTGCACCTTTCTAGTTTATTCTATGGCATTTTCAATGAGCACATGATTTAGAAAGCCTGCTGTGCAGTTCTGCACCTGGACCCCCCCCCACAGCTCTCTCAATTAGCTGCTGTCTTTGATTATCTTTTCTCTCATCTGCCTTTTGTGTGGCCCGTCGATAGTTGTGAACTGCCACAGATGAGAATATGCAAATGGCCTTGTGAAGCGGCTCCTTTCACAAATTGCTATGCCATTTTGTCGCTGTCATCAAGCTGTTTTTGAGCCCTTTGAATAGCACGCTGAATGTCACAAAACAAGGCCTGAATGTATTATGACAGCTATTACACAACAAAAAGACGAGGTAGCCTTTGTTATGAGCCGCTGGTCGGGCCTGCCTGTAATTATGGAGACACTTTCTGCCTCAGTGAGTGCGAGTCGAGTGATATATTGGAAAGTTTTCTCGCTTTAAAAAAACAAATTCTGATAACAAAGCCTCAAACTACGCAGTCCTTGTTCCGCTTACATTTCCCACGCTGTTTATAAGCGAGGGCTTTTTAATATGTGTTTTTATGGAAGCTTGACATTACTTGATACATGAATGTCGACCCCTATTTTCCTCTTAGCGAGATCAACCAGCTGGACCTCGGCCTCATCGTCGAGGTGTGGAACAAAGGCCTCATCTGGGACACCATGGTGGGGACGGCTTGGATGCCTCTGAAGGGCATCCAGCAATCAGAGGAGGTCAGATCACCCACCCACCCACGCACGATTCACATAGTCAGCAGAAAAGTAAAACATGCAGTGGGAAGGACTTCCTTCCAAAACACTGATTGATTTTTTTTTTTTTTCTTTTACAAAACAGTGGTGTTTTTTTTTTTTTTTTTTTTTACCATTTCCCTGCTGGCATCATTATATTCATCATTGACGATATTTTACCTCCATAGACATTCATATTCAATGTGGCCTCAGTGTTAATTAGCTTAGAAATAATACAAATGCTCAAAGATGTATATACCTTAGCTATATTACTCCAGGAAATGATGATAATGGTATAGAGTATGTAGAGTATTGGACACATAGAAGGTCCAATTCTCTACCAAGGTCAATCTCAATCTGTCTGTTTGTCATCACTTGCAATTGCCATTCAACCCTCATCTACCTGCATGCATGTCTTTTATTATTGCTCTGCTGTGTTGAAAATGTAGCGTGAGGGTGTCTTGAGTGATGTTTCCACTTCTATTAATTGATTAATTCCCTCTTCTTTTATTATAGTTTCTGCATGCTTATAAAGGATAAACGATGAATAACTTTGTTTGTAACTCATTTTCATGTTTTTTTAGGGTGACTTTGTAACATCTGTCCGGAGACTACAGATATAAAAAAAATAGCATCTTGGCTAACTCTGGTGCATTGACAGTGATGTGTTAATAATGTGCACTGTCCCTACCGAATAAACCAATACAAAACAATATACGTATCTCCATTGCAGGAGGGCTCGGGTGACTGGATCCTTCTGGACGCGGAGGTCCTGATGAAGGCGGACGAGATATACGGCACCAAGAACCCGACGCCCCACCGCATCCTGCTGGACACGCGCTTCGAGCTGCCTTTTGGTGAGACATCAAGAGCTGCCAATCCTTTATTTATTTCACTTTCTCTTTGTTTTAGCTGGGAATCTTCAACGAACGAACAACACTTTTGAACAGTTCAGTTGGTTATTTAAGACGTTTTCCCCCCGAGCTGTCACCTCAAGTTCCTGCTCACGACAACAGTTTAGAAGGGGGGGGGGGCATTAGTGATTCCGGTTCCCTCTGGGCAAATCAAAACCTTGATCCGCTGAGTTACACAAAGGCCACGCGTGTTTTTTCCTGCCGAAATGTCAGCGGCCGCTTCACAAGCCTATGCTGGGAAGAGCTACCCAGCCTGGAGCGCTGTCTAACTAACTGATGACGTCCTGTAACCCGGTGTCCCGTAGTCTTATGCAAGCATCACCTCAACTCAAGTAAAGAAACAAAAGGACCACACGGACAACAACGTGCATGAGTAGAGGACGAGGTCACAGTTTCTTCTGAATGAAATTGAATCATAAGAAAATAACATTATCTCATTGGGTGATGTGAAGGAGGACACTTGAGTTGACCAGCTAAATGCGCTCTTATATATTTGTCCTCTATCTGGTTCCACTGGGGATTAGGACTTTCTGTCCTTTTTAAATTGAGGGCACTGATTCATCAATGGCAGATCTCCCTTTATTAACTTAGGTTCAGTAATATCATTTGGTCTTTGCCAGGTTGTTCCATTGTGGTCAACAGGATTAAAGAACCATTAAGAATGATTTTATTTATATATATAATATATATATACCACAAAGAAGTGGAGAGTATGACTGTGGGACAGTTTAGGTCACTTCCTCACTTTTTTTCTGGAATGATCACAGCAACATTTGTATACAACTAAAGCTGCATTGATTGTTTTTTTGGGTGTTTTTTCTGCCACTTGGGGCAAGAGGAAGTCTACAACAAGCTCACAGACACAAAACCCTGGCATGTTATTGTCTCATACATTTGTAACATGTTGGCAAACAATTGCCTTTTTAAATGTCCATCAACATGAGCCTTCATTTGGTGTAGGGCTGGGCGATACGGCCTAAAAATAAAGTCTCAGATTTAATTAATAATTTGTCTTGCTCTTCAGCTGCTAGATGTTCCACAGGCTGTTGATTAGAAGAGCTTTAATGTTTTCCATGGTTGAAGTCACAACGTACTCACTACACCTCGTTCGGTTTTCAGACAGCATGCTAGACCCTAGAAATTAATTCATTTAACAATGTAAAAAGCCCTATGCCCTGGATTTAATTAGATTTTATTGTTTCCCAGAGGACAATTCAATGCTCTGCGAGGTCTCCTGCTCTCTGTGTGTTCCGGCTACAGCATCTCTGTTATTATCGGCGCTTCATATCGGGCTCAAACGTTGCGATCAAAAGGCATCAAAGCCGAAGCAGGGCTGCTGTGTTTTCCGTTTTAAGAGGAGGCCTTTCAAGGCAGCAGGAGGCCACCGCGACTCTCTGTGGCACCAGAGCCATTCATTAAAGCTGCGGTCCGGTGTGTCTTTGAAGCCCTGGCCTTTGTGTGCGTGGCCTTTAATGTGCGTCTGTCTGCAGCGCAGGACTGGTCAGAGCACCTGGTCTGATCCTTCTTCCTTTCTTTTTGTATTTATTCATGTGGGACTTGGTT
The DNA here is from genome assembly GCF_004355925.1 of Anarrhichthys ocellatus. Lineage (NCBI taxonomy): Eukaryota > Metazoa > Chordata > Actinopteri > Perciformes > Anarhichadidae > Anarrhichthys > Anarrhichthys ocellatus. The sequence goes on from NW_022280046.1 coordinate 7,957,428, forward strand.
TAGCTTAGCAGCACATTTTTGCCCCGACACAACTAAGAATGACAAATGATGAAAAGCCTTTTCTGCACGATACAGTTTAATGAACATTTGAAAATGAAAAAAAGATAAGAAACTGAAGGAGATGTAACACATCTTTAACAACGTTAAATGACCTTTTCAATCAGACAACTATGAAACACAATCTCAACCATGCACACAATCCTGAAAACTTGAAGCTCATACACAAAAAGACTCAAAGCACATTTCCACTGTTTTCTGTCCAATAGAAATTATAAATCATCCAGGCCTGATGTAAAAACATCAGGCCTGGTTGATTTATAATTGAATGCAGTCCATAACTGAGTAGATAGAGTTGTTTATGCTGTGCAGATCCTTCTTTCCAAAGGGTTTCTGCTCTCACAGAAAAGGCTCATTGTTCAATTTGTCTGCATCTAAATGGCACAATACAGTCTCCTCATGCCCATGTTTTCCTGGAAGCACTGTCCATGAATTCATCAAAAAGAGAGATGCAATTTCATGTGGTTTTGAAAGCACAACAGTACTCTCGTCACAGATATGGTTGGGGAGGTTAGGTTCAGAGGGAAACAAGAACACACACTCCCGTCCTGTGCTTGGATGTGACGGTTGTGAAACAAATGTACACTTGATGTTCTTTATTTCCCAAAAATGTTTTCAACCAGAACGTGTTGTACAATGTGTATACTCTAACAGTGGCAGGTCATGTTTCAAACATCAGAAACAAACAGATACCCACCTCAACCGTAACTACAATAGATATATGATGGAGAAAAGAAAACAAGAAAAAGTGTTTGCCCCCGTCCTGATTTCTTATTTTTTTGCATGTTTGTTACACTTAAATGTTTCAGATCATCAAACAAATTTAAATATTAGACAAAGATAACACAAGTAAACACAAAATGCAGTTTTTAAATTAAGGTTTTTATTATTAAGGGGGGGAAAAAAATCCAAACCTACATGGCCCTGTGTGAAAAAGTGATTGCCCCCCCCTGTTAAAACATAAATTAACTGTGGTTTATCACATCTTTGGAAAGCTGAGTTCAATTTCTCTAGCCACACCCAGGCCTGATTACTGCCACACCTGTTCTCAATCAAGAAATCACTTAAATAGGACCTGCCTGACAAAGTGAGGTAGACCAAAAGATCCTCAAAAGCTAGACATCATGCTGCGATCCAAAGAAATTCAGGAACAAATGAGAAACAAAGTAATTGAGATCTATCAGTCTGGAAAAGGTTACAAAGCCATTTCTAAAGCTTTGGGACTCCAGCGAACCACAGTGAGAGCCATTATCCACAAATGGCGAAAACATGGAACAGTGGTGAACCTTCCCAGGAGTGGCCGGCCGACCAAAATTACCCCAAGAGCGCAGCGACGACTCATCCAAGAGGTCACAAAAGACCCCAGAACATCAAAGAACTGCAGGCCTCACTTGCCTCAATTAAGGTCAGTGTTCATGACTCCACCATAAGAAAGAGACTGGGCAAAAATGGCCTGCATGGCAGAGTTCCACGACGAAAACCACTGCTAAGCAAAAAGAACATAAAGGCTCGTCTCAGTTTTGCCAGAAAACATCTCGATGATCCCCCAAGACTTTTGGGAAAATACTCTGTGGGCTGACGAGACAAAAGTTGAACTTTTTGGAAGGTGTATGTCCCATTACATCTGGCGTAAAAGTAACACGGCATTTCAGAAAAGGAACATCATACCAACAGTAAAATATGGTGGTGGTAGTGTGATGGTCTGGGGCTGTTTTGCTGCTTCAGGACCTGGAAGACTTGCTGTGGTAAATGGAACCATGAATTCTGCTGTCTACCAACAAATCCTGAAGGAGAATGTCCGGCCATCTGTTCGTGACCTCAAGCTGAAGCGCACTTGGGTTCTGCAGCAGGACAATGATCCAAAACACACCAGCAAGTCCACCTCTGAATGGCTTAAGAAAAACAAAATGAAGACTTTGGAGTGGCCTAGTCAAAGTCCCGACCTGAATCCGATTGAGATGCTGTGGCATGACCTTAAAAAGGCGGTTCATGCTCGAAAACCCTCCAATGTGGCTGAATTACAACAATTCTGCGAAGATGAGTGGGACAAAATTCCTCTACAGCGCTGTAAAAGACTCATTGCCAGTTATCGCAAACGCTTGATTGCAGTTGCTGCCAATTGTGGCCCAACCAGTTATTAGGTTTAGGGGGCAATCACTTTTTCACACAGGGCCATGTAGGTTTGGATTTTTTTTCCCCCTTAATAATAAAAACCTTCATTTAAAAACTGCATTTTGTGTTTACTTGTGTTATCTTTGTCTAATATTTAAATTTGTTTGATGATCTGAAACATTTAAGTGTGACAAACATGCAAAAAAATAAGAAATCAGGACGGGGGCAAACACTTTTTCACACAACTGTAGATAGATATAGATATATAGATAGATATATAGATATACAGATAGTCTTTTTATCTGTTATAAACTCGGTTGTAATGCCTGTTTTAAATTTCTCACCTTAAGTCTCACCTGTAGCATCTTTGGACATCGGTTCTCTGTCGCTGTGCTGGAAACTTTTTCTGATGTTTCCGTTCCTCGTCCTATACGTTTTGTGGCCATTGCTACAGTAACAGTAACTTAACTGTTTTCGTTTCCTCCCCCCTCTAAGAGGCTCATGAGAAATTGAACGGGGCGTTAACGTGTTATGAAGGCCTCCTGGAATCTGATGCTTGAGATCAGAGGGAGCAGGATGGTAACTTCAAACTTTACATCCATGTTTATCTGATGTGTCATACACATTTCTGTACCAGACATCCCAGATGACGAGGCACAGTACTGGACGGGAAAGCTGGAACGCATCAATACCATGGGAATCCACGATGAGGTGAAGTGCAACTTAACAACGTTTTACTACTGATAAATACACCGCACGTCTTGCTGGTTTGAATGTTGCCATTTCACAGTTGAGTAAGCAGAAGTCTACCAGTTGTCTTTTGTCAAAAAGGATGTGCTTGTATGTTCCTGTTTCCTACTTGCTCTAATGACTTAGAACTGCCTACTTTATCATGTTTGCTGTGAGTGTTGATGAAGCTGCGCTAGTGAACTACTGTGAGAAGTAACAGCAACACGAAAGACGTGCTTGACAACTGCTGTTTGTCTCCTCTGTAGTACTCTCTTCAGGAGGACGTTCAGAGTCGCCCGCTGCCATTTGCGGCCTCCCAGTGCTGTGAGTGTGCCCGCCCGTTCTCCCCTCGACCTCCAGAGGGAGCCGGCTCTCCACCGTTCTGCCTCTCAGGCTTTGATATTATTTCCTCTTCTCTTACTTAAACCCTGTTGGGCTGCCTGGTGTTGTGACAGTTGAACACTCTTACTCGGAGTTGAAAACTGAGGACTAGACAAAGTCGATATTTTTTTAGCAAACACAACCGAGAGCCCATATGCACGATAAACATTGTCACTGTTGGGCTTCCCTCATCCTCCCACTATGACAACACAGGGACTCTTTTCTTTGTTTTCACAACCCCTGCATCCTCTGACTGTACCTCTCACTTTGTAACGTCTGCACTTCCACCAGGCAACTATTTCGGATGGGCTGACACACTGAGTATGTAAAACAACACTTTGATGACATTCTCTCTCCCCGGCCAATCCTCAGTGCCCTCTGCATGTCCCACTTTCACCGTATTCCCCACTAACATGTCCTCGATAAGGCTTCCAAGCATTTTTTTTTCGTTATTTCACTCTTAACACTTGATTTTCCTCAGTGATTCCCTTAATCCCCCTTTTGCCTTTTTTGTTCACTTCCAATCCCTGCTTTCGCCGTTTCCCTCTTTACGCTCTGTGCTGATGTCATATAAATCTCATCTCAAATATATACTTCATCCTTAAATTATTGGTTTAGCACGCGCCCTACAAAAAGTTCGGACAACTCATCAAAGCAGTGATGTTTTTTTTTTCCTCCCTGAAATCCATGCATGTTTTTAAATCCAATGATAATACTGAGATCAATAATATTAAGATACAATTAGCAATACCTGTAGAAATATTTCTGGAAGTCCGCTTAACAACAGGAGCCCTTATCAAATATTAAGGGGCCAAACTGATGGATGGCAGTCTTTGCTAAACTGTATTCATGCTGCGCGCCACCTTGACATTTGTTGTCCTCCCGAGAGATATCAACAGGATCAGTTCATCCTTGGCACTCTCACTCTATCGCTTTGAAAAGATAAACTCTGCTGTCCCCTCCAGCACGCGGCAAACCGGCTTCTGAAAAGAAGTTTTCATAGGGGAATTATTAGGGTCGGCAAGGTCACTTTCAAAAGATGATGCGTGTGTGTGTGTCGGTGCTCTTCTTATGAGCGACACAAGTGTAACATATGTGTAGCACAATATAAACGCTGTCAAAGTGTCCCGTTTGTGGTAAAACACATGCAGATTAGATTTCTACACACGCTCCTCCCGAACTGCTAGTCTAAACTGTTTTGCCACATTGGATTTCTATGAAGCTATTCTTGTGTCTGAACAGCATTTGATGAAAACATGTTGTCCCTATCTTTCGTAGAAAAACAAAAGAGCACCAAATTATACATAACTGAAGCTATATCTGTGAATTATTGATGATACAGCAACAGCATCTACAGGAAAAACACAGATTAACAGCAGCTCAACGTCTTCCATTAAGCAGGAGAGCTTGCACGCTTAAACAAAGGTGCACCACCCCCCCCCCCCCCATGAACCTGGCTTATGCTGACCCCAGTCTGTTTACTTCTTCAGCTCTTAACGGTTTTGTTATGTTGCCAGCTTTTAAGTAGGTATGCATCCTCAGCTTTTAACACGGGTTGACGATTAGCAACGATTATTTAAATGTCATATGATGATCACATATTGAGCGCACCCTGTCTGCATGTTGCAGCTCTGGATGACCAGGACAGCGCCGTGGACGACCGGGACAGCGACTACCGCAGCGAGACGAGTAACAGTCTGCCTCCGCGTTACCACACTACGGCTCAGCCCAACTCCTCCATGCACCAGTATCCCATGGGGCCTCGGCAGCAGCAGCAGCAGCAGCAGCACCACCACCCGGACTCCTGCACAGGCTCGGTCCACAGTCTAGACCTGGACTACAGGGACCAGAGGGGAACCAGGTAGTCGCAATATCGAAAGTGCGAAAGCAGACAACCAATGACCACTTGTTAATCAAATATGTCAGGCTTATCTTAGCTCACACAGTATTTTATATCTCACTCTATAAGATATACACATCACAGACAACTTTCCGATTCACAGTGGCAGGAGAAGTCATTTTAATTCTCATGCTTCTTACATTTTGTCTGATAGTTTGCATGACTAAGAATCCAACTGATGCCTGATGATTTCCTATGCTCCATAGTAGACGGTTCATTTCGCTGCTTTAATCGACCAGGTGGGGTCTGTTCTGTCCAGGGGAACAGGGTTTTGTCACTTCCTGTTTCCAGCCTAAGTGCCGGAGTGCATTCATTCGTTGTTGTATTCGTCCACTCACTTGCACGTCACAAGGAATGTTGGACTTTTTGTTTTGTATGACTAAAGTCAGAATGTAGTTGAGATGTCCACATGTGTGTGGTGACTGTTATTAAAGATTATTTATATTCAATGAAAAAATTGTTTTCTATTTAAATACAGAGGCAAAGACAGGAAAAGACAATATTAGTGACACTATTGCTGTAAAAAAAATAATACATCGTTGTTACTACACAGCTATTTTGAGGCCAATTTTGGCCAATAAGACAAATGGTCTCAGTGCATGGAATCTACTTTTGTGCTTTCATGGATTGTCACAGAATACATGTGTACCAGTGAGACTGCTGCAAATCTGCCTGTGTGGACTGATAGGAAGTTGATCCGGATAATCCTGTATCAGAAAAAAAAAAAAATGGGATTACAGCCAGGGAAAGCTCATTGTTGGTGTTTCTTTTTGTCTTGAGGTTCTGTTGTGTTGGTTGAAGTTCGGTAGTTAGAAAGGCTTCGAACTTGATTTGGCCATATCACTGATTATCCCTCTGGAGGGAGTGGGTCGGTGACACACATACACATTTCTTTGGTGATTGAAAACGCCATATGGCGGTGACTTACTGTAGCATGCTTTTCTCATGACCACTGTCGCAGGCTGAGTGTTGAAGCGCTGATAAGCATGACTGTTGCTGTAGGGATTTACAAAGATCTAAATTCACAGAGGCGCATGCAAACATAGGGACACACAAACACTCACGCACTTCCATACACATTCAGTTTAATTTAGCATTTTACGCAAGCACACAAAAATGTGTTATACAGTATTTTTTAGGCAGCTTCTGCTTTTCTTTTCTTACATTTTTGTTGCAATTTTTCCATCTAGCTTTGCTTTCTGATGAAATGACGGTGTCTTAAAACCTCACAAGATTAACATAAACTGCGACATATTATTTAGCCTGCAGTCTATGTAAAGAACATTGTAATGTTATTGCAAAATTGATAACTAAGCTGAATTGTGTCTATACATTTGCATGAAGTGTTTCTCACCTTGAATTTAATTTATCGTTCTGCTTCATTTATCATTCAGCTTAACTTTTGTTTGCATTTTTTCTTCTTTGTTTGTTTGCTTCTTCTATTCTGTCCCTGTAACCTTTCCCACCCTTTTGTTAAATCAATTCTTTAACCTAAATTAGATCATTAAACCAGAAAGGAAGGGTCAGAATTATACCTGTAGATTCCGGCATGGGGGTCGAAGATTGGGACAAAAAATACAAAGGGCATGGCAAGCCCCAGCTGAGTGACTTCCTGGATGATCGAGAAGACAACGTTATCCTTCGGATGGGGAAACCCTACCCCGAGCCATCACATACCTCTAGCCGTCTGAATTCACAACACAGCGGCTTTCTGCCCCCCACCTACCCTGAAGGCTATGACACTATTGATCGGCGGCGAAAGAAAAAGATAAGGGACCCAGGGGGATTGCTCAGTACAGAGGCAGACAAAAACAGGGAAGAGGCTTTTCCTTCTGACCTTGCACTGCTCCGTGAGAAGAGAGGGGAGCTGTTTTTGCGGCAGGTAGTTGAGATGCAGGAAGAAGAGGAGCGTATTACACCATGCCTGAGGCCACACCAGAATGCGCTTCTCTACAAGACACGGATGTGGGCGAAAAATGAGCTGGACAACACTTTGGAGAATTATGTGGCATACAAAAATGAGCAAGACGCTAGAATGAGGGCGAGGTTTGACTTTGATTTCGAGAACTCTGAGGATCTACACTACCCCATTGGAGCAGAGGAGGACATTGATGACATTGCTTTTATGGCGGAAGACCTTCACCCAGATAACGCAAGGCATTACAAAGACAGGTATTCTTACTCCTATCACATAGAAAATTGTCAGGGCTCTCGAGAGAAGAAGTGTGGGAAAGCTAAACTTGGAGGATGGGCTCCAGAGGCAATGCTTTCTCCTGTAGAGGAACCAAGTGATGAATATGTAGACCCAATGGATGAGCTTCAGTGTCTAGTTGAAACAGTTTCTGAATACCTTGCTGAAAAAGAGGAGGAAATTAGCAGGTATGGTTCCCTTCCTAAATCAAGCAAATCAAGGCTATCATCTCTGGGTAGCTATCGAACCGATTCTTTTGGAGAGGACCAAAATAGTTCATCAAAGGATCCTAGAGGAGAGACCCAATCAAACACCCCTTCTGATCAGGGTATATCTGGTGTAAAAAGTGCCATGAGCTCATTATTTAGTTCTCTCACTGACAGAGTTGGAGGTGGATCCAAACAGCATGTCCCGTCTCCACAAGCATCCCCTGCACAACCTTCCAACCAATCTGGACTAACAAAACTGTTGTCCTTTATTCCAAAATCAAATAGCTTAGCTCCTGTAGCTATTGTATCTCCAGTAGAGAGTTGTCATGACAAATCATCCAGTTATTCGCCTACTCAGCCACCACATGAAGCCAAGACGCAAGGTCAAGAAACAAAAGCTCCAGCAAGGAGTCAGACTCAAACAAGTACAAAAGAAGAACAGAAGTTTATAACAAGACCTCAAAGTGCTCCAGGAAACTCAGTGTTGGGGAAATTGAATCCTTTGAAGCTTTTTTCAGCAGGGGATAATGAGAACTCAGCTCAACAGGCACCAGAGTCCACGTATTCTCAAGGCCATACACAATGGGATGAGGATTGTGTTCGTCAAGGTAAACAGTCAGCGAGGGAAGAGGGAAATACAAAATCGGAAACATTAAGAAGTTCCTCACAAGAGAAATATTTGGAGCAAAAACTAAATACAAATTTGTATGGCAGAGAAAATCCGATGATTTACGACAAAGAAAATTTGCCGGCAAGGCCGACTGGCCAAACGCAATCACCAAACACTGGATTCTTTAGCCCTTTCAAGAAGTCATTCGGTTCATTGATCTCACATGCTGTCCCCATTCCACCTCAGGGAGCTGTGGCAGTTTATCCAGTGTTTAGATCCACAGAGAATCCCCGACTAGAGAAACCAGTGGAGGAGCCATCATTGAGCAGTAAGCTTAAACTGCCTTTCCTCTCCTCTGAAAATGTCTCCACTCAGCAGCGTCCCAGATCAGAAGGAGGAATGCTCTCTGGTTTTTTAAAGTTTGCATCCAATGAAGATGATAGTGCCTCCATAAACACACAGAATCCTGTGCAATCATATCAAGATTCAACAACAACAACCACAATTACACCAAATCCTGGTGTGCCCCAGGAAAACACTGAGAAAGGATGGTTTTCCAGCCTATTTAATCCTACCTCTGCTCCCTCTGGTTCAAACCAGAATTTTACTAGTAATCAGCAATATCAGAACATCAACGTGTCATCTGGCTCACATGGACAAAACACATCAATTCAGAAACCAATAGCAGACCCCCATGGAATGCAGCATCAAGCTCCCAGTCAGCCTGAATCAAATTATTCGACAGGTCTTTTCAAAGGGAGCTCGACTGAGGACATCTCTCCCATGGGCTCTAATCAACCCAAAGAAGGACTTCTATCTGGACTTCTTAAATTTGGCTCTACCAGTGACCTATCTGGCAATTTGCCACAGCAGGCCTCCCACAACAATCAACCACCCAGGAGCAGTAATTCCTCCCAGTCTCCCAATCAACCTCCCCCACAACAAAGTTATTCTGTACCACGGATGGGGGGCCTTGTCTCGGGGCTATTGAAGTTTTCATCCACAGAAAATATACCACAGAATGCACAGCCTTCTGAAGCTGAAAAGCAGGGGAGCATCCCTGGAAATTACTCTCATCAGCAGCAGACTTCAGATGAAACTCAGCAAATGCAATCTCAGCAAAAGGGGTTGTTGTCTGGCTTGCTTAAATTTGCATCCTCTGAGAATGTTTCAAGCAGCCAAACAGTTCAGCACCAACAAAGCAGTGCTCAACACAATCAACATGGTTTCAACCAACAGAATACTCAAGGTCCAAACCAAGGGCCTCATCTTAGGAATATAGCATCAGGTCAGCAAGTTGTCCAACAGGAGGCAAGTAAACCAGGCTTTACTCGACAACAAACGGTTCCACTCCAGCGAACAACATCTCAACAAAGTGGTCTCTTATCTGGTCTTTTCAAATTTGCTTCAGCAGACAACATAAATGCACAACAGCAGCCATCAGCTCAACAGCACGGAATTATGCCAAGTAGATCCAGCCATGAGCAACCAGGATCAAGGCATATCCCAATTTCCAACCAAAATCAACCACAAAATAGCTCAACACAGAAAATTACTCAAGCAAGTGGTCTACTTTCTGGACTATTTAAACCCTCATCCGAAAATATAGCTCAACAGCAACAGCCCAACGTCATCCATGAGACACAACAACAAATCAAAGTGCCAAGCAGCCAGACCACTGCAACACAGGCGGAAACAGCAAGTCAATCTGGAGTGCTCTCAGGGTTGTTTAACAAGTTAACAAAATCATCTCAAAACGTTCCCTCAACCTGCCAAACAATGACAGGACAATCACCGCATCAGAAAGCCAATAATAACGCAGTTACAATTAAGACCCCACTACAAAGACAGTTACACACTAATGTAACACAACAATCCTCACATGAACATGCAGAGAAAGAGAAGAGGATTCCACGACCTGCCCAACAAGGGTTTTTATCTGGACTGTTCAGCAAAAATATTACTGAGGACCCTTGTACTCATAAACAAGTAGAAACACCAGGTCAGATTACAGAACAAGAGATACCCTCACATTCAGGCATATTAAAGTGTAGTGCTTCCTCAGACTTTGGAAGGGACAGCTGTCAAAGAGTTGTTCGAGATTCTCTTAATCCAGGACAGAGCAGACATGCTTTTATCAATGCACCTGTCGCCATTGCCACTGAGAGCCTAGACTTAAGAACATCAGCTACTTTTGCAAGATCTCTTCAGAGTCAGGCACCATATTCCTCAATTAGCACAGGTAATTTATCTCTGTTATATTATTCTGACTCACTTCAATCAGTTCACCCAATGGCTTGTAGTACAGGAAATATTCATTCCATTTTACAAAGCCATACACCTCCCTCAGTAATGGCCGTGCCGCCATACATTTGCAGAAGCACTTCCTCGTTGTTTGGAGCAACAGGGCATAATCTTTACCAAGGTCAGTCGTCCCCTTATGGAACAAGTCCCTCTTATGATGAAAACCAGTGGATCCGTGAAAGTGCTCTCTGGCAGCATTTTCAGAACGAGTCACTGAATTATGAATTCCAGGGAGAGGATCAAGTGTATGGACAGAGCTGTGAAGGTGCGTCATCACCGGCATCTGCTATTCCCTGCAGCCCCTCAAATACATATCAGCCATTTAACTCCTCCACACCATGGCAAGATGTCATTTGCCAAGAGCAAATTCAACCATATCAGTTTGAGGGACACATGAATGACGATCAATATCCCAGGAGGAAATTATGGAACAGCCACGAAGACTTGGGAAATCTAGAATATTCACCTAATAAGGAGGGAGCATTGAACTTAACTAATAGAGAAAGTAATGCAAAGTTTGGGAAATGGCACTCGTTTAGTGACGGCAGCACTTACAGTTTGAATGGGGTTTCATATCACGAAGGTTATTACGAGGAGACTGCACCAAGCTTATCTTTTTCAGCTAACTGGCAATATGGAATGGATAATGCAGTCCTACAAAATGTTTATACTGATGGCATGCTCCATCAGAGTCAGTTTAATTTGAATAGACCAATAGATTCAAACTGTCCCCCAAAAACTGAGACAGAAGACTCCCTGTATCTCGAAGACACTGAATGGTATCAACAGTGGCTTGCACTTTTGGAGCAAGGAATGTGGTGGCCAGCAAAAGATGGTGACTGTGGCTACTTTGTTTACACAGATCATGAGTACATCTATGCCTTGCTTACAGATGCAGCAGGTGAATATGTGTATGCATGTGCCCCTGAAGGTGAGTCTTGTGGAAATGCACAGATATTAGATGGTTTTCCCAGTGCTTGGCTACACAGTGAAATGGTTTCAGTGTGTGGCTTTAAAATTCCACTTTACAATGAGGATGAGCTTCTTTGGCTACCTGGTCAAGAGCACAGTGATTCTCAACTTCTTAATGCACCCTTAGATTTGTCTGCAGCCTACAGAAAAGGAAATCAGATCATGAATTTGAATCTTGAGCAGTTCTCTCAAATGTTTGAAAATTCATTTCAGTCACAAGGGAAACAAGGTTTAGATTTCACATCTTACAGATTAAACAAAGTCAGGATGGATCCAGGGCAGCACAGTTACATCTATGAAGACCAATGCACAGATGTTATTGACCTTTCCTGTCATAATAAAGATCACATCGGCCCTTATTGGAACAACCAGGAAATGAAGACATTTCTTGCTCAAAAGGTTGCAGTTTCCCTGAACTCTACTCCAAATGCAGATTCTAATCAGCAGCTGCTTCACAACTGTTACCACCCTTCCCAACGGCGACGTTCATCCACTGGGGTTACACTGAAGCATGTAGATGATGTATCAGAGAAGGAATGGAGGGACAGAGTGTTTCCAGGAGAGGAACAACCGAATCGTCAAGTCAAAAAGATTTCTTCCCTCATGTCTTCTTTTGTGGGCAAAACATCACAGGCAGAGTTCAACAAAACTAGCTTATCCTCCTGTGAAAAAGCTCCTGACAAAAATTCAATGAACATTCTTACATCAGGTTTCCAAAATCTGAAGTCAAAGATAATCAAAGAGGAATCTCCTGCTGGCGTGACTCAGTCAGATTTAATTGTTAAACAACAAAAGCAGGGGCCAGCTACCACACAGAGAAGAATTTTACCCACTGTACAAACAACTGCTCAAGTGACTCAGCCCTCAATTCAATCACATACAGCTTCACAGAAACCTAGACTTTCACGTCAGACTACCTTGGTACAACAAGCAACCCCTCAAACAGTTCCAGTGCCTTCAGGATCAAAAGAGTCTCTTATTAAACCTGGACAACTTGCAGCTGGTAAACCAGTGGATATACCAGTGGATAAACCATCTGAACAACAGCCAGGCTTTATAAACTTTCTGAAATCTGCAGTGGGAATAGAAGAACCTCTGACAGATTCACAGAAATTATCTCAGACATCTTCAAATGAACAGAGCAAAACTGGCAGTACTGTTTCCTTACCAGGCAGTGCTCCCACAAATAAAGAGGCCACAGGAGTATCGAATATCTTTGGATCAATTAGCAGCCTGTTTAGCACGGAGCCCTCTCCACCACAGAAACAGCAAATGAAACCTAGTTTTACAGAGGGCTCACTGACATCAGCATCTAGACCCAAGGGTATACAGAGACAACGAACAATGGACCAAAGTGGTACATCTCGGCCCGTGCAGAGCCAACCCCCAAACAAAAGTCTATCCCAATCATTTTCCCCCAGTTCTTCCACAGGCCATGCTACAACCCGATCACAAACTATGCCACTTACTGAAGAGACAAAACAAGAAGGAGGAACTAAACCATCTGGTGGACTGTTTGGATTTTCAATTGGAGACATGCTTGCTGGATCAACAGCAGCTGCTCAATCTGGACCCACCCCTCAATCGCCTGCATCAGCTACAGCTCCACAAGACCAATCACTTGGTAAAAGTATGTTGTCAATTTTTAGTGGGCCAAATCCTACACAGGCTGCACCTAAAACTGGGCCCTTGCCTCAAGCACATCCACCAAGTGCAGCTCCACAACCACCTCAACAGGAATCACTCGGTAAAAGTTTATTATCTATGTTTGGAGGATCAAGTCCTCCTCATCCTCTCCCTCAAACCAAGTCTGCTGCTGATGTACCACAACAGGGAATTGTTCCTCCAAAAGACCCCCCAAATACTGGGTTCCTTTCGATGTTTGGTGGTCCCAGCAACCAACAGCAAGCCCAAACAGGATCTCTTCTGGGGGGAATTATGCCTGGGTCATCAGGTTCAACTGAAAGCCCAATGAAGGGACTGTTTTCAATGTTTAGTGATCCCAGTCCTCCACAACCTCAGCCACCAACATCATTAAATCAACAAAGAGGACCCAATTCACAAACTCAACTACAAGGGGAACCTCAGACACAATCTAAGCCACAAGCACAAGGGCAGCCAGCCACCTCTGTTCTTGGGGGAATATTTGGTGGTTTGTCTACCTCTAGTGAAAGTCCAAGAAAAACTTTGTTTTCTATGTTTAGTGGCCCCAGTACTCCGCAAACACCAGGAGCTGGTGGAAGTGCAAATCGGTCTACTTCCCCAGTAACTGCAGCACCCAAAGAACCTGCAAAGAGTATACTCTCTGTATGTAATGATGTTGTGTCACCTCCACAACAAACTCTTAATTCATCATCTGCTGTTGTTACTGATACTAAAGAGCCACTATCAGCACAAGGTTCTTCCCAAATGTCCTCTGTTTCCAGTCGCCATGCCCCAGTGGCAGCAGCTGCCCGTGAAATATCGAGTGAAGTGAATGTTGGCTTATCCACTGGGACTACTGTAGATACTAAACAGGATGCCAAAATGAAAGGCACTGATACTGTATCTATGGAGCCAAATTCTGAATGTGTCACTATGCAAAAGAAAACTGGCACAGAAGGTGCACCCCAAGACCCTGTTCCTTCAAAAGAACCACCAGCTTCTGGCCTTCTGTCTATGATCAGTGGATCAGGCCCACAGGCTCCATCCTCGCAGACAGCATTTGTTTCAGACAGTTCAGGAAAAGGTTTGCTTTCATTATTTTCTGGGCCCAGCATGGAACCTAGTGCTAGCCAGATAGGTCCATCACCTACAGGGTCTGAGCCTGTATCATCAGGCCCCAAGGACCCACCAGCTACAGGTTTGTTCTCTCTGTTCGGAGGTTCTGCCCCTCTGACCTCTTCGCAATCTGGAAGTTCTCTATTAGGGGCAGTGTTTGGAGGCTCTTCACCCCAAACACCAGCTTCTCAAACAGGTGGGTCATTACTAGGTGGTTTATTTGGAGGGTCTGCTCCTCAGGCTGGTCTCACTAAGCTTGGAGTATCTGCTCCTCCGACAGCAGGCCCTCAAGCAGGGGCATCCTTACTTGGAGGCTTATTTGGTGGATCTGCTCCCCAGGCTGCTGGATCACAGACAGCAGGGTCTATTTTGGGCGGGATTTTTGGAGGATCAGCAGCTTCAACAACAGCACCTCAGACTAGTGGGTCCTTTGGTGGATTGTTTGGAAGGGCTGATAACCAAACTTCAGCACCCTCAAAAAGTAGCTCTATATTGGGAGGTATTTTAGGAGGATCATCTTATCAAACAGCTACAGCGCAGACTGGTACATCTCTTCTGGGTGGCATTTTACCTGGAGCTTCAGCTCCTCATGAGATACCTGATATAAGTTTGCCTTCTATGCTTGGAGGATCTGTTCCACCCGCAACACCCACTACAGCAGCTGCACCAAAATCCAATGATGACAAGAAAACTTCAATTACAGCTGTTATCGACACTACTTCAGATGCAACTGTTCTACCAAAACCCAGCGATGACAGGAAAACTACTCAAGCGCTAGATGGTCCTGAAATTTCTGTAATTGATACAGCTACCAAAAGCAAAGAGCAGGCAGAAACACCACAGTCACCTGGCAGTACAGTCCAGTGTCTTGAAGCAAGCTTAGCCAAAACTGATGGCAATTACACAGAAAAAGTTCATTGTCGAGATGCTGACAAGCCAACTACCTTAGCTAATGATATTCAGTTTAAAGAATCTGAAATCTGTGCACAAGCAAAACAACTTGAAGGACCAGAGCTTGTGAGTGGCCAGTTAAGTGAAGATAAAATAACTCCTACAGTAGAAGAGGGAACATCAGCCACTCAATCAAGTACTGTTGTACAGGGACAACAAAAGCCTCCAGAGCCAGACAAATCTGTTGGTGACTCAGCAGCAGAGACAGTTACAGGCTTTATGTCATCCCTTTTCAAACCAACAGTTGCTCCTACTGAAGGTCCTCAGCAACAGCAGAAGAACTCACTTTTTGTACTGGGAGGAATTGCACCCCAAGCTGCTACTGGTCAGAGTGGAGCATCCCTATTAGGAGGTATTTTTGGAGGGTCCAACACTGAGACAGGAGCTCCTCAGACCGGGGGATCATTATTGGGAGGTTTATTCAAGGGGTCTGGTCCTCAGTCTGGTACTCAAACCACCGCCCCCACCACTGGAGGGTCATTACTAGGCGGGATGTTTGGAGGAGGATCCCTTGCAAAGTCTGTAGGTCCCCAGACAGGTGGATCGTTACTGGGTGGGATGTTTGGAGGATCTGCGGCAACGGCACAGCCTGGCGGTTCTTTACTTGGAGGAATGTTGGGAGGAGTCACTGCTCAGACTGCAGGATCACAGACTGGAGTATCAATACTTGGGGGCATAGGTGGATCTTTGTTTGGGGGTATGGGACAAACACCTAAGCCATCTGAACAAATGCCCGCTGAGCCCAAGCAAATGCCCGGCGCTACACCACAGTCACAGATTAAGAATGAAAGTGTGCCACCAAAAGGGGCACCATGTGGTACTGAGACTAGCGTAAATAAAATAGTGGACTCAACCTTACCAGATAACGATCAATTAAAATGTAGCAGCCTAACAAGTTCTGGTGCTGTGGCATCTGAGGCAGTTAGTTCAGAAACTTCTGCTGTAACAAATGCTTCAAGAAGCACTACATGTGACCTTACCCATCAAGTAGAAAATACTAAAGGAGAGATGGAGGCAGAGATAATACATGAGAAGCCCATGGTCATTAAAGGAGATCTTGATAGTAAGGAAAGTGACACATCAGCACCACCTGATACCAAGGAAGCGGATACTAATAAAGCATCTCCAGTTAATCAATTGCCCAACAATGCAGAGCCACCTCAAGCTAAGTCTCTGTTCGGTTTTATGTCGACACAGAGTGATGCAGGAAAATCTCTTGGATCCCTATTTTCACCAACAATGTCATCAGGTGCTCCATCAATGCCTCAAACAGAAGGAGTGAGTGGTCTGTTTTCAGGATTTAAAACCCTTTCTGGAGGCCTATTTCAAGAGGAAAAACCTGTTGCCGGAAAACAAGAGCCATCCACCACTTCATTATTTGGGACAAAAATAAGTTTTCCTTGGCAGACAGAGCCCCCCAAGCCACAGGCTGTCCCAGTTGTAACATCTCAACCTAAAACTAACAAGCCAACGAGTGGTCAAACACATACTGTACAAAAGGTTGCAACATCCGATGCCCAAAAAACTGAATCGGTGGGTTCCACTGATGATGTAGCAAACCCCCAGATTTGCGTCTCAACTCCTGAAGTAGATCCTTCAGCATCCCTCACCCCAAAGGAGAAGGAAGGGCTTGTAGAAACATACCCCTCTGCAGGTCCTACCTCAGGAATGCAGCTGGACAACCAGTCCAGGAAGGATCTATTGAATGCAAAAAGGCTAGTAGAAGCATAATAAATGGCATTCCCCCTCACCATTTATGATGCATTTATATTTTGGAAAAAAATGTATTCCCTGTTCAGCTGTGCAATCCATCCTCACTAGACCACTAGATTTAATATTTAGCTTGTGTGTGTGTGTGTGTGTGGCATCTACATCATTTTACATGTCACTTCCAAACAGAATTCCAAAACAAAATTGACATTTATATATTCATGGGCAATTCACAAGTGGATTTATTAATTACAGTTCATTAGTTTATTAAAGAGAGGCAATTTCTTGTGCTTCTCCTTTTATACTGATTTATTTGTTCGCCTGAACCTCTATACTAAATCATGTTCATTTTGCTTGTAGTCCTCATTTGTTCTGCTTTTACTAATCATTTAGTAATATCCTCCGTAAATACAAATGTCTCAGCGGATATTTAGCAAATTTCCTTTCCTCTTTAGTTTGTTGGGACACATATTTATAGCCTCAAATATAAGCACGAATGCCTGCAACATTATAAATGATGTAAATTTTGTTTGAGCAAGGAATTCTGATTTGTGTTGTGTTATTGTATGTTGGCACAACTATTTTACAGTTACCTTTGAACATATTTAGCTCATCTGCATTCTGCTCCTAAAAATGAAAGCAGTTATGAAATGACACCATAAAATGTAGAATTTCAAACACTCCACATCCATCTGCTCTTCAACGCCTCGTCTCTATAAGCTTACTTACCATCATACACCGTTTTTATGTGTTTCCTCTTGTGGACTGGTGAAAGTAAAACATTGACAATAAAATATGCAGGTGTATGTGTGTGCAGAAATATACTCTTCTTAGTAATGACTAGCAGGAACACACCACAAAATGGAGCATACTTGTATTTGTGCCATTTCTATTTGAAAATGCAACTTCAATTTAGGAAAAGCATATGCCGAGTATAATGCACATTTTATTATTTTCCAACATGCAACAAGTCTCCCTGCGAGATTGGGTATCTTTTTAGGGCATGATGTGGTGTGTGTAGATGGTCTGCAGATGGGAGGGGCTTATTATAGCCTAAAAAACTAAAGGCATAATTATGTTCATTGTTTTGTATTACATAGCATTGAAAAACTAGAAATGAATAGTCTCTAGTTTTTGATGTAACCATCCCCACTTATCTGTCCTTGGCTAAAGTAAAAATATAAACTACAAAATTATTTACAAATCATCTTTCACCCATGTTTTAATTGAAACAATCTGACATTGAATATTTTCCTCACTCCTCTCTCACCATTGTAGTCCAGTGGAAAGTAGTCGCTTTGGGTCATCAGGAAACCTGAGCCAGACCAGCTCCCAGCTTAGTGAGACTGGCCAGGAGAGCACTGGAGGGTCCGAACTGGAGGAGTCCTTCCACGCCTACCACAGTACCAGCTTTCATCCCTCCACCAATGGGCAACCACGAACCAATGGACATCCTCCCACCAAAGGACACTCGACTGTCGGTGAGCAGCAGAAACATGGGCTGTCCCCTGAAGTAGGAGGGGGCGTGAGAAAGGACACTCCATTAGAGCGAGGTTCCTCTAAACTCCTAAGGTACGTTCTATGCACAGAATTCAACTCGGTTATATATGTGCTATAACGAAGATGCATGGCAACTGAGAAATTGTCTCCATCTCTTTCTGCGACCCTATTCTTAAATCCATGTAACCCAGGTTCCATGATGATGGGCCGCCTTTACCATTTTCCCCATCCAGAGTTTGTTGGTTGAAGGCCATCAATAAAGTCAGGGTTCAGCTCCGGGAGGTAGGCAGCACTTCAGTTCCTCCCCCAATATCTGATCTCTCATCACCTCCTGAAGTCTTACCCTTACGTTCTTACCCTCTTTTATTTTTTCCTACCCTACCACACACACGGAATTCTTTGTAAGTGGTTGAGTTTTACCTTGTTGGTTGTTTAAGACAATGCATAAACTGTGTAAAGGCACAGTACACAGGCAAACCTTTGATAGCCTCTGGGCAGCAACAGTGGAACTACTTGGGATTCAGCACCTCAGAGGCACCCACAAACAATTTTCAAGATGAGTGTATTTCATTTAGTTTCACCCAACCAATTTTAATTGCAAGAGACTTGTCATAAACTCGCTCTTCTGTGCCGCAGCTGCCCAGCAGACATGTGGTCCTCCGTTAGAGAGGTGAGATGGTAGTGTACGGCTGTTCTTAATGTTATTTGTTACTGAATAACAAGCATGTTCCGAAAGGTGTGGTGTGCTTAATTCATGTTGGTAATTCCAAGGGGTAAAGGTTAAAAACAAATATCTGAATACTAAAATTGAACCAAATACCTATCCAACAAACCGAATAACCAAATAGTCTAATATTCGGTTCCAGCCCTATGATACTGTCCAGTTTTTAAGTAACTGGCACTGTGAGGCTAAAGTATAGTGTCCCTCTGTTAACTTGAGTCCATCACTGGATGCCTCAGGGGCCTATAATTTGCCTTAATAGATGGTTCACTCATGGCAGTACTCATGTTCTACTGTGAATGGTGACTCAGTGGTTGTCACTGAGTAATGTATCAGAATTGGTTAAAACTGGTTTTAGGGAAATGCTTGATGAACCAAACGCGGTGGTCCAGGGACAACAAACTTGTATTATCAGACAAAGGTATTGACTCCCATCAGTGATGGATGATAATTTGAAGCCCTTCCTTTCTCTAAAAAATACACTTGTACTTATAGGAAATCATATGTCATTGTTTTGATCTCCATCACGTCATATTTGGCTTTTGGTGTCAGAATCAGGTGCCACGTAGCCTCATATTAAACCAATACCAATCTGGAGAATGTGTATCCAGCGCATGTAAACTGATGTTAAATCTAGTCCTGCATCTAATCGGGAATCTTAACAGGGTGGTCATAATAAAAACATGGGAATCTCTCAGCTCTAACTGGGATTCATCCCCTTGATTAAGCTTTTTATGGCACAGCGGTAAAGAAGTATATAGAACCTCGATTGGCTCCATTATAATGATTGGTTTGCACAGACACATGTACTGAAAGTGATGGCTGATCGAAGGCATGAGTATAAATAGAAAGCAAGGTGAAAGCTGTGTAAGTGTCATTTATTACAGGACGAAGGGGAACGACTGTAATGAATTCAATAACAGTCACCAGCATAATGAGACACTGTAAATCAACCTTGCATGCATGTTTAAATCCAGAGAATAGAATGAGATGTGAGAGCCTCGGGTACGGCATTTTGGTTGGTGCCATCTTGGTTTTTTTGCAACCAGAAGTGACATGGCGTACAACCAAATGCTGAAAAATACCTATTTTGGCAACCAAAATGTTACAATTAACTCTCATGAACAAAAAACACTGTGAAAGGGTTAAAGTTCTAAGAGTGACACACGGACAACTCCCAGACCGGACAGCGGCGTGGTAGCCGCCTGTCAATCACCAGGTTGCCCCGCCCTAAAGCATGGTCTATTTGACTCTAAATGGATCATAATTTACTAAATGAACATCATGCTGTATTAAAGAAGACTTGAAACTAGCGAATGATACCAAAAACTCATGATTACAATGTTTACTGAGGTAGTTTTCTCATAGCCTTCTATACAATTTTCGCTACAATCACCCTGTGATGGCCAATAGAAAGAATGCAAGTTTAAGGCACTTACACATTGGCTTTTAGAAAAGAAATTCCTTCCTCTTATCAATTTTCCATTAACAAGCAAAAAGTAAGCAAAGAAATCAGTAAGTGCGGGTAAACCAGTGGTACTGATATATTGATCAGGGGTTGTTTTCACTTTTTTATGACTAGAAAAGAGAATAATCCAGAATATCAGCAACCGACTGATGTGAAAACACAGAAAAGGAGTATATGTGACTGAGAGCTGGCAGTCTCACAGCCTCAGATCAGCTTTGTGCTGGAATTCATTGCCAGAGGAGAGAAGGAGAGAGAGCAGAGAGAGAATGCGAGAGGGTGGGAGCTGGGAGGGGGAGTAGGGATGGCTATTTAACCGAGAGTGAACTGCTGTGTGATCGTGGTCTGCTACTGTCACGCTTGCCGTTCCAGTGGCAGAAATGAGTGCATCTCTGTCAATTGGAGAAGATCTGCTGGTAGTGATTGAGGCAGAGCACCACTTTTGATACTACGCCCGGGGATACATTTTGAAGATAAACAGGGAAGTTGCTATTACTGATCTGCCGAGCGACCCTGATCTTGCAAGATGACATCTACAGGTTGTTCTTGATTATCATGTTTTCCCCAATAAGGTAAGGCTTACACTTCAATACATATTGTTTAATCATTTTCATCACTTAGTGTCAAGTTTATGTAGACTTTGATCAAACAAAAAGCGGAAATGCATGTTAAACTGAGCAAATTTTATGTTTGGCTATTGTACATAGAAAATATCTTATGTGTTAACAGAATTTTTGTTTGCTAATCAACTTAACAACCTCAAAAGAAAGATGTCCTCTGTCATAGACTATTTAGTAAGGAGAGAAAATAGACTATTACATAACTGTCCTGAGAAAATGAGCCTGACCCCAACACCCCTCTATGTTTCTTTACCCTGGACAGCCAGCTAATTAATCACCGACTATCTGTGTGCACCCATAGCAGATCACGGCTGTCTGTAAAAAGAGCCAGTGGCCCTCAGAAGTGAAGCTAAATGTTTTTTATTGTACTTGGTAGGAAATGTGTTATACGGTCCAGATATTCCTGTTCATATTTGTTAATCAGAAATGCAAGAACATTTTTACATATCTTAATCTCAGATCGTCTGCTTTCCTTTTAGCTGATGCGCTCATCACCTTGATTTCAATTCAGTAGCGATAGGAACCGACGAAACTGCCAGTGAAACTCTTATCAGGCTCAAGTGCTTATTGGAGACCTCCAGTACAGGGTAGGTTAATTTAGTGTATATCAGAATGTAAATGTATATCATCATGTTGTAGAATAAATGTACAAAATATTTGTAGTGAGTTTGTTAATTTCAACAGAAATCAGATTGCATCCTTCATAATCTTTAATATGAGGCAGTTGATAACATGATTGCATGTGTGTTTTGTTTAAGGCTGTAGTTAAAGCCTTTTAAGTCTGAACATTTGTAGGAGACCTCGCTAAGGCTGTAGCCCCATTTTTGGTAACGGAGAAAAAAGCATCTAAAGAAACAAAAAAAGAGATTAGTAGTTAACTTTTGATATTTAAAGTCCAGGTAATTTATATATTATATACTATATTTATATACTTGCCAATTATTATTATTAGTATTTTTGGTCATTCAAATTTGGCTAGATGGTTAATACATTTTTCTGTGGTATGACAAACATATTTATTTTTTGCTTTTCCCAGATTGTAATATTCTTGACATTTTGAACAGCGAGTTTAAGTGTCAAGAAACTCCAAGTGCTTCATAATCACTAGTTCTAACCAATCCTACTGTGTCCAGTTTAAAGCAGTGCTGATCTTTAGGGGCGATCAGCACCATTACAATTTAGAGATTCTCCAAATTTCTGATCTGATTTTCAAAATGGCGATGCTCAATGGACAAAGTTGATATCACTGAGCTGTGCCAAATATATACTCTGACTAAATGGAAGGAGCATGTAAGACATCCATATAATTGCTAAACTTAAAGACTATTGTATGTTTCAGATGCATAAATTAATTTTGATGCATATTTATACTACATATGTTCCTGTAATGATTATGTAATGCCATCAGATACATCTAAGTTGTATTTTTGGGGTATTCAATAATCCTTTTAGTGTTTACACTGTAGGCAATGGCTCAGAGCTACAATGTCAAGCCGTGCAGCTGGTATGGGTGTGAACGAATGACATGGCCTGAGAGGAAAGAATTGATCTATCATCTAATTACCAAGCTGCCTTTCCAGAGCATCCTAATTACAGAGATGTAAGCAGCTGCATGGAGTTGCTACTCTGACTGAGCGGTCAGTTATAGACATTGTCTTTCCTACTGAGTAGTGTAGAATTTCAATGTGACCTCAAATATCAGTAAATGCATTTATAGCCATTATTTAGCCAATGTAGCATTATTTGCTACTTAGTAATCAGAGTGTCAAATGTTAGAATTGTTTTTTCTTTCACAACTGTCTGGTCTGTTTGTCATAGTAATAGGATTTTTGTAAATTCAAAAGGAATGAGAAATATGAATTTGATAACCGAGAAAATGCATTTCTCTTTATAAGTAGCACAGAAAAGATTTTCTTGATTTTGCAGTTGAACACTTAAGTTTGATTGCTATTTCATGGGAGACACATAGCAGAGTAATGGCTTAGCAGAACCAACCAAATGAGATTACAATAGCAACACACAACAAGCGTAGATCAGTTTCCACTGCTTTTTCAACCAAATAACTGTTTGTTTTTTTCAGTACAGGTACTCAGTCATTTGAAGTTTAAAATATTGGCTTATGCTATACACCACCCTGAGGAGGAGTCACTGAGGCAGTGATTTGTCCATGTGCGGGGACAGCTGACAAACAGTGCCACTTCTCAGGGATGCTCCCCAGAGGACACCTCAGTGGACAGGATGAACCCTACGAATCGGAGCTACTCCCACTGTCGCCTAAGAGGCGAGACCTGCAGGAGAAGAGATCACAGAGCCCCAAAGTGGGGCGAAGCCTGCGCAGAAAGCTGCAGAAGTGCCTTCAGGGACCAGAGGACAACTCCCTTCATGACCTGTCGTCAGTGGAAACTGTCTGCACCAAAGCTGACCACAGCAGTTCGGCTTACCAGGATGGCATTGGGGTTGTGGAGGATACTCTACCCAGGCTTATTGAAAAGATCAGAAACATAGAAGAGAAAAAGGAGAGGGAAAATGCGGAGGCAGAGGAAGGCTCTAGTAACACTGTGGACCATATTCTTAAAGAGCTGAAAGGCATCAACAAGATCCAGGAGGAAATTTCTGACCTGAGGCAGTATCTAACATCTGTGCGAGGCTCGGTGGATGAAGTATCTTGTTGTGTTGATGCGGTGCTCAGTGAGCTCTACTCTGGGGCTTCAGCTGCACCTCATCCTAGTCCTGTTTCTAAAACACCACACATCAGGCGAGGAAGCCTGGGTAGACAGAACGCCATCACATCTCTTCAAGGGAGAGACACCAGTCCAATGTTGGATCGCAACGATTGTGGAAAAAATTCAGGACATACGCCATCTCACAGATCACCTAAACAGTGGTACGTTGACAGAGTCACCCTCCAATCAGACCAGCAAACCGACCAACAGAACTCAAAGCAGAGTTCAAACATGCGCATGCTAGGCCCTACAAAGCCTGACCCCTGCTACTTGGAGCTTCATTGTGGCCATGACTACCAAAGCGACTGCTCTTTGTCATCGTGCCACAGTTCCAATTGTCAAGGAGCAAGCCTACTCTCTGGTGACACAGAATATGACAGGTGGCCTTCCAGTGATATGCAGCACAGCGTTAGTGGGGAAGGAGGTTGGAGTGAGGAGGATATCTGCTCTTCTGCGAACAGTGGAGAAGAGCTAGAGAATTGTCTCGGTGTTTGGAACAGGTGCACCACAGAGGAGACACAAAGCAGCACACCGGGTCATTCTTCACACACCAGCTCTGAGCATCTCTCATTGCTGTTTGGACACCATTACAACTCTCCTTCGAGTTCTTCCAGTATGCTTGACTGGAGGCCCCCCAGACTACCAACTGAAGAAGAAAACCTGGAGTGTGACTGTTCTGCAAACTGCCCATACTCCCGTAGTTCTGGTTACCACACCATGGATGCCTGTGCAAATGAACTGGATAATGAGCCCTCCAGGAGTCTGAGTTGCTCCACTGTGCTGTTGACGGACTGTGATGATGGTTACCTGGAGCCACATTCACTGTGCAATGACTGTCCATCGTCCGGTGACACTCTTGATCTGGGGTCTGCTGACAGTTTGGACAGGGAGTGGACCGATCACAGCATCTCCAGGGATGAAGCAGAAGAATCTTTGTCACAAGAGTCTTCTGAAATAGATCCTAATAGTGCAGCCAGGACCCCCAACGTAGGTTTTGACGTAACAACTTTTAGCAAGGCTGTACTCACTTTCAGGTCAGCTTTGAAAGGTGCTTTGAAAAAGTTGGAAGGATCCAACCCTGAAAGTGTTAAAGATGATGGTGGATCAGAAGCACCTCCATCCCCAGTCAGGGAACCCAGTGAGCACAAGGAGGAGCAGGGCGTTTCAGATAATACAGAAGGAGATGTCAGTCTGACAGAGAATCCCACTCAATTTGGCTCTCCAAAGGAGCAGAGTGAGGCTTCGGTCGCCGTGGATTGTGGGGAGACACATGAGGACAAGTCATGCTCCCTTCAAGCATCCCCCCATGAAGCAATCCACTCTCCCTGCACCCTGACTGAATCTCACTCTGTAGAGATTTCCCAGGACGAAGGAGAATATCCAACATATGGGGAACTGTCCACCATTGACTTAACACCAGACAGTTGTCCAGCAAGGCAGGACGAGAGTCCGCTGGGCTCAGGGCTCAGTACAGATGAGGTGCGGTTAAGTCCAATTATTGAAAACCACGTTATTGACGAGGAAAATCAAGGAAAGTCTACGGATGCTAGTCATAAAGAGCGTATAGCTAATTTCCAGCGCATTCTGAGGGAAAAGCGGCAAACCCGTCATAGACTATCCAAATCTGCTCAGGGCTCTCAGGGGTCCCATGGCTCTCAGGGGTCCCATGGCTCTCAAGGGTCTCAGGGATCGCAATCGCAAGACGAGTTTAACCCAGGTATATTCTATACTTCACTGGCAAGCCCAGTAATAACAGCAAAAACATACATCTTAAAGCATGTAATGATCGATGAAATTTGCGTATATAGTGTTGTTATTAAATGTTTGTATCCTTATAAATGTATCTGTTATAAACATTCGTACTTTCTAATCCTACTGTGGATTTTTTTTTTGCAGAATGTGGGGGAGAAGATAATCAGGTTACTCATATAACATTAGCTGTTTAAGTTATTGTTGTTTGGCTGTTGATTTTGGTCGTTTTGGGATAATTGTTTATTTAATTTTTTTCCATTGCTTGTCTTTGTCAAAGGGAGTGCTTGTGTGCACTCCAAAGCATAATGCACAACATGCAAATGATACAAGTTAACTTAGGGTTGATTCTGGAAAGGATATTTGTCCCATCACTTTAGTGTTTCTGTTTACAAATCCCCAGTTCTGTTTCTGGTGCTAGCGTTAGCGCAGCTGCTTCCCCAGAAGTTTATCAGAAACTCTGTCTTTGAGAGTTAACCCCAACGGGATCTCCACAGATATACAGACACAGATGAAAGACTTTTCCTTTGAGGGAAAAGTAAATTAACTTATGTACATATGTAGCCCCCCCCAGTCGTAATGTTGGTGGTTTTACGAAATCCTTAGTGATTTATCTGCTTCTATCTGGGGTGTCTGTTAAAGCAGTCCATGGGCAAACCGATGTGACTAAGGGTTACTTAACCCTAACCCTGTAAAATTGAACTAATCCTGTTGTGTTTTGTCTACATAATGTTGGTCCACCATCGTATTTTACATAACATCTTTTACAATTAAAGAGTTCAGCCACGTTTGTTTGATCTTGTATTTGAAAGGCATCATCACTTTTTTTTTTTTTTGACTTTGCATGTTCTGTAACACCAAGAAGGTCAAACTCAGCCAAATACAACTTTCCATTATTCCAACTTCCCTCTTCTCATGCTCTACTGTGCAATATAATGCAAACGCCTTTTTCGGACGTCAGCCTAAATTCTCACATTTGAATTCTTGTAGGTCCGAGATGAAGAACCCAATGCCAGACAAGCCTGGGTCAAACCAGGGTAAGTCATGTATACAATACTATATATCATTTGGTTTGCTTAATGATTATCATAAGTATTATTTTTGGGGAAATTCCGTTAGTAATAAGTAGCACAAAATTAACCTTTTGATACTATAGTGACTATAATCATTTGACCATTGTGATGACAGTGGAAATGTCCTGCTGTGCTATTGTATGTGGGAACTTTTTATTCACTTTCATTGTCGGTGCATAGTGGCGGATCTGGTCTGTATGGGATTGACAGCATGCCAGACCTGCATAAAAAGAAGCCCATCCCCTTCGTCAGCGACGTGGTCAGTACTAACTTGTCATTCGTTATTAATACCGCATGTCATATGTCATCTTGTTTGTTTTTGTTCTTTGTTTGTTGAGTACACATCTTTCTATTTGTGCGACCACCACAGAAGTCGCAGTTCTCATTTTGAAGACAAATATGAAATCAGCCTGCTAATTTCTCTCTCCCTCCTCTCTTGAACCCAAAACTATTCCCCACAACTCTCTTGAATGCATTCACTCTCCTTGGTCAGGCTATGGTAAGTTAATAGAACCCAGTTGCCACTCCCTTTTCTCCTGAAGCTCAAAATATCAAGTAGGACAAATAAACCAGTACTTGCCTCGAACACGTATTTCTACAGCATGTTGATCTCTTTGATCGCAAACCTCTTGTTTAATACAAATGAAAGCATTTGCATGCATCTTGGTCACGGGTAGCTTTTTCTTCCTACTTGATATTATCATTGCAAAATGTCATCAACAAATCATTCCCCCACCTTTTGGTTTGTATTAACACTTAACATGAAAATGTGTGGTTGATGGTCTTGGTGTTGTTTGATATGAGCAAACATTTTAGCAATCTCCTCTTCACTAGTCTCTTAAAACTAACTACTACTAGTACTACTACTACTACTCACATGGGTCTTCTGATCATCTGGTAAGAATTCCATCAGTGGGACAAAATAATAACCCTACTCACCACCCTTACAACTACCCTAACCACCTTTTTAACCGTACTGACCTTCATTGTTGTCATATTTTGAGCTGTGCTTGGTTGTGGGTTGTGTATGCATTTGATAAATACTAACTTGGCTGGAATTTCCCGTGTCACGTGTTGTTCAGTCTCTCGTCCAAGCCAGGAAGGCGGGGATCGCATCTGCCATGGCCGCACGGTCCTCAATCAAGGATGAGGAGCTGGTGAGTATAATAACGCATTACACTTTTAGTTCAACCCAAGAAAAAATAGTATGATTCAGGCCTCTTATGTTCTTCTAATTCCATGCGGTTAAGGGTGCTATCACAGCTGTAGTTGGGTTCATTTGGTCCACACCAAAGGTGAAAATGATACATTGTTGCATTTTAATTCTGGTGGCACAATGCATATTACTATGGGATAGCTGTCACATGCTCAATTCAGTTGTTCAATAGAGTTAATGAACTGGCTAAATACACAGATTCGGATACAAGCACAGCAGTTTTAATCACGGAAAATACTTAAACTGACGTGCATGTGTTGATTTGCATGAATAGGTTATAGTCTTAAATACAGATCAATAAGGATGGTTCCTGAACAGGATTCCTGATCAGCAAATGGATTTACTAGTTGTTTAGCTTTTGAAGTCAATACTCTACGATGAAATCCTGTGGTTGATCAGTTTGCTTTCACACCACAAAAGAACCGCACCAGAGTCCGCTTGGAAGCCTTTTCAAACGAACCGTACTTAGCAGGGGCAACCGGACCAGAGTTTTTAGTTAGATGTGAAAACTCCCTGAAAGAAAGTGCTCCCCTTCTGTAGAAAAACCATGTCTACAAGAAGACCCTGCAGGCTCTCATCTACCCCATATCCTGCACTACGCCACATAACTTTGAGGTGTGGACCGCCACGACGCCCACATACTGCTACGAGTGCGAGGGGCTGCTGTGGGGAATAGCCCGCCAAGGCATGCGTTGCTCCGAGTGCGGGGTCAAGTGCCACGAGAAGTGCCAAGAGCTGCTGAACGCTGACTGCCTACAGCGTGAGTACTGCCCAGAAAACAATTAAACGTCACATGCGCGATTACAAGTAGTAGTTTTGAATGGATTTTAATCTGTATATGTTTTTTGCTAAATGCATAGGTGCTGCGGAGAAGAGCTCTAAGCATGGAGCTGAAGACCGAACTCAGAATATCATCATGGCCATGAAGGACAGGATGAAGATCAGGGAAAGGAACAAGCCAGAGATCTTTGAACTCATTAGGGAGGTGTTCATCATCAGCAAAGCCATCCACGCACAGCAGATGAAGACCATCAAGCAGAGCGTTCTAGACGGCACTTCAAAGTGGTCAGCCAAGATCACCATCACAGGTGAGATTCGATGAAATCCACCAGAACTTTGAAAGTGAAATCCTCAGCTGGAATCTCAGCAGCAGTCACATGTGCTTCTTGTTAACACCAACGGTTGTTCCTCATGTCTTTGTTCCTCTGTCGTCGCGCTAGTTGTTTGCGCCCAAGGACTTCAGGCAAAGGACAAGACAGGATCCAGCGATCCATACGTCACCGTTCAGGTGGGCAAGACCAAGAAGAGAACCAAGACCATTTATGGCAACCTCAATCCTGTCTGGGAGGAGAAGTTCCACTTGTAAGTCACATTTTTACACACATTGTACAACCCTTTCCTGTGCAAGTGACTTTCTAATGGTGCGAGTGCTATATAACAGGTCAAAGTCTGAAGTTTGAACTCTAAAAAAGTTGATGCTTGCTCTTCATAAACACTAGAGCAACTCTATTGTTTTCTAAGAAATTGTACCCTATTCTTTAGTTTATATATGTGTTAATGTTTTCCGCTAGCGAGTGCCACAATTCCTCGGACCGAATTAAAGTGCGTGTGTGGGACGAGGACGATGACATCAAGTCGAGGGTGAAGCAGCGTCTGAAGAGGGAGTCGGATGATTTCCTGGGCCAGAGCATTATCGAAGTGCGAACGCTGAGCGGAGAAATGGACGTCTGGTACAACTTGGGTCAGTACGCTGTCTAGTCATGGACTCACAGTAGGACGTATACTGTTGGTACAACTTAACACTTGATAGAACTAGGCGATCACTCAATCACAAACCTAGAAACTCACTCAGAGCAGTGGAAGTAGAATAACGTTTTTGCCGGTACTACAATCCCAACCTTCATCGCTTCATATTGTTCAAAACTTTCAAAATCATAACAATTAGTTTTGTTTGAAATTACAACTAAATCCATC
This sequence comes from Anarrhichthys ocellatus, assembly GCF_004355925.1. NCBI lineage: Eukaryota > Metazoa > Chordata > Actinopteri > Perciformes > Anarhichadidae > Anarrhichthys > Anarrhichthys ocellatus. The sequence goes on from NW_022280046.1 coordinate 7,987,355, forward strand.
TACAACAGTTTACACTGTGTGTGTGTTTAGGAAGTAACGGTGCACACTCGCACCATTATGCCAGCAGATTTACAGAAGTCTAGCTTTGTTTTACCTGCTTCTGTTGGAAGAAAACTGAACATGACACATCGCAACTTATATTGTCTGATATTTTACTTTGGAGATTTTTGCAAGAAACGACTCGCTGTTTGCCAGCAGTAGGCCAACTAAATGGTTGTGGAAAGGCCTGCAGGTCTGTGGTGGGCACAAAACACACCGACACTGGAACAATTTAGAAGAAAACTAGAAGGTCACACGGAGACCGTAGAGACCAAATTTGGAAAGTCGTTCTTCCATCTTCAGTTTTGTTCCTGAGCTTTAAGTTGTAATGTTGTAACAACATGGACGCTACAAGCACGACGTGTTGTATTTTATTGCTTCAACAACACGTTAGCTGCTTCTGAGTTGTTGCGACTTGAGAAGGCGCTCGCGTACATTTTTTTTTTTACGATTATTCCGACACCACAATGAATGCAGGATAGATCTTGCAACGTTAATGAAAGTGGAACATAATGCGCGTAAAAGACAAACCAATAAACCGATCCAAAAACAAAACCTCCTTGATGGAGGTAACAAATGTTAGCAGATTTTTTTTTTTATTGTAACTGAGATTGAAGGGGTTGGCTTTCTGTTGGTTTTGGTAGACAGCTGCCGTCCCCTCTTCCAGCTACTGAGTCTTGTAGTGGTATGGAAAACCAGATCGTCACCGTACCGGCCTGCTTTCACCCCTGGCTTCCTGTTCTTCCTCATTTACCATGTCTGCTTCGATCAGTTCCACTTCCTCTTAACGAAGGCTTAATCTACTTCTGAAGAAGTGTGCATTCTTTTCACATGCGTATGTTTCCAGAAAGTCCAGTCAGATGTTTGTTTCAACCTCATTAGCCACGTCTCCTTTGCCTGCAGGTAGCTTTTTTTTTTTCTTTTTTTTTTTTACACAGGCATTGAGTGGCCCCAAGGCCCAAATAGACCTGCATGAAAATACCTGCACTTCCTTTGCACTTGCAAAAAAAAAAAACAACCTTGTTTCGTGAAAACCCCCCCCTCTTACATTATGTCATGTTGCTTTGATTGATCGCTATCCGTTAAAAGCACTCCATCCTCCCGCCCATGTTGTATGTGAGAGTGAGGCGTTCACTGTCTTGTTTCCACTTGATTAAAAGTGCTGGAAATGGCACTGATAAATCTTCCACTGGGACAGCACTGAATATGAATCTGCCGAATAAATCTGCTGTTGTTTCTTGTCAACTGGGGAGACATGAAGTGCTCTTTTATTAGCACTTAGATTTTAAATTTTACTTAGATTTTAATATCCCTCTGATGATCACATCAACAAAACATTCCTAATGTTAGGAGCCGTTAGCAAAAGGAATGATGATCAGTCGCGTAATGTGCGCTTTGCCATTTCTATCTTCTTCCGTACAATCTCCCCCCTTCTACCGATGTGTGATTATCAAGAAGCAGCACTCCAGTCCCCCCCCCCCCCCCACGACACGTACAAATTAGCCTCAATGATGCGCCTGTCAGAGCAAATAGCAGGGGTGAAGTGTCTTTCTGCGATCAGGAGCACATCCACACAGCCCCTCTGCCATTGTCTCCCTCACTATCAGCCAGAAGACTTCTATTAGCGTCGCCGGCTCTGCGCTGCCGTCAAACCCCTCCCCCTGCTGTAATAGAGCTGCCACGGTAATAGTCTGTAATTAGCGTTATGTTAACAAGGCAGGCTCCCGCGGGCCTCCCGTGTCACAGATTGGTCCTGGGAGTTATGAGTCGTTGCATCTGCATGATGCGTCTTTGTGTTTGAATTACAGAGAAGAGGACGGACAAGTCGGCCGTGTCGGGGGCCATTCGCCTCCAGATCAACGTGGAGATCAAGGGCGAGGAGAAAGTGGCTCCGTATCACGTGCAGTACACCTGCTTGCACGAGGTATTTGACTCTCACATCGCTGCAGGGTCGTGGCAATGACCTAAACACACAGGATATCAATCGAGCCAGAAGTTGTCGGCCCCTGTGTCAGTAAAGCAACAGCCATCTGTGATGTGGACGGCTAGAATTACATGTAATCAGGATCTGGATCAGTGATTTAAAACGGGATTAAAATCACAAAAATACGCTTGGAACAGTTACATAATCCCACTTTTACCCCCGGAAAAAACAACAACTTTCCATGTAGAATTTTGCATAGGTTTTACTACCTCACACACCTCACATATCCTGTTTAAGAACCCCTGAGCATAAACCTTCACATTCTATATCGTATTTTGTTCAGATCTACAAAGGGCATTCAAATGACCCAGTGTCTTTGTCCGTCGCAGAACCTGTTCCACCACTCGACCGACATGCTCGGCCAAGGCGCGGTGAGAATCCCGGAGGCCCGCGGGGACGATGCCTGGAAGGTGTACTACGACGACGTGGCCCAGGAAATAGTGGATGAGTTCGCCATGCGCTACGGGATCGAGTCGATCTACCAGGCCATGACGTGAGTCGGAGAGTCTTTCTAGCTGTCTGTGTTTGTCCCCAACACCCCCCCCCCCCCCCTTTCCCGTCAGCCTCCAAGTGAAAGAAAATCAATTACAAATGTGCTGAGGATGGATTTCTCTCCATGAGATGTCACGCTCCGACATCTCATGATGAGATGCCTCTTAGCCGGGGGCCATTATTCACAGAAATCACACTCCAATGGGGCCACGCCCTTCAGCCAGCTAAACTGACGGGCAGATGAAACGAGCGCTCCTAACAAGACCCCCGAGGGGACACAGGGTTCGACCGAACAAAGGGGGCGCAGCTCCTCGCGGCGTCTCTCCCACATATGCTTTGACAAAAAATGACGTCGAAATGTGTTTTTGAAGAGTGACGGGAGGAAAAGGACGGCCTGTCGCCCTGGTCTTTATCAAGCTGTCCCTGTGCTCCCCTGTCTCTCCAGGCACTTTGCCTGTCTGTCGTCTAAGTACATGTGTCCCGGGGTTCCCGCCGTGATGAGCACCCTGCTGGCCAACATCAACGCCTTCTACGCCCACACGACCGCCTCCACCAATGTGTCCGCCTCAGACCGCTTTGCTGCTTCCAATTTTGGGGTTTGTGTTATTGTAGCATCACACACACACAGGCAATAAGTATGTCTTGTCCCTGTGTTTCTGTCTCTCTGTCTTTTTCCTTCCACTTCCTGTTCTCACTATTTTCTTTTTTTCTTTTTTTCACCACACAGAAAGAACGCTTTGTCAAGCTTTTAGACCAGCTACACAACTCCCTGCGCATCGACCTCTCAACCTACAGGGTAAGATTGGGATTGTATTCAATAAATATCACCGCCATTAATGACTGGTGTTGTTTTTCAAAAGTCATATTGTTGCTCCAACGTTGAAATATATCGTTATCCACGTCGAAAATGTTGTATTTATTACTCGATATGCAAAGTACCTCTGCGGTCTCTCGTTTTCATGTATTTTGGGGATAAATTACCCCATTTCACCACAGAATTTATTATACTATTCTACTACGGTAGGTTATTGTGTCTGCTTGTGTAAAGTTAAGCAAACGCTTACATGGGAAAAATCTAATGTTTTATTCGATATTTTGTGACTCACATTTTGAATTTGTCATAATTTCATATCACTTAATGTCCGTCTGCATATACAAACTGTGACAGTAATCCTATTTACAGTTAATAAACAGCAGTGGAGATGGCCTGCTGCACACCTGTAATATTTCTATTGAATTGTATTTAAGTGAATGTGTGTCCTCTGTAGAACCACTTTCCTGCCAGCAACAAGGATCGCCTGCAGGATTTGAAATCCACCGTGGACCTTCTAACCAGCATCACCTTCTTCAGGATGAAGGTAGCTAACAGCGTTAGCGTTATGTATCTTCATTTTTTTCTTTTTCTACTGTAGGATCTCAGCAAATGTTTATCAAATGATTTTTAAAAGGAACACTTTGCCATAGCTCATTTAGATGCATAGTATTCCATTTACTTTCTGTAACTTCTTCTTTGCAGATTTACCCTGTTGTCAGGTGAGTGTCAATAATAATTTTTGCAGTCATTCACCACCCGTGTTGCTATCTCCCGTCTGGTGGTCAGGTCCAGGAGCTGCAGTCTCCGCCGAGAGCCAGCCAGGTGGTGAGGGACTGCGTCAAGGCCTGCCTCAACTCTACGTACGACTACATCTTCAACAACTGCCACGAGCTGTACAGCAGACAGTACCAACCCGTCGACGCGGTAAGTCGCGGACCAGCCGCCCGGCTGTGCGTCGCTAAGTAAAAGCGCCACGAGGCTAGATCTCTCTCTGACCCGTGTTGCGTTATCACACAGAACAAGGAGGACCTCCCTTTGGAGGAGCAGGGTCCGAGCATCAAGAACTTGGACTTCTGGCCCAAACTCATCATGCTCATCGTCTCCATCATCGAAGAGGACAGGAACTCCTACACGCCTGTGCTCAACCAGTAAGCAATGGGCTCACACACCCTCTTATCTTTTACTGCTTTTATTTGAAATAGCAGGAAATACACTGAAAAGTCTGAATACATCTTGAGTTTTCCTGTTATTCTGTTCTTTCAGATTTCTTTTAAGGCTCAGTTCCAAATGTTCACAACACTTAATCATTGTCAAATTTTCAGGTTCCCCCAAGAGCTGAACGTAGGGAAGGTGTCAGCGGAGGTCATGTGGACATTGTTTGCTCAAGACATGAAGTATGCTATGGAAGGTAAGTCAGATATCCATCAGCCCACTCATGACCACTTGTTGTGTTGTATCGACCCAAATCTTTCTTTATTTCAAAAGTCCTTTAACACTACATGTCATTCACATGTCACACCTATTCATACACTGGTGGCACAGCCTTCGGGAGCAATTTGGGGTTAAGTGTCTTGCCCAAGGACACGTCGACATGGACTCGCGAAGTCGGGGGAGTTGCCGATCCTCTGATTGAAGGACGACCCGCTCTACTACTGATTCAGCCATTTTTTTTATCGGGAAAACATTAGGGGGTTGGAGGGAAAGAACAAGTCGAAGAGAAGCTCTGATAAAGCTGGAAATGAGAAGAAGACCTCGCTGTGAAATATCTCTTTCACATACCGCAGCCCTTTCATTTCCAATCCGCATGAATATAAAAAGAGACGGAATGAGTCCTGAGAGATTTTGCTGAAGAAGTACTACCAAGGAATACTTAAAATTTAAGAGCAGAAGTAGTTTTTAGTGGGTCACTAAAAAGATACTCAAGTGCCTGGTTTGAATTGAGCTGATCGTTACTATTGCTGCAGGGCTGCAGTCCAAGACCAGGTCCAGTCCGAATCAAGACCAAGTCCAAAGGCAGTTAAGACCAAGACCGAGTCCAGAGCAAGGATAATAATCTATCTATAAACAATATTTATCAGTCTTCTTACATCAAACTAATCAAAAGACGTTTCTACTCCAGGACCACCTCCAATGTCCCCACATACGGGCATTTTCATTCAATTTTAATTTTCTATTTATTCACCGAGATTACTATTATTACTATTATCATTATGCAAATAGGATGGACGCAGGAAGTAGGGATGCTGCACCACATCCTAAAACAAATGACTATCAATTGATGAAGTTGAAACTTAGTGTTAAAGTAGACTGTTCTTGGTGGGAAAGAGGATTTGCTTTGTTTTTGTGTCTGTTTATTATGATATGCATTAGTCCATTATTCCTTATGGTGCACGGCAGCATTGAGAGAGAGACGGACAGAAGTGTAGACATGATACACAAACTTTCTTTGGTCAGTTCCTACAAGTCTCTACTAACAATGACGAACAGAGTGACAGCTACTCATTACTCATAAATGATGAATATCCGGTCACTCCTCTGGTCCAGGCACCGCCTCACTCCGCCTTCTTCTCCTTGCATTTCTTGCATGGAGAACTACTTCTTTTTTTTTTTCTTTTTTTTTTTTTTTTCTTTTAAGCCGTGGAGGCCAAAATTGCCTTGTTGATTGCCGCTGTTGAATGCAAATAAAAGAAACGCTGTGTTGGTACAATTAAACAACATTTTGTACAACTGATCCCAAATCAGCAGCCAGGAACAACTGGACCTATTCTCGATAGCAGAGCCCGGGACCAAGACCATTCCAAGTCCATCAAGGGCACGACACCAGAACAAGTGCAAGACTTCTCGAAACCGGACTCGACTACTACAGCCCTGTTAATGCTTATGCAACATTTTTCCAATTACTTTGAGCGAGTGCATCTTTAGCTCATGTGAGCAGAGCTCAAGTTACGTCAGTAACAGCAGGTTTACTCATGTAGTAAGAGAAGATTCGCTTCTAAAAACAATGCCTTGTATTAGCTTTGCAGCCAGTATAGACATTTCTTTCAATGCATATACAGGCATGGGAGTATTAAAGACATACTCTAAAGAATGTGAACCTATCTTGTCGTCTTGAAATTAGGTGCAATTTAGCCTTGCACGACCATTACGTCGGGAGGCCTGTGGGAAACACATTAAAGAAAGCGTGTTCTAAATCGTGATGCGGAGGTCTCCTGACTTTTAGTCCACAGTTACGGCACAAATACCCTCGATGTTCCCCATGATGCAACTCAATGCTGTGACACGACCTCATCACAGCCTCTTGTGTCTTTTGTATCTGCAGAGCACGAGAAGCAAAGACTGTGTAAGAGCACCGACTACATGAACCTGCACTTCAAAGTCAAGTGGCTCAACAATGAATATGTCAAGGAGCTGCCAAACTTCAAGGCCGTCATTCCCGACTACCCATCGTAAGTGCTATTGACTTATTTAAATTACATTCATTTTCCCAAAACGTCTTTGTGATTATCGTATTGATTGATTGATCCATAACCTAGGTAACAGTTAAGGATATCATACCAATACAATATAAATCAATAAAAAGAAATAACTCATCTTGTCTTTATTTTCCCTTGCAGATGGTTCTTACAGTTTGTGCTACAGTGGTTGGAGGAGAATGAAGATGTATCCATGGAGTTTATGCATGGAGCCCTCGAGAGAGACAAAAAAGATGGAGTAAGAACATTCAAATTGCCCCTATATATGTTGTTACCTGTTCAAGAACTGTTGATAGCATGGATGTTAAAACGCCCACAATCCAGCCAACAGACCCCAGTAAACTTGGCCTTTAGGGTTGTAGATCAAATCCTTGGAATATAAAAGGGTTCTCGGTAGAACCCCTTGGAGGGATTCTAGATGAAACCTTTGGAATTTAAAATAATTTTTGTTGGAACCCTCTGGGCGAGTTCTAGATACAACCAAGGGTTCTTGATAGAAACGCATCTGTGGTTTCGAGGATGAAACCCTTGGAAATTGAAAGTGTTTTTTGGTAGAACCCCCTCTGTGGGTTCGAGATAAATCCTTTAGAATACAAAAGGGTTCTCGGTAGAACCCCCTCAGTGTGGGGTATTGTTAGCAGTCTTAGAAGGTGGAAAGGTTCGGGATAGAACCTACCAGAGACGGTTCTGGGTGGAACCATTTCACCAAAGAAGAGGTCTTTGTAGATCATCTCACAAAGGGTCCTGGATGGAGCCTTTCACAGATGGTTCAAGGTACAACCCTTCATGATGGGTTCTAGGTAGAACCCTCTGAAAGTGTTCCAGGTGGAACCTTTCCAAAAGGTTCTACCAGGATCCAAAAAGTGTTCTCCTATGCGGACAAGCCAAAGAACCCTATATGGTTGTAGTAAGGACCTTTACTTCTCAGAGTGTAAGTGCTGTTAATGTAATTGTTTGTGTTTCTTTCCCTTGCCTCAGTTCCAGCAGACGTCTGAGCATGCTCTGTTCTCCTGCTCTGTGGTGGACATCTTCACCCAGCTCAACCAGAGCTTTGAGATCATCAAGAAACTGGAATGTCCCGACCCTAACGTCATGGCTCAGTACAGTCGCCGCTTCTCCAAGGTACACCCACTGCACGGGATGGTGACAATTTAAAAGCTGCTCCCAAGTACAACACACAGGATTTGACTTTGACAACTGCACAGAGCTCTTGTTTGTAACTCGGGAGCTACATGACACGTGTTGTGGATGTGGGTCTTAAATTTCCATAATTGATAATGAATTAATTGCCAATGATCACAAAGCAGCTTCTCACTGTGGTTGATATTAGAAACAGTATGAAGATATGAGGTGAATTACAAAACAGCATTGTCTGGCCTCTGGAGGGACATTCACTTTTTTTTTTTTTTTTTTTTATAAAGGGAATTTGATATTTCCTCATTAAAAAGGAATGTTGAGTTGGACATAACACTCCCCTCCTGGGGGACTGAGGGACAGCACAGTTTTGTGCTTTGGGATTTGCTGTCCTGCATGTCAAAGAAGAGACTACAAGACGTTTGGGGATGTTTGTAATATAGCAGTTAGGAGAAATCTTTCGGCCATACTCTAAAGTCCCCTCTGGGAATGGTTTTATGATAAATAAGTAATTGGATTTTAAATTGTTTCAAATTAAATGTTGTGTCATGCTGTTTTAATGCTTTTCTTCCTCTTCATCTATACAGACTATTGCCAAAGTTCTTCTGCAGTACAGTGCCATACTGACCAAGAGTTTTCCTACTTATATCGACAAGGAGAAGATTGTAAGTTGTCAACACCGTTACCATCAATTTGTGATTTACATACTAAGATCAGGCATTTTAAAGTCACTGCCGTGGTTTAATTATGAATTCACATTTCCATTTTGAGGATAGTTTTTACACTTGACAAACCCTCCAGTGGCTCCACCATTATATTAACAAACTTCTTTTTAAGTAATACTAGTGTTTCCAAAGTTACGTAATTATAAAAAACTAAATATTTTTACACAGCAGTGATTGCAATCACTTGCAGATACTGCAGAGCTCCTGCTACATGTGTGTAACATCTCTGTGTATTCTATGTCTGTCTCTTCCCGTGTCCTCTGGCAGCCATGTGTCCTGTTGAACAATGTGCAGCAGTTAAGAATCCAGCTGGAGAAGATGTTTGAGTCAATGGGTGCCAAACAGGTAAGACAGAGGGCGTGTCATGGATCGATGACAATAACAGTATGAAATTATGAATCCCTCAATGGCTCAAACAAAGAAACACAAACTGCCTAATCAACTCAACATTTCTTACTGAAGCATGAAAAGTGTGTCTTCGAGAGGCGGTTGCTGGTACAACAGCTGTATTTGTGTCTCTGGTGTATCAGATTGCAACAGAAGAAGCACTGGTATGTACGGTACTGGTAGTTGAGACCATGTGAAGTAGATTCGCAGTAGCAGAAGTTGTTTGAAAGCTCTGGGTTTTAGATGAAACCCTTGGAATTTAACAGTGTTTTCTGAAGAACCCCCTGGGTGGGTTCTAGATGAATCCACTAAAATTCTAAAGGGTTCTCTGTAGAACTCCTTAGGTCGGATCTAGATGAATCCCTTGGAATTGTTTATTATTTAGATTTTTCTTTTAGTATGTAGTGCTCTATCCTATTTATTGTGGCTGTAGTGTTTTATTATTTAGATTTATTGTTTTTAGTATGTAGTGCTTGGTCAGCTGTAGGATTGTAGCGGTTGGATACTGTAGCTAAAGTTTCAAGCAATGCATTCACTTTACAATTAAAGCAAAATGAAGTGGTGGAAGAGGAAGAAGAGGAGGAGGAGGCGGGAGAGATGGAGGAGGTAGGTTTCCATCGTGGTCCGAGCAGAGCGGATATTTGTTCATATTAAAGCACATCTTTTGGATGTTTAATCAGTGTAATGGTGCGTGGTGCGCCGCTGTATTGATTATCTTCCTCTTGCTCTGGCTTTGACAGCAGGTCGTGACTGAGGATGAGGAAGCGAAGGCTCTGGTTGGTACTGTGGGCGGTAGCAGATTAGCTTCACTGATAGTAGACTGGTAGATCCACAATCTTACATAGACAACCCCTCTTTACAGAAGCCTGTTATAGTCCGTTCTAGTCTCGTAACTTTGCTGACGTTGATGGGAGTAAACCAAGTATTGGACAGTAAGAGCTCTGACCTGATGGTGGCGATGGATGGAAAGTCGGAATTTGCGTACCAAATTTGAAGGCACTCTATCCAACAGTTGTTGAGATATTTCATTCAGCACCACGAATATCAGCTCCATGGTGGTGCTGGGGGAAAAAGTGAACAAATTGCTGCTTTCAAAATACAAAAATACTTGAACAATGGTCGGAAGTTGGAACAGTTACTGTACTGCTGATGTAGCTAGCGATCCCACACTGCACTCCCTGGGTGGATCATTTATCAGAATAGTTTTTTTCCTTTCCTCCTTCCTTTGACTCAGTTTCTCTCGAATTTAGTAATGTGGGAACAAACTGAATTACCACGACGTCAGTAGTCCATCAAACTGATGGTCATTTTCTTTTTTGGATGACGCCTATAGAAAAAAATCAATCTACAAGTTTGTTTTCAGCTGGAGCTAAGGCTAGCTGAGGCAGCGCAGAGTATCTACGCTCCCAGGGTCCTGTGTGACACACCAGGGGGACGTTTCAATGGTGTCATGTTGTCGTCGAATGATGTTTTCTCACTAGGTCAAATGTTCCCTGAGTCAGTGTGTTGAAATCACCCGCTTGGCTTATAGCTTACTGATGTTATACTCCTCCGTACGCCCTCAAATGTGCGGGAAAAGGTCGTTTTCTTGGCTTCTGACATTGATATCCCCGCAGTGGCTGAAAGGATTCTTACCATTCGAACCGTGAAGATAGCCCTTATTAATCTCTTCCAAAGTTAGTTTATATCTAGAGACACGCATGCCCTGGGAGCCTATGGTTGTAGCTAGTTTGAGTGTCTCTCTGTGGCAGAGAGTACAACGGTAGCTTTTAACTCAAGTCGCACCAAATATGTAGTTCCTGCGTTTTAACCTTGCAGGGCCTCTTAAACTTAAATGTATTTTTTTTGGCAGAGTAAAGTCACAATCCTGTTTTTTTTTTTCCTCTCTTTTCTAGCACAACGATAGAATGCTAGCATGGCAGGCAAGTTCACCGTACATGCAAACATGTTTCATGAAGCATGTTTGCATGTACTCAAATGTCCGTCTCTCCGAATGAAATATTGCATCACTTATGTAATATTTTGTTTCTGGAAAGAGAGGCATTGAAGTCACCTCGAAAGAGCCAACTTTGTTGAATATAGTTGTGTTTTTTTGCGGCAGCGAGACTAAATTATGTTGTGTTGTCTTTTCGCTGCCACGCCTAGTTTGAGGAGAGTGAGGAGGAGGAGGAGGAGGAAGATGTAGGGGAAGATGTGGAGAAAACAGAGGTTGAGGTTTGTTGCAGTCATCCTCAGGAGTCCCTGTGCCCTGTTGTTCCCACTCACAGCAGCATCTCAGTGACACTCAGTCCTACTGACACAAGACGTCCCTGTGGTTGTCATGGTTTATTTTAACACGTCATACGTGGTGATTTCCACCTTTTTTCCCGCTCTTTCCGTGGCGTTTTCCTTCCTCAAAACCGGTCACTCATTTTCCCTGAAAAAAAAAGTTATTTCTGAACTTTTTGTTATTTTTCTTTAATTTGTGTTCCCTTTCTTTGTTGTTTTGCAATAGACTGACAAGGAGAAGGTGGGTGTTACAAAAATCAACACGTGCTTTCCAATGTGGAAAAACCTGCAGTATTTGTTCATTTCAGTTTTAATTTCAAGTGGCTTAGAGTTACAACAGAATGTTCTTTTGACAGTTAATCTTTTATTTTTCCTTTTCTTCTTTTTAAAAAATTAAATCTCAAAACATTCCCACCACGCAAAGATGGATGAACCAGTGGCAAAGGTAGGTCACGGGCATACCAAGCGTCTGCTGCCACAGCACTTTGTGTGACGGCCGTGGATCCTCTGTGGTTCTGTCTTAATGTGAATTGAAGTTAATCTCCAAATGGGAAACGAGTTAATTGAGGATGTCCTGTGTTGCCCTCCACCCCGGCCGTCCTGTCATTCAGAGACAGGAAGTAGAGTTTAGGCGCACAGACTCATGAGTATTAATTTCCCCCCGTGCCCGCACACACACACACAAATGTGCTCTCAGGGCCAAACAGAACACATCCAGCATATTCCCTTTGTGCTGCGCAGCAGAAACCTCTCAGTCTTTTCTCACTAATGCCCCCCC
>NW_022280046.1:7999548-8022070 GCF_004355925.1 Anarrhichthys ocellatus
CCCCCCCCCCCCCCCCCCCCCCAGGCGATCCTGACAGGCCATAAATCAAAATGGCCATTGGATCTTTCGCATAATGAGCCGCAGCATGGCTTCATCTGTACGGCTTAGCTCTCCTGCAGGCTGTGCTTATTTAGATTAAGCCACCAGTATACCTCTTGGAGGTAGTTCACTTTTCCCCACTTGTCCCCTCGCCCTGTGCTTGTGAGACTTGTAAGACGCACGTCTCCTACGGTATTAAACTTTTATTTATTTATTTTTTTGCTCCCTTCAAAAGTTGGAGACTTTTGATATAAAGGTGGGTTTGCTCAGATGTATGTGTTGAACTTTATTCACTTTCTTCTACTCTTCATGAACCACAATCATGGTGTTTTTGCTCAGTAGTTTTAAATGGATCACCAGGAAATACACAACATATGTTCACTATTAAAGGATAACTCTTTACATTTTGCAATTTGGACCTTTTTTTTTTTTTTTCACCACAATGAAATGTATTTTTGCCAGGAGCATAAATTAGTTTTGATTTGTGATGAATGAAATATTCAGAGCGTTTCTGTTGCCTCTCACCATGGTGTAACGGCTGAGCTTGTAAGACTGGTAATACGCAGTATTAAACTTCTTTTGATTTTTGTTGTGCTCCCTGCAAAAGTTGGAGTCTGCTGGTAAAAAGGTGGGTTTGCTGGGATGTATGTGTTGTATTTTTAATTTTTAAGAAATACAATCACAAAGTTTGTGATGGACATGTCTCTGCCACAGGAGATTACACTACAACCTGCCTCTCTCATCCCTTTGGTATCCCTTGGTTTGATGGTTAATGTTGTTGTTTTTTTTTAATAAACCTTGAATTCTCTCTGCCATTTGTAGCCTCTAGCTTTTGCGTTGAAGTGCTGCTTTCCAGTTAATTTGGGGTCAAATATGAAATGACAGCCTTTTGTGGATTGCTGTTGGCGAGTTGTATGTCCTCATAGAGCTGGAATATAATATGATATATATGATATTATACTTATTTTCCCTGCATTTTAAAGAGTTTCCAATTGACATATTTTTAACTTTTTGTCTTTAATAAATGGCGCTAAATCAAATTCTAACAAATAACCTGCTTGGATTCTGTCTTCCTGTCTGTCTGCAGATGGACCCCGAGGCCAGTGACTTACTGAACGACCTGCAGGTGAAGCTCAACAATGTGCTGGATGAGCTCAGCAGCACGTTCGGGAACAGGTAGCCTAATCCCGACCACCGCGCATTTTCGGTCAAATCGGTAACCGCACGCGCGCTGGTTCGGACTGATCGTTTTCTTTCTTTTCTGGTAGTTTCCAGATCCGCATCAACGACTGCATGCGACAGATGGCGTCGCTGCTTTACCAGATCAAAGGGCCGCTCAACGCCAACAACAAGAACCAGGTGGATGCCGACTCTGACAACATGCTGCGGCCCCTCATGGATTTCCTGGATGGAAAGTGAGTGGATCGAGATTTTCGACTGGTGTTCTTTTGACGATGATGTTCTCTATTCATTCATGTCCTTCTTTCTTCTTCTGTGTCCTAAAGTCTGTGTCCTGCGCAAATCAATTCGGTGAAAATCATAAATTAGAAGTTTTTAACAACTTTCAACAATACTAGCACCAGTTAGGGTTAACACACCTCAGCCCTTTCTGCGTCATCTTGTGTGTGTGTTTGTTCCCCGCAGGCTCACACTGTTTGCCACCGCGTGCGAGAAGACCGTGTTGAAGCGTGTGCTCAAGGAGCTGTGGAGGATCGTAATGAGCAGCCTGGAGAAGACCATCGTCCTGCCACAGGGCAACGATACTTTTGTAAGCTCAGCGACGTTTGACACTAATTTGGCTTTTAGGAGCAGAAAAAAAGAAACGGATGAAGAGCAGCAACTCAGTTTCCTTTCTATTTTTCCCCCCCAGGGAGCACAGATTCTCTCGGCTGCGAAAGAACTGGGCCAGCTCTCCAAACTCAAGGTATCACAATGTCTTTGTACACTTGACACCGTGTTAAATTCCCCCAGTGTTATACAAAGATCACTCATCTATGGTTGTGCCATCTCTTTGCTCATCATTCGGATGTGCAGGATCACATGGCAGGGGAGCCTAAAAGCCTGTCTCCCAGGCAGTGTGCTGTCATGGACGTGGCACTGGACACCATCAAGGTCAGTTTATACCGCCGGCTTTGGTTTCATCAGGATGCCGGGTAGACGGGTCAAATTAGCCTCATCAACTATTCATCCATTAATCAGGTACCCTGAGCGGTCATGCAGGCAGCTCGTGACCATAAGTTGTCTGATTTAACAGGCCGGGAAGGAGGGAAGTGTGTGGAGGTTAAAGTGGATGAAATGAGGGGTGGAGAGAGCCAGATCATTGTGTTGTTTTTGCTACTTTAGTTTCAAATGGATCACCAGGAAACACAGTGATTGTTTGCACAACTAAAGGATAATTCTGGCCATTTTGCAATTTCTACATTATTTTGAAAGTTTCTGCTGCCGTGATTAAATTAATTTTTGCCAGGAGCAAAAAAACCAACTCACTTCAATTACTTGAATGAACTTGTTTAGATTTTCAATTGTGCTAAATCCAAGATTGCGAGCATTTCTTTAGCCTCTCAACTGCTCTCAACATGGCGGCGGCTGAGCCGGCAGGCTTGCAGCTAACGGTGCTCACAGTGCAAGCTACGGAAAAAGTGGCAACAGTGTTTACATGGGGGAGAACCGGAGGGTGGGAGCTAGGTTCCCGCATAAAGCAAACCTCCAGTCGTTCCTCCAGATGTTTATACGGCCGACTCACCCTCTTGTTTCCTCCGTAGCAATACTTCCATGCAGGAGGCAGCGGGCTGAAGAAGGCATTCCTGGAGAAGAGCCCCGAGCTGTCCTCGCTACGCCACGCCCTGTCCCTCTACACCCAGACCACGGACACACTCATCCAGACCTTTGTGACCACCCAGCATGCACAAGGTAGTTCAGACCGCTACCTAATGGCCCATCTATAAGGGTAGAGGAAGAGTGCATTTCCCACAGTATACCAGCAGAGGGCAGTATGTGTGCATAATAAACAAAGGCTGAATAGTCCCTCTTTTTTGGGTTTGCACATGCGTTTGGATCGCTGGACATTTCTTTGACATGTCATTGCTGTCTTTTCTTTATCTCCCGTGCTGCCTCTGTGCCAGTGCACAACGGGAAGGGAATAAGGTTAACCCCCAGTGAAAAAGTACAGCCCAGCAAGGGTAGGTTTTCAATTGGAATCATCCGCCAGCCCTTCCTCCCCCCCGCCCCACCCCACCTTCTCTCTTTGCACAGTTTCAGTTTTGTCCCTCTCTGCAGCCGAGGATGGTGAGGTCAATCCCGAACCCAACCCCTCCCCCTGCATCCCCCTCCTCCTCCTGACTTGCATTATGAATCAAAGTGTATTTTGCTGCCTGCCGCGGGCCAAATGGAAGCTCACTGATTGTGTGTGGGTGTGCGTTTGAACCAGGTTCAGGCGTGGACAAGCCGATAGGAGAGGTGTCCGTCCAGATCGAGCTGCACACTCATCCTGGGAACGGGGAGCGGAAAGTGAGCGTCAAAGGTATGTTTGAGTTTTCTTAACTTAATGCTAAATATGTGTCTCTTTATTTTACCCGCTTTCTGATTGCGTTCTAACGCGTTTTTGCTCACATTTAGTCATGGGAGCCAACGATTTAAAGTGGCAGACGTCCGGCATGTTCCGGCCCTTCGCGGAGGTCGCCATGATCGGGCCTCACCTCAGCGACAAGAAACGCAAATTCCAGACCAAGTCCAAGAACAACAGCTGGTCTCCCAAGTACAACGAGACCTTCCACTTGTAAGTGCTTTGGTTTTGTTCGTCCATGAATGTGGAAAAGAACGAACACAGTAATCTTTCATTTTCATTTCTTTGTTTCATCATCATTGTAGTGTTGCTATCTAACAGCAGCTATGTTATTGTTTCACTAGAAAAGCCCAAGTGCCATCAAAAAAATATTTTTTTATCAAAATAACAGTTATTAACAGTTTGACATTACATTTGTTTTTTGGTGTTTGCACAAAGTGTATCTGCCGCTTCTAAATCTAAATCAAATAATTAAAATGAATCTATAATGCAGTGCAGTTCAAATATTATGATGTAAATTTGTAAATAAGTAAATTTAAAACTGGCAGAAATGGCCAAATATTGGTTTCCCTTCAAGGCATAAGGGGCCGTCTCTTCATATACTATGACGCTAATGTAAATCTAAAGTCCAATATTATTATGTAACAAAAGGAACAGGCAGAAATATTGTTTTTTTTGTGCCAGAAGGTTAAGACGGAGATCATTTCACAAAATGTAATATGTATCTAGTGTTTACACCAGGATGTGCAACGTACATCTAGTGCAGTATTGTAGTTTATTTGAAAAAAATTCACTTTGGGCCACCGTAGATAGATCTACTCATGCTCGGGGTGCGTCCATGTAGCGCGTCTTCAAGTTGACCAACCTGCTGCCGTGTTGAACAACAGCGTTGCTCACACCTCTGCGTACTGTCTCTCTCTCTCTCTCTCCCTCCCCCCCACAGCGCCCTGGGTAACCAGGACGGCTTCGAGTGCTACGAGCTGCAGGTCTGCGTCAAGGACTACTGCTTTGGCCGCGCGGACCGAGTGGTCGGCTTGGCCGTGGTGCAGCTGAGGGACATCGGGGGAAGGGGCAACTGCGCGTGCTGGTGCCCGCTGGGGCAGCGCATCCACATGGACGACACGGGCCTCACGGCCATGCGCATCCTCTCGCAGCGCTCCAACGACGACGTGGCCAAGGAGTTCGTGAGGCTGAAATCGGAGACTCGCTCGGCCGAGGAGGGCAGATGAGGGGGAGCTGGAAGTGGGGGGGGAGGTAAAGACAGGGACGGGAGGTCTCCTAGTTTCACGATAAGAGAGGAGGGCCTCATGCGACGGCCTTTTTTGTCGCGTAGATTGGCCACGTCGACTCTTCACTTACACCTTTGGTGTGTCTGCTGCTGACTGTTTTGGCGGCGCAGACGCACTTGTCACTTTCACACTCTGGGTATTTTTGGACAAACTCTCACTCCTCGTGATCCTCAAAACACTCACGTTATTCACCGAGCTACTCACCAGGCAGTGACCGCTTACTCTTGTCAACCTCTAACCTCTAAAGTCTCACTCTCTAACCTCTTTGGCCCTCCACCCCCCATCCGCTGGAGCGGTGCAGCACGAGCACCCGAGCTGCCCGTAAATGCAGGACGACAGGCCAAACAAAGTTCCCACGCCTCTGAAGTGTTGTTGTGCAATAACCAACCCCTACCTGAACCCCCTCAAACCCTGGCCGTGGGTTTTTATGCCTTACACTCTGCAAACTGTGAATGTGTGAAGTAAAAACAAAAGTGAACGCCCTGTTCTGTAATTTCCACTGCGACGCCGTGTGGTTTGATCTCATGAAAGGGTTCTTTAGGTTGATGAATGAATGCGGCTGGTGGAAAGGAGACAGTCTGTCGATTATTGAATAGAAGTTGATGTAATGTCGTACTGTTTTCACGAGTCATGTCTCAAGAGAAGGTACTTAAACTTATAACTCCTTAGTCGAACCCCTTAGTTTAAATGATTCAGTTAAATATGTGCCTTGTCATGTTCCCACAGTGATATGATCAGTATGTAATCTATTCTGCAGCGATATCGATGACGATATGATTTCATGCGAAACCTCGTGAAAACGACACCCCCAGTGTTGACCCATGATGTGAGAGGTGAACCCTGTTTCGGCCATATGTTCGTCCAAACTATGAGCTCCGTTAGCAGCTCCAGTGTGACCAAGATGGCGTGCGGCCGGTTTATCTATTTATTTTTATACGTATTTATTTTTCGTCTGTGCTTTTTCGAAGACGGCGGTTCAAAAATGTCGTTTACTGCCGGGCGGTGAGTCTGACTCGAGCTGCTGCCGTTACTGCAGTCAGAGGCACATTAAAAAGTGTCCAGTCAGCGTCTGTTGGCGGCGACTCGTGACGTTGACCGACGATAGCGATGGCTGTATTTTACAATAGTTCATTTATAGTGAAGAAATATATGTTAAACTTTCAGGTAACAACGTTTTCTTCCAAAAAAGAAAGGATATCTGAACATTGAGTGTAGATTTACTTCTGGTTTACATCACTGCTCTGTCTATGAGTGGCCTTACTTATGGGGGAAAAACTAATGTTTCTCTTTTTTAATTACATTTTTTTATTTCCTTGTATCTCTGCAATGAGGACAGTTTTTTTTGTTTTTTTTGCCCATAATGATGTCAAATACGTTTTCCAAGTGATGTTCCTTATCATTTTTTCTACTTTTTATCTTTGACAATATTGCAAAAGCGTCGTAACTGTTACTAGGCGGGTTTCTTTGCAGCCATGTTGTTTATTTAGTGTCTGATTGTAAACGCTTCCTGTGAACCCTCTGTCCTGATATACAGTGAGACGTGTGCCAGTGAAGTTGCTCCTAACTGATGGAAAAATATTAAAGTGTTACTTTTAATGAAGGATGGATATTGCGGTAATATGAGTGCGTGCGTGTGTGTGTGTGTGTGTGTGTGTGCATTTTAAACCGCCTGTAGAACCTCTCCTCTTTGTTACAGGAACTGATCCATTGTGAATACCGACGTCTCATAGCCATTCTTTGATAAACACGTTCCTTGTGCCAAGCTACAAATGTTCACTTTTTATTGTGTTCTTTAATTCTATATTTTCTAAATTTGTTAACCCTTGCACTGCCACTAAATCACTGCAATAGTTAACAAGAACAGTATATCGGTCATTGTAACTGCATCCGTGTGGTGTTTTCTTTGTAAATGTTGACGTCACCATGTTGAGCGTTGTCGTAAATGAATTTTGTATAAAGTATTTGAGAAGTATCTCTAAATGTTTGTACCTGTTTGGTTTTTTTCCCAGTACAATACGACATTGACTGCTGATTGTTTATGGATCATTTTGATCATTAGAAAAAAACTATTTGAAACTGAAAGTTCAAATTTTGGTCTTGAACTCTGAAAAATACAACAATGTATTCAAACTAAAAATAAGTAAAGAAGAAGTTTTTTGGGGTTAAATATAACTTTTATTCAGTTTTGGAATTGTTTTGAATAAAATTCATTTTCCACTTTCATATATATTTAGATATTTGAGGTCTTATATTTTTCAGATTCAGATCTTATTTTTTTTAGTTTCAAAATTAATTTTTTCGGTTTCAAATCTTTTTATTTTAAATTTTCAGATCCTATTTATTTCAGTTTCAGACTCACGGTCTCATCAGTGTTTTAATTATTTTTCTCAAAGTTGCAGTGAGCGATTCTCATCCAGCTGTGTTTGTGTGGTTAAGTGATAAATGTCCTCTCGGTCCGCTAGCTGTTGGTAGAACCATTAAAACAAACAAAGTGGGTCGGGCCGAGCCACGCAACACGGTCCCGACCAATCAGCAGCAGGTATTGGTTGTACTGGCGCACAGGACGGGGGAAAGGTTTCATCCATGTAGAAAAAGAGTAAATCGATTTTATTACGTCTTATTTATTAAACCAAACGGATCTATTGTCTGGCCTTCACAAGTTGCTGTATAAATTCATACAACTTCAAAATTCAGGCCTTTACATCAGCTTTTTTTAGCATGATTTCTCTTATTGGCAACAACTGCAAACGTTATGAAACGCGATATGTTCTTTGATTCTCAACACACTGGGTTTCTTTCTTCTTCTTTTTCCACTTTGAATTGATCCACGTGACATCCTTTCAAGTGTTCTCTGTTGAGTTCCATCTTCTCGAAAAAACAATCATCAGGTCTGTTTGACAACATCCATGCAGGCAGGTTTATGTGTGTGTTGTATGTGGTGCACAAACACACGCACGCCCACACAGACAATAATTAATTCAGCAAGCTGTTCGTGTTGAGGTCCCCTGGACGTCACACAGCCCTCCCTTTGTTTTCTAGTCCAGGTATTAAATTCCATTTCCGTCAGCCATGAAGTCGCAATATTTGGAGTTGACATTTTAGTAAATCATTAAAATTCAAGTAACCGATGCCTGTGAGAAGGATCAAGTCCTGGGTCCGAGCACGCGTACCCGTCACAGGGTGTGTGCTACCTGACCGCCGTAACGCGGTGGCCCGTGCACCTGTGCTGTTGGTTTTTTTTACAGCCCCCCCCGTTTCCACTCTTGCGCCGCCTCTGCATCCAGGTCCAAAGATCACTGCACTGTTTGCTTTAGGCCTGAGCTGTTAGGCGTCATGGGGCGGGCTGCTCTTCCTGCTTCAACCTGAAACCAAACCACTGTTAGGCGCCTCTCTATCACCACCACACCGCTTCACCTGTCGTCCATCCTGCACGTCTTTCGTCCCTGGTCAAGCCCTGTTCTCCGGCGGTGCCTGGGAGTCCAGACAGAGTACAGACGAGGGGGGGAGGGGGGTGACTGGATTTACTTCACCTGAGGCGGAAGCAGAGGGAGGATTGATGTTTGTCTCTATTGTTTTCCGTTGAGGCCCCGTGTTCCTGTGTCTCTATGTGTGTGTGTGTGTGAGCAGGACCGTGCACAGGAAGTCACTTTTTATTTGTTTGAGGTATGTGGCTGCTTTTTCATTTGTTTTGCAGACATTGGAGAAGTGGTGGCTGTACAGCACTTTAGGGGGAAAAAAGAGACTCATTTCAAAACCTTTTGTAATGTGAGTCACATTTTAAATCAAAGTCGGAGCCTATTTGTCCCATTAGTTATGCGAGCGTGAGACACTTGCCCGACCATTCCCTTTGGTTTGGAGCAGGCTTTAGTGGTCTGAGCTGTACATAGAGACAAGTCAGGACATTGCTAAGCAGCGCAGTGTAACGGTGACAAAATATGTCCCATCTACTGCACCTGAGAGACCATTTAATATCTTCTGTTTTACGTGGACGACATCCAACTCTATTTGTCTTGTGTTGAAAAAGAATACAGGGGAATAAGTTGCTATATAGCCAGGGTGAGGATCGGCCACCGATTACTTCTTAATGTTTTATTGTTGTGGATTTCACTGTAGCCATTTTGCATTCTTCCTGTTCCATTTTGGTACTTATCCGCAGGTGTAAAAAAACACAAACACCAAGCAAGAACTATAGATTTTCTGCTGCGTATTCAAAGACCATTGTGAGCAAGTCAAACGTTCACGGTCACATGGCTATCTTGATCTTTGTGGTTATGGATTATCCGCCGTAGACTTCCCTCTGGTACAAAGGGTTGAGAAGGGAGTGCCTCCATGCGTTTACAGCTCTGCAGCGCAGATAAAAAGAAGGTCTCAAGGATGTCGCCCGATATCACCTCATGCAGGTCTTTGTTTTCTCGCCTGGACGTCATGTTGCCTTCGAGCTTTTATGGAAACATACTTTCATTTTTTGTCAGTTTTTTACGGCTGTAAGAGCAAACCAGAGTCTTAACCGTAATCGTACGCAAACAAGACCTCCAATAAACAAACCGGTTCCCCCTTTCAGTCGCTGAATCTCTTTTTTTCGGTCCAGCTAACAAGAAATGTCTCTCGGCCTCCTTGGCTATCCGTCCCTCTTCGATCAGTGAACGTGATGCTCTTTCTCCAGGCGTGAGATGTGGAGACGCTGAGCTTAAAGATGGAGTCGCTGACGTCGTACTTTGGCCCGTTGTGCGGGAAAGAGGAACAGAAAGGTGAGATCTGGAGCTCACAACTTGCACATTGAATGCTCTTAAAAGGTTCTTCTGGTAGCTACACAGTGGACAAACTACACATCTTAACAATTAAAGAGACCCATTTGTCCCATCGTTATTTGTTCTCACAGAGGAGGAGAGACACTTTCGAGCGAACGACAGACCTTTCAACCTGTCTTACCACTATGCCGTAAGTATGGACGTGAGACGGATAAACGGTCGTCTGCTTTTGCCACCTCTCATCTGTCACTTCCCTCTTCCTTCAGGACAACGCCATCAAGACCTCCAAATACAACCTTTTCACCTTCCTGCCGCTCAACCTCTTCGAGCAGTTCCGGAGGCTCGCCAATGCCTACTTCCTCTTCCTCATGGTCCTCCAGGTAAACACTGTGACTTTGTTTCGGGTCAACGTGGACTGTGCATCACAAATGTAGGCAGTATGGGATTATGGGTATGTATGCTCACTGATAGCGGCGTGATAGACGGATAGTCTTTGCAAAATATTCGGGGTAGGACTTTGACCTTTGACCTGACGGTATTTAGCTTCCAGAATATTTGATGCACGTGTAAAAAGAGGATTATATAATGCAGACGCATTATAATATAGATAATGGTGCTAAAGCATTTTAAATGTGTGCGTTCGGTTCCGTTGACAGCTCATCCCGCAAGTCTCCTCTCTGTCCTGGTTCACCACGGCCGTCCCTCTGTTCTTGGTGCTGACCATAACGGCCGTCAAAGACGCCAGCGATGACATAGTAAGAAGGAATCGATCTCCTGGCGCCTTGTGGGGGATTCCGCTCAATCGTTGAGACAGAAAGTAGTTCAAACATGCAAATTTAATCGTAAATGTTTTCCCTGTTTTGAGTAGAACCGGCACAGAAGCGACAAGCAGGTGAATAACCGCATGGTGGACGTCCTCATCGATGGAGAGTGAGTCATTTGCCATACAAATTATACACTATATACATCTAATAAATGATAGGAAGTACAAATATACAGCGTTTTGAGCTTCAAAAGGTCATGTAGATATATATTTTTTTTCTGTAGTGTTGTGATCTTGTCGTGTGTTTTCATTTTTCTGCCAGACTGAGAAATGAAAAATGGATGAATGTTCAGGTTGGAGACATAATCAAGCTGGAGAATAATCAGTTTGTCACAGTGAGTATGAAGACGCCACAATAAAGATTCTTTTACAGCACTTTTGATGATTTCAGTGATAACAACAGGGCCACTGAGCCCAAGACAACGTTCTATTGAGTGATAATAAAGTTTATCTATGTTGTACTTTCTCTGTATTCAACGCTTTCGTTTTTAAGGCCGACCTCATGTTGCTGTCCAGCAGTGAGCCTCTTAACCTGGTCTACGTGGAAACGGCTGAGTTGGACGGGTAAGTGCGCGTGCGTGGCTGACGTGCCGATGGTGTCTCACACTGGTCTTGGATTTCCCCCCTTCAGTCGGGTCTTGCTCACCTGCTCTCTGTGTCTCCCCCAGTGAAACCAATCTGAAGGTGAAACAGGCCCTGACTGTAACCGGAGACATGGGGGACAGCACCGACTCGCTGGCCGGCTTCAAGGGTGAAGAAACAGTATTTATACTGGATATTTGGTCAAGATATGGGGATTTCTCTGTATTCATTTTCATTCAAATTCATCCTTTTTGTGTTAGAGCTGTGGTAAAATAATGAGGTACAAACAATGGAAATTACACAATGAAGTGTAGAACTAAATAATTACTTTTCCTCATGAATACAGTTGTGTGAAAATGTGTTTGCCCCCTTCCTGATTTCTTATTTGTTTGCATGTTTGTCACACTTAAATGTTTCAGATCATCAAACAAATCGAAATATTAGACAAAGATAACACAAGTAAACACAAAATGCAGTTTTTAAATGAAGGTTTTTATTATTAAGGGGGAAAAAAATCCAAACCTACATGGCCCTGTGTGAAAAAGTGATTGCCCCCCCCCCTGTTAAAACATTAATTAACTGTGGTTTATCACATCTTTGGAAAGCTGAGTTCAATTTCTCTAGCCACACCCAGGCCTGATTACTGCCACACCTGTTCTCAATCAAGAAATCACTTAAATAGGACCTGCCTGACAAAGTGAGGTAGACCAAAAGATCCTCAAAAGCTAGACATCATGCTGCGATCCAAAGAAATTCAGGAACAAATGAGAAACAAAGTAATTGAGATCTATCAGTCTGGAAAAGGTTACAAAGCCATTTCTAAAGCTTTGGGACTCCAGCGAACCACAGTGAGAGCCATTATCCACAAATGGCGAAAACATGGAACAGTGGTGAACCTTCCCAGGAGTGGCCGGCCGACCAAAATTACCCCAAGAGCGCAGCGACGACTCATCCAAGAGGTCACAAAAGACCCCAGAACAACATCCAAAGAACTGCAGGCCTCACTTGCCTCAATTAAGGTCATTGTTCATGACTCCACCATAAGAAAGAGACTGGGCAAAAATGGCCTGCATGGCAGAGTTCCACGACGAAAACCACTGCTGAGCAAAAAGAACATAAATGCTGGTCTCAGTTTTGCCAGAAAACATCTTGATGATCCCCAAGACTTTTGGGAAAATACTCTGTGGACTGACGAGACAAAAGTTGAACTTTTTGGAAGGTGTATGTCCAATTATATCTGGCGTAAAAGTAACACGGCATTTCAGAAAAGGAACACCATACCAACAGTAAAATATGGTGGTGGTAGTGTGATGGTCTGGGGCTGTTTTGCTGCTTCAGGACCTGGAAGACTTGCTGTGGTAAATGGAACCATGAATTCTGCTGTCTACCAAAAAATCCTGAAGGAGAATGTCCGGCCATCTGTTTGTGACCTCAAGCTGAAGCGCACTTGGGTTCTGCAGCAGGACAATGATCCAAAACACACCAGCAAGTCCACCTCTGAATGGCTTAAGAAAAACAAAATGAAGACTTTGGAGTGGCCTAGTCAAAGTCCCGACCTGAATCCGATTGAGATGCTGTGGCATGACCTTAAAAAGGAGGTTCATGCTCGAAAACCCTCCAATGTGGCGGAATTACAACAATTCTGCAAAGATGAGTGGGCCAAAATTCCTCTACAGCGCTGTAAAAGACTCATTGCCAGTTATCGCAAACGCTTGATTGCAGTTGTTGCTGCTAAGGGTGGCCCAACCAGTTATTAGGTTTAGGGGGCAATCACTTTTTCACACAACTGTACATCACACTATCGAAGTGTTAACTTAGCTGTGTTGCTGATGTCTCTCTCTCTCTCTTTCTGTCTCTCTCTGTCTCTCTCTCCTCTCTGTATCTCCTGTGTCTGTCTCTCTCTCTCTCTCTGTCTCTCTCCACCTCTCTCTGTCCCTCTGTCTCTCCCCCCCTCTCTCTCTCTCTCTCTCTCTCTCTCTCTCGCAGGTGAAGTGCGGTGTGAGCCTCCCAACAACCGTCTAGATAAGTTCAGAGGAACCCTCTCCCTGGACGGACAGACCTACTCTCTGGACAATGACAAGGTGCTGCTCAGAGGATGCACCCTGAGGAACACTGAGTGGTGCTTCGGTCTGGTCATCTTCGGAGGTAAATTGTTGCTCCCACCGGAAATATTATGTGGTCGCAACAAAGAAACTGCACGTGGAACGGATAAACTTGGGGGCGCACCACTCACGTCTGCAGGGGCCCAGCAGAGGGCGCTCGCGCTACACAAGACAGACCAGTTCCAGTGTGTGTTTGTGTGTGTGGGGCCAACAATAACAAAGTCATGAATTGACATGACAGTATATACGGCATTGAATAAGAATGAATAACATTTGCAAAGATAATATCAAGTATTGGTAAGTAGAATAGTATTGGTAAGTAGAATAGTATTGGTAAGTAGAATAGTATTGGTAAGTTAAGTTAAATACCAACAGTTTGTTAAGGTGAGAGCAGGAAAACATATTGAACCTAAACGACTCCAGTGCAACAAAAAGTGATGTTTTTAGAGCAGCTATCCACTGAATTTGATGAACATTTCAAAACGACTCAATTAAACTATCCCCACTGTAGCTTACATTTAACAGGCCGGCATGCAGTCGCTGAGTAAAGTACAAGTTATAGTTTGTTACATTGTAATGGTATAGACCTACATAGAAAAAGTAAATCACAATACTATAAGTACAAACTTCCCTACGTATTAATGACAGATCAAGATTTTCCCTTCAGCGTATGGATAATAACAAGCGATGGAATCTCTCCAGGTCCCGACACCAAGCTGATGCAGAACAGTGGAAAGACAATATTCAAACGGACGAGCATTGATCACCTGATGAATGTCCTGGTGTTGTGTGTGAGTTTCATGTCCGTGCCCACTGCCACATAAATACATATATACATATATATTTTTTTATATTGAGATGTGTGATATCTTGACTCTTATCAGATCTTCGGCTTCCTGGCGTCTATGTGCACCGTTCTGGCCATCGGCAATGGAATCTGGGAGGTGAGGGAGGGCTCAGTGTTCACAATCTTCCTCCCCCGTGAGCAAGGGGTTAACGCCGCCCTCTCCTCCTTCCTCTCCTTCTGGTCCTACGTCATCGTGCTCAACACGGTGGTGCCTATCTCTCTCTACGTCAGGTGCGTTCAGGCGAAGAACGACGACAAAATCGGAAAAGCGACGAAAGTTATCGCGACGTAAGTTCAAGAGTCTTAGTCTCACACTCCCCCCCCCCCCCCCATGTGTGTTGATGTCAGTGTGGAGATCATCCGTCTGGGGAACAGCTTCTTCATCGACTGGGACAGGAAGATGTATTACCCCAAGAGCGACACCCCGGCTCAGGCGAGGACCACCACGCTCAACGAGGAGCTGGGCCAGATCAAATACATCTTCAGCGACAAGACCGGCACCCTGACGCAGAACATCATGACTTTCAACAAGTGCTCCATCAATGGGAAAGCTTACGGTGAGCTGCTCTGCTCACATACAAAGTTCAGTTGCATGGACGCACCAGCGTGGGCTGAATGATTGATTGAGTGTATGTCTCTGTTATTCAGGGGAGCTGTTCGACTTCTCTGGACAAAGGGTAGAGATAACGGAGGTGAGAGAAGAATACTGACACACTGTTGTGTATTTTTGTGAATTGTGTGTACCACTCCAACTCTTTTGTCTCTCTTGTCTGCTTCTTTTACCCCGCAGAAGAGTGAGAAAGTGGACTTCTCCTGGAACCAGCTGGCCGATCCAAAGTTCTTCTTTCACGACCACAGTCTGGTGGAGACGGTGAGAGAGGGAAACCCGGAGGCTCAGGCCTTCTTCCGTCTGCTGGCTCTGTGCCACACCGTTATGCCCGAGGAAAAGGAAGAGGGTGAGCGTCGCTTTGTTGCTACAGGGATGCAGAGCTTTAAAACAGAAGAATCACAACGTGTATGTTCTGTCTCTGGTGATGAAATGTGTGTGAGCTCAGCCCTGAATTATACAGATTCCTTCTTTCTTTTTTTTACTCTTACATCTTTTTCCTCCTCATATTAACCATTTTGAATGGCAGTGTTATAAAGGACCCAGTGACTGACAGCAGTGCAAAACCCACTACACACATTTTCACATCTGAACTTTCTCTCTTCTCTCCTCTCTATTGTCTTCATCTCCTGGCAGGCGAGCTCTTCTATCAGGCTCAGTCTCCCGACGAGGGCGCTCTGGTGACCGCGGCGAGGAACTTCGGTTTCGTGTTCCGCTCGCGCACGCCAGAGACCATCACGGCCGTGGAGATGGGCCGACAGGTGGTCTACGAACTCCTGGCCGTTCTCGACTTCAACAACGTACGCAAGAGGATGTCGGTCATAGGTGAGAGACAGCAGTGGTTCAAACTATGTCTTTCATGTTGCCAAAATAGGATGTTTGAGTCTCCATCGATTTTTTTTAGAGAAATTTCTTAAGTTATGTAAGCCGTCATACAAAGTCATTTGTTGCCTTCATGGTTTCAAATCCCCATTGGTGCATTCAAGGACGATCCGATAACTGAGATGTATGTGTCTTTTACTCGTTAGTAGAAGGCACATCATGTCAACCTATAATGAACGTCTATGTGTCGCCTCACGACTTCCAACATGTGTTCCAGTGCGTAGCCCCGAAGGCAAGTTGACTCTTTACTGCAAAGGAGCCGACACCATCATCTATGAAAGACTGCACCCGTCCTGCAACAAGCTGAAGGAGGTGACCACCGGACACCTCAACGTGAGTGATGCCGTCGGGGGTTTTTCGCACCGTGTTTGGCGCTATTAAACTAAAGTTTTTTTAATTCAATTTTTGATTTGTCCAACTGGAACAGGAGTATGCAGGGGACGGCCTTCGCACGCTGGTCCTGGCCTACAAGGACTTGGATGAGAGCTACATGGATGAGTGGAAACTGCGCCACCACGAGGCCAGCACCGCAATGGGGGACCGAGAGGAGAGGCTGGATCAGCTTTACGAAGAGATAGAGAAAGACCTGCAGGTTAGTCCACCCACTGAATGCCTCGACACGTCGCTGCATAGTTTGATTTGCTCAGCAAAAAGAATACAGATATACAGTAACCAACACCGAGTAATTATGAAAACCTCAGACCAACAAAAATATCTCATATGCAGATTTAACGGCAAATTAAACCAGCATTGCTTAATTTCAATGAATGTAGTTGTTCATGTTTTAATTCTGCCAGAGAAAGAACATTTTTACACACAGAATAAATCCTTTTTGACACGTCCACCCTGTACTCCGTGTTTTTTAGCTGTTGGGAGCGACGGCTGTGGAGGACAAGCTGCAGGACGGCGTTCCACAGACCATAGAGCAACTGGCTAAAGCTGACATCAAGATCTGGGTGTTGACTGGTGATAAACAGGGTTAGTGTCACACACTTCATGTTCCTGATCCAATCACACATTTCAAGACGGGTAAAATAGTAATGTGGAATATTTTCTCATATTCTCTCACTGTTGATCGAATCATGTGTCAGGAACCCTAACCATAAACACGCTGTTTCATGTGTAAATTAACCAGACGTCACGGAGGGAATGTTTGGCATGTCTGCCCGATGATTTGCATCACAGTAACTGTTGTGGACGGTTTGAAACAGAGACGGCGGAGAACATCGGCTACTCCTGCAACATGCTCAGAGAGGAGATGAAGGAGATTTTCGTTGTGGCAGCCAACACGGCTGAAGCAGTCAAAGAGGAGCTACGGTGAGTCGGCCCGAAAGAAATAACAAAGAGAAATGTCTTTTCTCAAGAGGACAAAACATGTTAAGGACTGATAATGTATTCGACACAATTTGACATACATTTGATGCTTTTTTTTTGTATGGTGACTGATATGCTAAGTGCTGCTCTTTATGACAGTGCCCCGCCTCCTTAGTTACTGTTCAAATATGCAGTTTACTATGATAACTGTATTTTAAACAATGGTTCCTTGATTTTATTTGCATTATGTTAACTGACAAACACCCATGAAGAAGAGGAGTGGCTGATTAAAGTCCACCATTGAACTCTAAGCCCTGCTGGCATCGTGTTTTAATTGTTGGCAAAGTACTTTTAGTTAGTAATGAGTTTAAGTTAAACAATTAGTTTAGATCCCAAACTATTATTTTGGAAAAAGTACAGTTCATAAAAAACAAACAAAAAAAGAGCTTTTCTTTAACTCAACCGACCATCCCCATGCCCTCCTGTTGTCAGGAATGCTCGGAGGATAATGTGTCCAGACTCAGCGGAGGAGCCGTCTGTGATCAAGGCTCGAGCCGGCCTGTTCTGGTTTCAGAAGATTGAGAGAGTGGAGGACGAGAAGGTGGACGGAGATTATGGCCTCGTTATAAACGGGCACAGTCTGGTAAGAAGGCTTTTTTTAAGTGGGGTTGTGTTGACTCATGACCTCATCGCGGTCCTCTCATCCCGGTCCTCTCATCCCGTCTTCCCTTTGGTCCTCAGGCCTTCGCACTGGATACGGACCTGCAGCTGGAGCTGCTGAGGACAGCATGCATGTGCCAGACAGTGATTTGCTGCAGGGTCACCCCTCTGCAGAAGGCCCAGGTGGTTCAGCTGGTCAAGAAATACAAGCAGGCCATCACTCTGGCCATTGGCGACGGGGCCAACGATGTCAGCATGATCAAGGGTGAGCTCATTCATCTCAGGGCACTATTACCAGAATCAGACAGATGTATTTACAGTAAGAGCAAACACTTGGTCGATAGTTAGAACCGTGTTTTTCTGCTTTCTGTCCGGCCTCCAGCTGCTCATATCGGTGTGGGTATCAGCGGTCAGGAGGGCATGCAGGCGGTTCTCTCCAGCGACTACTCCTTCGCCCAGTTCCGTTACCTTCAGCGCCTCCTGCTGGTGCACGGTCGCTGGTCCTACCTGCGCATGTGCAAGTTCCTGCAATATTTCTTTTACAAGAACTTCACCTTCACCTTCGTGCATTTCTGGTACGCCTTCTTCTGCGGCTTCTCTGCTCAGGTGAGGGACATGTTTTGGTATGATGTCACATCATGTTAATGGGTTACTTGCAGAGTGAAAAAAATGTGTGATCAAGTGAGGCACACGATTCACTCTAAGAATAATGCATATTAAAGAAATGTAAATATATTTCATATGTAATAATATGCCAATATTAAATACATCTGATGCTTTAATTGCACACAATTTGCATTGTGAATGAATATAAGGTTAGAGGAAAGGACGTCTCATGACTCTTAAAACATAATTCCTCGTTCCTCTCTCCTTGCATGGTTTCCTCCATGCATCCCTGGTGGGAGGGACTAAGACGCAAGGAAAGGATGCAAGTGAGGGAAACGGGGATGCAATTAAGAGACTTGGGATGTACCCAGAGACAGATCATTTTGTTGGTTGAACAGATACAGATAAGCTCCACCCTCGCATGTCACTTCTGGTTGCAAAAAAACAAGATGGTGACGGTTAAAATACCGAAGTCAAGACTTCAAACGGCAGTCCGCAAACCAATGGGAGTATATATAACATAAACATATACATATGAAGTCTATGGGAACAACTCAACAGATATGCTCTATAAGCTCAAATGAACTTGGAGAGACCTGTACGGACACTTGTACATCAGCAAAACAAGAATTGAACCGCACAATACAAACAGTTTCCCATATTTAACAAATGTTCAACGTTAATAGATACAATGTTATTAATGCTATATTTACATGTTTAATGTCCTCTTTGTTTTTCGTGCTCATAGACTGTGTATGACGAGTGGTTCATCACATTGTACAACCTGGTTTACACGGCACTTCCTGTCCTCGGCATGAGCATCTTTGACCAGGTATGCACAAAGGGGAAAGTTAATATTCAATTACTTTGAGCTATTTAGCTCACAGACTCAAATTCAACATGTTCTTCTGATTAATATCATATCATGTCTCAGTACTTCACACCCCACCTGCATCCTCTTCTCTCTCCTCTCCTCTGTGTCTGCAGGACGTGAATGACCGCTGGAGCTTCCAGTACCCTCAGCTCTACACTCCGGGCCAGCTCAACCTATACTTCAGTAAGAAGGCCTTCGTGCGCTGCATGATGCACAGCTGCTACAGCTCCCTCATCCTCTTCTTCATCCCGTGGGCCGCCATGCACGACACGGTCCGAGACGACGGTAAAGACATCGCCGACTACCAGTCCTTCGCTCTGCTGGCGCAGACCTGTCTGCTGATCGTGATGAGCATACAGGTGAGGAACACCGAGAAGCAGCACGGCACGCTGAGGTGGCACCATTTCCGTATCAATGACCGGATTAGCCCGGATGTGCTCATTTTAGTGTATTTGTCAAATTGCCATTTTTGCTTGCAGCAAAGTGACTTGTACTGTGGAGGATTTTTATTCATAGCACCCGCCCTTAAGAATGAATAAATATGTGCGGCTGAATTTAAAATAGAAAGTGCTTTTGCTTCGCTGCAGCTGTGTCTGGACACCTCTTACTGGACGGCAGTGAACCAGTTCTTTGTGTGGGGCAGCCTGGCCGCTTACTTCGCCGTCACATTAACCATGTACAGCAACGGCATGTTCCTCATCTTCACCTCCTCTTTCCCCTTCATCGGTGAGTACATTCAGCTCATTCGTAGAGGCAGCTTGGTGCTGCCAACGTCTTCAAATTGCTAAAAAAACAAAAAGTCACCTACAAGCCATATACAATAATTATATAGTCGTATGGTAATAAACGCTTTTACTGTGTGATTGTTGCTGCTGGTCTGATGATTCCAGGCACAGCAAGAAACTCTCTGAACCAGCCCAACGTCTGGCTCACCGTCTTCCTGACGTCCCTCCTCTGCATTCTGCCGGTGGTGGCTTTCCGCTTCATCCTCATTCAGCTTTGGCCCACCGCCAACGACAAGGTGAGACGACCACATGACACGGGAATCTGTTCTACCTCAATACATGAAGCTCTCTGGGTGGTAGAATATGATATATGCCAATAATAAGGTCATTTAACTATCATGGATAAGAAGAATACCCACAGTCTCCTGCGGTCACATTTGCTTGGTTTAATGTTCATGACCAACATCTGGAATATGTTTGAATGTTGAGACATTGGAATTATAAGGTTCTATCATTCAGTCTTACTTTGTTTTAATACATAAAATGACCTATTACTGAAGGGAGTCATTCAGCTGTACACGAGTTATAAACAGTTAGCATCACATCAGACACTGAAACATTCAGTAGCTGCTCATCTCAGATTGCTACATATGAAATGTTGGCCTTAACTGGTGTAATCTATGAGGTAGTCACAGTATCAGACACAGTTGTCACTTGTATATTATGGATATTTAGATATCGACTAGAGCCTTCTAATAATTCTAAGTTCACATGATGGTATAAGAATATACAAGTAGGTGTGTATGTGTATACTATCATGAATAATGAGTAGCAATAAACCCTTCTGAATGAGCAAATGTGCCCATATTAAGAAGTCTGCAGTAAAGACTGGTCCCTCTGTCCCTCCTCTAGGTGAGACATAAGGTGCGGAAGGAGGCGCTGCCGGCGCCGGCGCCTCGCCGCCCCCCCGCCAGGCGGATCAGCACCCGTCGCTCCGGCTACGCCTTCTCCCACGCGCAGGGCTACGGCGACCTGGTGACGTCTCGGAGGTTCCTGCTGAGGCTGCCCCTGAGGAGCCGCCCGGTGCTGTTCACACAGACGGACTCCCCGTTGGCTCAGAACCAGCCGCAGCACTACCGCACCATCACAGAGGAGGCAGAGGACTCGCAGACACCCCCACCGACCAGAGGGGCGGCCGCAGCACAGTGAGCGGGAACCTGGTCGAACATATACACCTAAAACTGAGTCTGACTCCAACTCAAGTTTTATTAAATTGAATGGATGAATATCACTGTGAAGATGTTGAACTTGACAGCACAAACAACCTTAAAGGACCACACGGGTGCTTTTGTGTGTTTCAGCAACACTCATACAGTATATACTGCAGTCTACATCACTGCTGAGCATTTTCCAAAGCGTACCTACCACAAGGTTTTATACCGATTTTCTTCCTCCCAATTTATTCTATTATAACGACAATCAACAAATGTTTTTAAGCAGGGATGCAAACTTGAATCTCTCAGATGCTGAAAAGCCCTTATTAATTGCAAAAAGGAGAAATTCCAGTTAATTTCAATTCAACTTTATTGGCATTACACTGCAAATCAGTCTTTCAGGATTATGCAACCTGTGATCGTGCAAGACTGATCGTGTAGATTTCTCACGACCTATCTCAGACTTACGGTAAGCTTCATGAAATGGCCAGAAATATTGGATACAGTTTGTCCTTAACAAGCTCAAATATATGCAAAACCAGGAAACTGCGATGAGATTAACTCTGTGTCATGAACACCAAATTGTTGTGATTTTATAGAACGTTAAGTTGAAATGAAATGTAAATGAATGAATGTAAAAGGTTGCCACATGACTGATCTGGAGGAACTGTATCACCACACTGCCTGCAACATGAAGTTGCATTTTGTACCTTTTTTAATTGTTAGTTTTTTCTTCCAGTGAATTGTCAATATTCAGGGTGTCATTCTTAGAAAGCATAAAACAGCGATTTCAGTTGAAATCCACGATGAACCTATTTTCACTGTTTACATAATTATATACAAATTTTTAAAAAATGTTTTATTATTGCTCTGCTCTGTTTCTGTCGCCTGTGAAGAGATGTATAACTCTGCAGTATTCTTTTTCTCCATACCAGTAACATTAAAGGTACAGTGATGGTTTAGTTGTCATAGAGGGACCAGCAGGCAGCACATTCATAAAATAACTTTTTTTCAGTCCAAACACATACTTTGCCATCGTGTCATTCATTGTATTGTGTAACCCTTTCTACATGCGAGATCATCTGTGACTAAAAAACTTAACTTGATTGACCTCTATCGCTAGACCAAATGATCTTACGTCCCTTATCTTATAATGACATCAAATAGAGCACACCTCTCCACACACACATATAGGAACCTCCACGGACAACACATCACTCAATACAGGAAGCAAAGAAAAGGAAATAGCCTACATACAAGTCCAAGGAATGCCATTGTAAAAGACTGAAGAAATAGCCTATATATATATATATATATATATATATATATACATATATACTGGTTTAATTTCGATGCTTTTTTAATTCCACCACAGCATCTTGGTCAGATCATTGTGATGCTTCTTGATAAACGAGTCTAGGTTTTGGAGATGAACTGATAGAAACACGCATTGAGCACAAGTCTGTACACAGATGTTAGAATCTGTATATGAAGGACAAAAATAAAAGATAATTGTAAATATTTGATAACGTGGACTCTTTCAGGGAGCCTCAACCCTCCAGATTTGTTTGCATTATGCATGTGGCAGTGGGCACTTTTTTTCTCTCTCTCTCTCTCTCTCTCTCTCTCTCTCTCTCTCTCTCTCTCT
>NW_022280046.1:8022080-8033227 GCF_004355925.1 Anarrhichthys ocellatus
TCTCTCTCTCTCTCTCTCTCTCTCTCTCTCTCTCTCTCTCTCTCTCTCTCCCTTACACATCACGTCACGTCTGCACGACACACACACACACACACACACGTACACGTACTGCATTCAGCCCACAACTGCAGTGTCCTCTGGGACTGCCAGCAATGACATCACCGGTGAAGGGGCTGTCCCAGCATGGCACGGATCCAGCAAAACCTTCTGGTCTGCTTTCTGATCCACATGAAAAAGAACACAGTTCGTGACTGCAAAGATTGATAAAAGGTTTGAAGAAAAAAATAAAACGTACCTCAAAAAATAAAACCCTTACTCCTCCCCTTTCTGGCCATGCAGCACAGTGAGCAGGCGCCACGGTCTCCGGTGAAGGTCACCCAAAGATCCCACAGTATGGAACAGGAACGAGGACTGGTATGCTCTATATATAGCCAGCCTGTGTGGCACACCCAAACCACAACCATTGGCTTGATCATTTAATCCTATTTCTGATTGCACAGAAACATTTTGAACTTTAATCACACATTTTACTTTTTTTTCACAAGCTACATTTTGGCCTAATTCATTGTAATAAGAAGCCAGTGAGAGCAGTGATGAAAAAAGAAGTCAGTTCAATCTCTTTATGCTATTATTAGACTTCCAGGAATAAAAATGAAAAACAGTTTGACACAGAAGCTGGGGTGGATCGGAGAAAGAGTCAAAGCACAAACATGATCAATCTCCCTGGGGGTCAAAGTTGAAGTGGAGCCCTGCAGCCTGGTCCGACTGGTCGGCGTCTGTAAGAGGAGACAGCAGACTTATAAAGAGAATTTCACACTTGGGCCAACTTGGCCTTGAGAGGACCGCTGTGAGTCTCCGACCAGGCAACAGTCTGCTGCTCTGTGGAGCAACCTGCTGCATTCATGGTCCCCAGAGGATGCCTTGTAGTGATTCTCCCGCTCAAGATGTTTCCCTTTGACCAGCACTTTGGTACATGAAGAGGAATCTTGAAATCTAATATCCAGATTTTCAATTAAATTTATCCACGTCACTTGTCGGATTGTCTTTTGCTCTACGCTTAAGCATTAGCAGGTTCTTAGCTCATCATCGATATGATGTTAACTTCTAAATTGATGTTGCCGAAGTAGTTCCCAAACAGTTTACACGTCCCGTACAAAGGAGCAGTATTATCCTTCATTTGGAGTCATGTTTGTGTCCACCTGATGAATGTAAATCCTTTATTTACTCTCTTTTAACTATTTAGGTCTCCACCAACTCCCGAGGGAAATAGCCTAGCCGCCAACTGTCTCTGTCTGCTTTTTGGAGCTGAGTGCTCATTGGGTTTTTAGACCTTTTTCACTTAAAGCTGCTGCCTACTGTTTTCACGTTGTCATTTGACAAAGTTGTATTATCAAAAAATGTATATAATAATGAAAGCCACTCATCAATACTTTCATTAATCATCAATACTTTCATGTCGTGATGTGTAATGCACATTGCAGCATCTAGGGGTTGTTCAAGGCCCCTTAGACGTATCTATTAATTCGTTGATGGACATGAAGTGGACATAGTCATCATGGCGTCACCCATTGGTTTGTGGACTGTGGTTTTGAAGCCTCGAGTTTGGCATATTTGGCCGTCGCCATCTTGTTTTTTTTTTGCAAGGGACCATATTTGGACTGCAGATGAGTGAGGTAGAGATACCGTAGACGGCTCTGGTAGAGACCTGTCAATCACAAGGTAGCTCAGCCCTAAAGCATACCCTGCTTTATGGTCTGTTTGACTCTAAATGAACATCATGCTGTATTGAAGAAGACTTGAAACTATAGATTGAGATCATAAACTCATGTTCACAATGTTTACTGAGGTAATAAATCAAGAGAGAAGCAGAGTCATTTTGTCATAGACTTCTATAGAACCAGAGGAGTCGCCCCCTGATGGCCAATAGAGAGAATGCAAGTTCAATGCACTTTCAGCATTGGCTTCACATTTCAGAACCGGAGGTTGCCGCCCGTGGACAACCGATCATTTACCCCCCCATGACACATGATCAGCTATCACAGTGAGACACGGGAACAACAGCTGAGTAACCTTTATAGGTGTTGATTAGAAGGCCGGGCTCACTCCAGACTCTGTGTGTGAAGAGCCGTACTCAGCGTTAAGACTTTAGCCTTAACAGGGGTCAAACATCGGTTTAACTGTTTATAAAATGTTTGACAAATGGCTTGTGTGAATGTCTGCGTGAGATAAAGAGAGAGTTATCTATAAGTGGAGCGTAGGTGGTGTCAGTTGTGAGGCTCGTGTCTAAATAAAGGATTACCTTCAACCTTAGAAAGTGCACCCGCTCCCAGCTGCCACATTAGGACTGGTGTGCTGCGTTCACACGCCGCATAACACTCATGATCCCAGGAGAACACGTTACCTTACGTTACGGAACCAATAACCTTTCTATGATCGGGGATCTTATCAGTCTGGTCTGGTCGGTTACACACACAGGGATAGAACATATTCCTGACATCCGAGGCTTTCGGTGTCAACAGAGCCTCTCCATAAAATCGTGTTTTGTTATATTTGGCTCTCTGCACTGGGGGCAAACGGGCAAAAAGTTCCCTGAACTCCTGTTTTTGAAAATAGATATCACGCGACCCACGCATGGTCAGAGTCCCCCCCCCCCGTTTGAGGCAAGTCGAATGAGTCCAGGAGGCCTCGTTTTGGGTAAAAAAAAAAAAGCTTCGCAAAAGGTTCAGGGTTCAATACCAGAGGGGAGGCGCCTGTAAGTATTGGTCACTTCGGGTTGGAGGAGGGGGTCTTCCAAATGTGGCACCGTGGCAGGGATCACATTTCAGTCACATGACACACAGTGGCAGGTCGACATAGGGGGGCATGTTAGTTTCCTCTGATTCCTATTAGGCTTGCAAAATGTGTGCGTCATATTCTTACTATTTAATGAGCCGTCTTGTTCATTCACACTGACAGTTTGATTTGCCTTTGTGAGTGATGATTACTTTCCTTTGAGTAATGACTGAACACGACTCACTCTGAGTTCCTCTATTTGCCGGACTGCCCATGAATCATTAACATCTCATTTACTGATGGTAAAAACTCACTTTCTTCCCGTAGTGCATCTTCCCCTCCCCTCCTTCAGCACTGCTTAAGTTTTGGGTTTTTATTCTCTGAAATAACCTCACATAAACCCTCCCGCTCCCTGCAGTGCAGATTAATCATTTATAGAACTGGCAACATTACACTTGTGTGTGTGCGCGAGTCTCTGGACTGGGAGATGAAGAGCACCCTCTTTTCACACGCAGTGAAGTCACCTTCTGCACGGTGCTGGCAGAAAAATACGCCAGCTAACGAGGCCTTCTCTGCATGAGCCACCTCTGAACCAGACTGCACTGGGAACAAGGTCACGGCCTCTGGTCCGAACCACGGAAAATATCGGGTTTAGGCATCAGGTCGAAGGTTGAGAGACCACACAAGGTTCAACGCGTCTGTGTTGGTTTGTTGCAAAATGATTCACAGAAATTTAGACGACATCAGCACATTGTGCGGCTGCCTGGTTGAGAAATAATAGAGTGTCCGAATTGATCTGCAAATATCCCTCTTCAGTTGATTAAACAACTTCAGTACAGACAGCCGGGTGCATTTTGGTTGATCCTAAATGATATATTCAGCTGAGGGGGGGGAAACAAATATGTTTGTGCATCAAATGATCCAGTCCATCATTAACATTAAAATAATTCAAAATGGATTTTTAATTGATCTATTTAGTGAGAAACTTTTTTTCCTCCCCCAACTCCTGTTGGAAGTAAATTCTTCAACTAGCTCCAAACACCCAGTCCTTCAATGAATGAACATATATAAGAAACATACCAAAACCCCAGATTTGACAGACTTGGAATATTTATTTATTTGGTAACCAACTCCACCTCAATGACATTAAAAGTAGCATCATCTTCACAGTATTGCATAACAAGATACTCTGCCATGATCTGAGATATAGAGACCATAGCCTGCACTGAAACTTGACCTAAAAACAAGTGACAGCTGTTTTGAGAAAATAAACATACTGTAAGAAACTAAACTGTAAGGATGGCCAGCAAAGCCGTTTTAAAAAGAAAAGCCACATTTGTTTTGACGTATTATAACATTCATTGAAAAAAAAGAAAAGGTTTTAAAGGCACATTCATAGAACAATGGGACAATATTGCATGCACAGTCCCAGCAGATAAAAGCAGCATCAGAGTTACAACTATATCACAGTTTAGTGGTAAACAATAGAATACCTGCACCAGTCATACCGTGTACAATATACAGTTATTGCTTTCATTATTGCTGTAGTAAAAGTGAACCATGTGCATTTATTCTTATAGATCGTTGGAGAGTACTGAAGCAGCATACGGACATTATAGTAAAGTCGCCATTTACACAAATTAACACTTGCATTAAGTCACCCATTTTCTTAAAGAGGTGCGATTTGCATAATTATAGATACAACCACGGGGGGGGAAGAGACGTCTTAGGCAACGATTCTGTCTTTCGATGATAATCTTTTCAGTTCCCTGAAAGATCCACTTAGTCACTGGCTATCAGAGAGCAACCCTCGAAGAAAAGTCCCATTAGATCATGATGATCATCTGCAACCTTGACATCCAAAAAAACATACGTATCCTCTTGATGACCCCCACATTTACCAAATCAATGCTAGGATGCATGTATGACATGATACAGTGTTGGGGGCCATTCCGCATTTGGGTCTTGTGACGGGCCGTAGAAACAATCAAACTTGACTATCTGGTTCAGGATACGGTACCAAAGGTTCCTGAACACACCACATCCCGATCTCCCTCTCACAAGCGGGCCCAACATTTGTGCACCAGCAGTTCGTCCCCGGAGTCCGTGTCGAGGAGGCGGTTGCCGCATTCCTCCCAGCGGCACAACTCCCCCTTGTCCACCACCACGAACTTCCACTCCACGTGGCTCTCTGCGGGCAGGCTGACCGTCGTGGCCCAGTGCCCGTCCTTGGCTCTCTCCAGCAGGACGAATCCCTTCCAGTTCCCTAGCTCCCGCTGGTTTCCCGTGACAGCCACCGTCTGGTACGGCGTTTGGGTGAAGTAATGGACGCGGAAGGTCACATTGACATTCTGGGGCATGGGCTGGACATTTTGTATATCTTCGTCGACAAGGGAGAGAGTGCCGGCTTGTAGGACTTCAGCAGAAGGTGGGATATCTGTTGTGTCCGTACAATGGGTGTCTGCTGCAGCAGAGCTGTATTGGCACTCTTCAGTGGGAAACTGGTTGCTTTTTGTATCGTCTTGGGCAAAAGATAAGGCGGAAAGATTCATCCAGGGAAAGGCTTGGTAGTTACTATCCATGATCCATTCATTATTGTCCATAGTTGCTTCCATGATACTGATTTCAGTCTTTTCGTAGTCCTCTTCCTTCTCCTTCTCTGCTTTTGTTGCCTCCTTCATGTCAACACATCCTCCTTTCTTCTTCTCTTTACTCTCCACAACCTCCCCAACAACTTTCATGTCAGACTGCTTTTCGGTGACGCAAGTAACGCTGTCTGCAATCTGTGCCGCAAACTGATCTATCATTTTGTAGTAACCGTCCTCAATCTCGTGGCCAAACATGTCCTCGGGATGCGATGGGTAAGGCCCGAACACCATACACGCAGTATCCTCTTCAATGACGGATACATCATCAGCAAAGAGATCGCTTTGAGCCTCCGTCTGGCCGTCAGACTTCAGATCACAATCCATCGCCTCAAGCACCATTTTTTCAAAGATCACGTCACACTCGTTAACGGCATCAGGGCTGACGGCCATGCTTGAAATCCCACTCTCTTCACCAACTCCAGCAGATGATATGTCCTTATCCCCCAGTGCAAAATGCTCGAAAGATGGCAAGTAAATTTGACACAAGGAAGGATTTATGTCCTCCGTCAGGATGGGAGCAGCGGTCACTTCGGAAAAATCTTCCTTATTATTTGTTGTTTGGTCACTCTGTTGGTCTTGGGAGGAAGACTGCGTGTCAGGAGATAGTTCTTCAGACATTAAAAGTGCAGTGCAGCTAGTGTTGTTGCAAGCAGCTGCATCAGTGGCAGAATCGATCCTCGTCTCGTCGGAAGTTTCATTCTTTTCCACGTGGTCGATTTGTTGGTCTTGGCAAATGGATTGCAGGTGAGGACAAGATATATCGTCAACTATCACAGAAGGTACGTTTGCAGCTCTATCTAGAACAGCAGCAACACTTGCCTCGTCAAAAGCTTCCTTTCTTATCGTCTGTTGGTCTTCATAACGGGATTGAACATGAGGGCAGTACACTTGGTCATTGCGTTCTTCAGCCAACACCACGGTTGTGCCATTTCCGTTGTTTTCAGGCAGATTTTCTGTCTTGTGCGATGGCATTTGAGGGCCAAGAATAGTATAATTAGTGTCTTCATCAAGAGATGGAGCTGTATTATCTGCTTTCTGCGGGGGCTGACAATCCAATGACAAGTCAGCAATGCTTGAGGTACCTGACAGAGCGCCAGTGTGATTATCGGCCTTTACGGGCACGTTCAAAAAGGTCACGGCAGGGCTGAGCACCACACTTGAACCGTCACGTTCTTCGCTGCAGGCAACGTCATTGCCGCTGGTCGGCATTTTCCCTTTCGCCTGATCAGCACCATCGCAAAGAACGCCAACCTCTTGATCACACACAAGACCGCTTACCCCCTCCGCACCTTGCTGGTCGAACTGTGCCGAGGTGGCGTCCAACTTGACGGCTGTAAGTTCGTTGAAGTGGTCTTCATGAACAACTTCTTCACCAGCTAGACCACCATCTTCATCCCGATCACTATCCCGAATGGGCGCCGTCACCTCGTCCTTTGCATGGTCAGGCTGCTCCTGCTGCGTAGGTGGCAGGTTTGACTCTCGTTGGAATGTTGATGACGAGATCTCCGCCGGTTGACCGATTGGCAGGTAGTCCAAAGGGTGCTCTTCTGCCTCCTCACTCTCATTTCTACTTTCCCCCTCTGGAGAGAGGCGAGCTTTGCCGGAATAACTACTGAAATCAATGCCATCTGTATTGTCTCGCTCAAACTCCTCATCTTTCCCACAACAGACGCTAGGAAGAGATGCACCTTCGATATGAATGACGGGCTCTTCCGAGTTGGACTCCACGCTACTTGCGGCTTCATCACCGTTTTCACTCATACGAGAGGTTTGTTGGAAGCACACCGGATCGTTCGAAGCACACTGAAAGCTGTCCTCTTGTCTGGGTGTCTCGTCAAAAACATCCTTCTCCGGGGTCACGCCCTCATCTTCTTGGCATTCTGCTGTTGACACCTAGACAACACCAACAAAAAAAGTGTTATCTTTGGGTCCAACTATAGATATAAATACATACAAGATTGAAAATACCCTGCGCTTGTCTGAAACTACAGAGAGAATGAGGTCTGAGGGAAGATGGGTAAATGTAGGCGAGAGAGAAATATTCCCACCGGGTTGGTGCTCCAACTCCTTGAAGGAATAGTTCAGACAAATATGGAAATACACTTATTTTCCTTCCTTGCTGAGAGCTAGATGAGAGAGATAGCGCTCTCGTATCTGTCTGCTGAACATGAAGCTACAGCCACTGATTAGTTGGTGTACAAATGGTAACAACATCCACCCACCAGCTTTTTTTTTTTTTATATATATATATAAATGGACCAGCTGTGACGGATAACGTTTAAATTTGTCTGTAGCCTGCATGTAACCTCACACAGAGAACAAGTGGCTGCTTACCTCCTCTCCATTAATCGGCTCAGGCTCCTTCAAGCAGCTATCGTGGAACTCTTCCAACACGTCCTTAATCGAGTCACCGCTTTCACACCGATGGCGACCGACAGCATCCTCCGACACCATTTCAGCCTCTGTGCAAGAATCACTCTGCGGGCTCCCATTGGCCTCTTCTGCTTGGTGAGAGTCCCACACGACTGCTGCTGCTTCCTCTGTGCCGTCCAAAGAGACTCGCTCAATGTCTGGTGATCGGACGTCACTCTCAGGAGGGGAAGATGGTGCAGGTGTCTCCTCGGCAACAGCAACATGACGGTGCCGGATTCTGAGATCACTCGAAATCGGATCCACATCCTCCTTCACGTCTGATGAGCCTTCATCATTCACGTCTATTAGAAGATATAAGGGGGAAAAGTAATTCAAATTATATACATTGAACTTGTTTTTTTTTTTCTTAATATAAATTTATATAAAGTGACTAGAGAATGGTTAATGTTAATTAAATGTCTTTGGTTAATTATAATTGATGAATTAGTATCTTTACTGGTTTACAAAGGACAGATATATTGTTTTTTTTGTTGTTGTTTTTACTTTGTCTTATCCACCTTTGTACCTTTTCTTTTTTTTTTTTTTTTAAATGACAACACAGCAGAATATCTAAATCACAGGATGAGTAATCAATGCAATCAGCGCAATTGTTTGTTGGCCTTGTTTGACCTGCCAAAAAAAACTTTTCAGTCAATTTGATCTGTGTGTCAGTAGATTAACCCCTTATATAAAATTACCTAAATGTACTCAAAGTATCAAATTGCCCCCGTTAGTGTTCTTCTATTTCATATTAAAATACTATTATTCTGGATGTAATCATAAGCAGCAATTTACCATTCTAGCTGGATGAGGTTGAGCCAATCAGAACCATTGGATTTACTGTGGGCAGTTTAATTTATACCATATTTTATGTTCTCATTAAACGTTTTGTTTGTAAAATCCTAATCTTGGAAAGAAGCGCAGCATGAAATGATTTCCCTCCGATCCGCTGTGGAATAGAAGTACAACAGCAGCGTGGAAACACTCGGGTAAAGCAGCTTTTAAGCAGCTCAACATTTGCACAGGACTTTGTAGTTAATGTGCTGATTCAATCACAGCCAACATGTACAAACATGAGCAGCTACTAACTGTTAAAACGCATTTGGATGAGCACGTGAGGTCAGCTTTTACTACTAGTCCAGAGTTATTAATGACTTTTATAATACGGCATGAAGGCTATCTAGATCTCCTACAGTCTCACTGGAACATAACTCACACAGATATGAATACTAACGCCGTCGTGCTATGAATTATCACAGGCAATCATATTGAAATGATATGCCTCAGCAGTTTAACTGGGGTCACGGTTTCCCCCTTTGGATGAATCACCACCATCACTCACAGGGTTACACCTCACACACGGGTTAATCCTGGATCTTTTCTTTACCTGTCGACTCCACGGAGCCGTGAGATTCCCGGATCACCGACTCGTCTCCCTCGGGGCCGCCGCCGTCACAGTCACCTTCGGCGGCGGCCGTGGCCTTCCTCCGCTTCCTCCTCACGGTCCGGTAGATGACG
The DNA here is from genome assembly GCF_004355925.1 of Anarrhichthys ocellatus. Classification (NCBI taxonomy): domain Eukaryota; kingdom Metazoa; phylum Chordata; class Actinopteri; order Perciformes; family Anarhichadidae; genus Anarrhichthys; species Anarrhichthys ocellatus. The sequence goes on from NW_022280046.1 coordinate 8,031,431, forward strand.
AGACCCGCCACCACGGACACCACCGCTATGACGGCCAGAGCCACGGCGGGACCGTGGCGCCCGATCATGCAGAAGAGCGAGGCCAGGTCCACGCGTCTCTCCACCGCCACGGTGTTGCCGTTTTTCAGCGGCATGGCGCACCAGTTGTGGAGGCGGAAAAAAACAAACAAATCACGAGCCGTTCCTCCTCCTCCTCCTTTCCAGCTTGTTTCTGTCTGTGCGCGTGAAGAGGGCCCGAGTGGAGCTGCTGCAGGCTGTCCGCTCACTGCGCGTGCTTCTCTCTGTCTCCTCTCCACGCGTACGGCCGTTTATAGTGACCTCTTGTTGCTGCAGAGCTGCGGGTTGAGCGGTGCAGGTTGCGAGCTGCTCATTGGCTGGGCCGGATCACGGGGTCTCGGCATTCATTCATAAAAAAAGGGGGAAAGGCGCTTGTTGTTTGCAGCCTATCGCTCTAATCACCTCAGATGTGAATCAGGTGTTCCATCCCGCTGATGGGATTTTAGGTCGCAGTGAAACCACCGGGACACCGTCTGATGAGACCCTGTCCTCCACGATCTGATAGGATTTGTCCCATCAAAGGCCTCTTTCAGAACTATTTCTCTGTGCAGCCTGAGTATAGTTCCTCCATCAGTGAAATCACATCATCTCCTGTGATTTCATCAACAAAGCCAACACAAAATGTGATTGGCCACAGTGCAAGTTTGGGATCATAATTATATTTGTAAATGTTTCTATCAGTTTACAATCAGAGTGGATCACACCAGTGATGTGCTGGAAAATGTACATGTCATGTTACATTACATTACAGTCATTTAGCAGACGCTTTCATCCAAAGCGACTTACAATTCAGATTCAGATGTTCAGGTGTTAAAAAAGTAAAAGAATATAAAATATAATAATAAAATAAAAGTTAAATGTTATATATATGTGTGTAAATTAATATATATATATATATATAAAGTTAAATGTTAAAAAAAACAGTATTGAATTATGCTCATGATAAGCTTTTGTATATGTGTTCATATTAAATAGATATATTTGGCAGTTGAACTACGTTTTCCACATTTTAGTTTTTTAAATGTCTTAGTTGGTGTAAACAATAAACTTGGTAGAAATAACACTTCCTAGTTTTTCACCCTTAAAGATTGAAGACTTGAGTCTATCATACTAACTTATGTAATCACATCTCACTTTGCACATGAAGGGAGCTACAAAGTGAGATATGATTACGACTTGTTTGGAGCCGTTTATTAAATGTTGTATGTGATTTACATCTTTACTTCCTCTCTTGCATAAAGGGACTCTATTCACTCTCTCTTCTTTGACTTGTTTCACGTTTTGTTTTACATCTTTGAATCACAGTGGATCAATTGTGCTGCTTTTATTGTAATGTTGACATATTGTGTCTTTTTTTAACTTATACCTGGCATATTCATATAATACAATAAAATATAAATCTGATCCAATTCATTTCCATTTCCCTGCCGCCTCTTTAAACCGGCCGACAGAGACCATTCAATTATTGCTCAACCTGCAATTACAACATCCGGCCCTGACCATTGTTCACATTCTGCTCCAAGTCGAGCTTAAAGACAATAAATAACTATAAAATCACAAAACTACAATAAAACTTAAACTACAATAAAACTTTTTAAAAAGCATAAATCGATCCAAAGAGCAGTATGCAAAGCATGTAAACATATGTAATATTGGTGAGAGAATATTTGGTGAATTATTGCAAAATAAAAATGAATAAAATAAATACAATTAAAAAAAATACTGTAAATAAAACGTTAC
>NW_022280046.1:8043227-8057917 GCF_004355925.1 Anarrhichthys ocellatus
GTGTGTGTGTGTGTGTGTGTGTGTGTGTGTGTGTGTGTGTGTGTGTTTGTGTGTGTGTGTGCATGAGAGACTGCGAAAGACAGACCATCATGACATCACTGTTTCCACAGGAAATCATGTTCCCCAAAACCCTGGTTTTCCACTCTGTAGCCTCCCTCATTCACAACTCTCTCTCTCCTCTCTCTCTCCTCTCTCTCTCCTCTCTCTCAGATGATACTGCGTCGTGGCAGCAGTGAACTAAATCAGTGTAATTGTGTCTTCCAGTGTTGTTCTTCCCACCAGCAGAACGGGTGAAGTCATATCGTTTTTACATACGCAGCTGATGATTCAACGGAAAACAGATATAACAGGCCGGGTCTCATTTCATTGTTTTGGCCACCGTTACGGTGACGATGCTCCCCAAAGTAAACGCAGAGATCTTAATTGGAAATTGAAGATAATTCATTGCACTGTTAGTACGATGAGATCATCACCAGGGCTCTTAATAGACTCAAGCCATTGACCCCTTTCACATGCGCTCACTCCACTCGTGCATTTGAATCAACAATGAAAACAAATGTGTATTTATTTGACTTCTGTTGTCATTATTACTCTTTTATTACAATACTCTTTTCTTGTCCTCCCTCTTCAAGATGTATTTTTGTTTATGTATATATATTTATAGGGATGTTTGTGTACATGTACAGTTATTTGTGTATTTATGTGTAGATTTGAATGTGTCTCATATTACTACCGGACCTCAATCGACAACCCTCACTCACCCATTAACCAGTTGACACATAGGATGGACACAAATGCACGCACACACACACACACACACACACACACACACACACACACCTATACATTTTGCTTGACCTCTGTCTCTCACTCGTATACTCAGTCTGAAACTATGTTATTCTCCTCACTTCTCTGGTATGATGAATACAGATTGCAGTCGGAGACGCGTACAGCACATTACACACAAACGTCCTGCATGAACATACCCCTCATCCAGTCTGCTTTATTGCACACACACATCTCTGTCTACCACAGCAGTGTAGTTACTCCAGACCTGCAATCACTGTGCGGCCAAAAGGAGACACTGTGCAAACATTCAGATCCGATCACTTGCAGATGAAATATTCCAGATCTCTGTGATGTGTGCAAACAAGTTGACATGTGAAATCAAAGCGGAGCTCACTGCAGCGTATAATGGGCGGCTGGTGTATCATAGCGGTGCTCGGATGATGTCCGGACATCATCCGTGTGATGGAGGAGCTGTGAGTGAGAGAGAGCCGGTGGCAGCAGGAAAATGAAAGGACCAGAGGAAAGGAGGGAGGCCAGCGGTTGCTTTCCATTCAGCTAACTATGCTGCCCCCCCCCGTCCTTCATCCTCGAGCTCCCGACCCGGAGATGGATCAAAGTTTGCCATCAACGAGGAAGTTCTGCTCTGTAAATGTATCTCGGAGGAGACTCGTACGAGAGCTTGGATCGAGGCGTCCTTTGTGGATGTTTTTGAAAGGACAGCAAACACCCATGTGTCTGATGGGACAGCAAACACCCATGTGTCTGATGGGACAGTAAACACCCATGTGTCTGATGGGACAGTAAACACCCATGTGTCTGATGGGACAGTAAACACCCATGTGTCTGATGGGACAGCAAACACCCATGTGTCTGATGGGACAGTAAAAGGAACGACTAGGCCGCTGTGGGAATTTAAACATTATTGAATGACTGCAATACTATAGACAGTATTAGAAAAACATGGCAGCACCAACAGCAATTCATGTTTATTTCATAAACAAATTTAGATGTTTTCAAACAATTTTCATCAACTGACAATGTAACAAATTGCGTATGGAGGTACAGAGTGAGGGTTTGGAGCTGAACTGTGACAGACAACAGTTCTTCCCCCTTATCCACCAAGTCTTTTTCATTTATCTTTAAGAAATGGTCAGAATACTGTATTTCTCCAATGCAGCCACGCAATTGCAGTTATCTTTCATCCTATAATATCATCCTAATCCTTAAAAGGACAGACTTATTGTACTTGTTGCCCCACAGACAAATCATATATTTTATTTAGAGCATGCACATTTGTTTTTTTGCTCCGTTACATCTGTACGACACATCTGTGTCATTTCAGTCTCGTCGGTCGTAGAACAGGAGTCATCGCATGGTTACCGAATTATTTCTACACTTACTGTAATAGGTGTAGCCTCTCTCTCTCTTTTGGGAGGAGCTAAGACCTGAGGAAGAGGTGTGGGTGAGGGAAGTGAGGCAAAACAAAAAGCACCCAGGATATAGGAGAAAAGAAGCGGGAATGGGTTAAAAATGAGGATAAATTCAGGTGTGGTATCCAGCTGTTGCATCTCCTGCCAACCCGAACAACAAGCTATACAAACTCTGAGCACGCTTCTCACCATGATTGTGACTTTTACCCAAGCGTGAGTAAGGCGCTATTACACTGTCCATTACAAGGGTCTAATATTTGGATAAAACTCTGATACAATTTAATACATTTCACTTACATATATATTCATTCATATTTATTTCTGTTTGCCGGATCACAAATCTGATTGATCCTTCTTGGTTTTCCCTGATAACATGCACATGTGTATTGGGCACACTCGGGCAGGTGATAATGAACCTGAAGCTGTTAGATAACTGACAAAAGAAGAAGTACAATTTTGGCTCTTTAGCAGTTTAGTGACAACTATTTAGCTGGGGTTCTAACTAAACTAACACAAACACATGGATGACTCGCACAGGTGGACTATGATCGAGACAAAGGTTTTTCTGGGTACGTTCTATCACTTTAATATCACCTTAACATGAAACAGTGACGAGAAGCAGGTTTCTCGAAGAGGAATGCTGAAATCATCCACCTACAGCTCATAGCCTACTCATGTTATTTGTCTTGAGACCTACGCCCTCAAATTCACAGGCAAGACAGTTTTCTTTTTGATTTATTTAGACATTGATACCTCCACAGTGGCTGAACGGATATTTACTATTCAAACTGCATTTTAAAGGTAAATCTCCCTTCATTTGTTTTCTCAACTGCAAAGACAGCCCTTACCAATCTCTTACAATGTAAGTTTATATCAGGAACGTTGGACCCTAGGAGCATATGACACTGAGAGCAGATATGATCCTGTTTTTTTTGTCTCTATAGACTCTCACCGCATCGGTCGCACCGATCAGGGAGCAGATAATCGCCACAACAGCCCGGTGTGCCCTCTGAATGACCATACTACGCGTTGAAAGTAGCGAGAGAAAGGTTGCTTATTTTAGTGTAACTTCAGCTGCCACTATACAAACCACATGACTCTCTGCTGAACAGAAAACATTGACCGTGTGTGTTTCTCTTGTGTCTAAAATTTAAAGAACAAATGAACAATTTCCTCAGGGCAGAAACCGTTAGCCAGAATATTCAACTGTCTACAGAATGACTGAACATTTTTTCTACGACAGAGATCTTTTTGGCGGATAACACTCAGACATGGAGGCAAGCTTAGAGACAGGGCGAGAAAAACAGACATGAGATGACTTTGACAGAAGGGAACGCAGTGTGTGTTTTCCCCCTGACCTCAGACTGAACCAGTGATGAAACCAGTGGTGAAGACCAGCGCGCCAAAGCATTGCACATGACTATGACTGTTTCAAAAAAGAGATTCTAGGACATAAAAAATATTACCTTCAAATCGAAGGTCAGCTGTTGCTGTGGAAATCAAAATTCATCCACTCAAATTGTCTTCTCAGAGACATATACGTTTTGGTGTTTCCTTGTATTTATTTTCTCTGTTTGCTATTCATTACAAAATGCAAAAGTGTGAGACGGATACATACATGTATTTTTTCTGCAAGTTTCTAGATCTAGTGATTGCAGTTATCTTTTTTCATTGACTAACTGTCAACGTTATGCCTGACATAGTTCTGAAAATACAAACTGCACTCCGGGTGTAAAAAAACAAACATCTGGCAGCAGTTCCTAGTTAGTATGCTTTTCAGGGAAACATTTAGTAAAGAGCGAAGCGACTTGCGTATTTAATGACGTTAAGGCCGGACGAATCAACGACACGAAAATACGATATAATCGTCTGTGAATATTGCGCATCAAATCCATTCATAATGGCATACTTTTCTTGTTGTTCAATATGAAAACAATGCCAATGCAAAATCAATTATGATCGCTTTTCGTGTGGTGGACACGCAAATTAAACGCATCCTTGTGATTATGCAACGGTCAGAGCCAGTGACGTCCGAATAAATATTGTGAAAGACCACCTATGGTGGACGGATGGGGACATGGTGCAACTCTGACATGCAACATTTCATTATTAACACATTTTGAATAAACAAGTGAACAAGCTCTTTGCAGCAGCAGAGTCAAGCATGTCTTCCACAGCGGGACTTTACAGGCCCATAAGCAGCACTTCGAGGTACCAAGAAACCAGTCCGTCAACGAATAGGCACGTGTTCCGCACGGCCAAGTGCTCCATACGGGCACGTCCCCCGACAACGATGTTAGCTGAAAAGACTGTATATAAGAAGTGGACAGAGCCGTTGGTTTGTGGACTGCGGTTTTGAAGCTCAAACTTCTGCATTTTGTCGGTAACCATTTTAGATTTTGGCCATCACCATCTTGTTTTTCTGCAACTAGTGAATGGAAGTGACCATAATTGGACTGTGGGGGAATGACGTAGAGATGTTGTATACAGTTCTAGCAACCTGTCAATAACAAGGTAGCCCCGCCCTAAAGCATCCCCTGCTTTATGGTCTGTTTAACTCTAAATGGACCATAATTTACTAAATGAACATCATTTTGAAGAAGACTTGAAACTAGAGATTGAGACCATAAACTGATGTTTACAATGTTTACTGAGGTGATAAATCAAGAGAGAAGTAGAGTTATTTTCTCAGAGACTTTTTTTTTTATTGTGTAGGAGTGAGTACAAAACAAGTGCAGACAAGTACATGTACGACCTAAGAATGTATACAAAGTAAGACAGTGACAAAAACAAAGGGGACAAAAGCAAACTGAGGAGAATAACATAGTTTTAGACTGAAGATTATAAAATTGAGAAGCGGAGGTCCAGCAAAATGTATATAGATGGATGTGTGTGTGTATACAGTATGTTTGTGTGCTTGTGTGTGTTTGTGTGTGTGTGTGTATCAATATTATGTGTGATTTGGTTAATGGGTGAGTGAGGGTTGTCGATTGAGGTTAGGTAGTAATATGGGACACATTTAAATCTACACATAAACATACAAATACTGTACATATACACAAATATCCCTTTAAATGTATACATATATATATATATATATATATATATATATACACATATATACACAAAAATACATCTAAAGGGGGGGGGGGGGCAAGAGAGTAAGTAGGAGGGAAGAGGTGAAAAAAAAATTAAGAGAGGTGTAATAATAAAACATGAATTCCATACAATGCCACTTCTTCTTCCAACGAGAGAAGTCGCCCCCTGATGGCCATTAGAGAGAATGCAAGTTTAAGGCACTTCAGTATTGGAGGTTGTGTACACATGCATCGCATGCATCTGTATCCCACCTTTTTTCTCTGGTAACTGCTTTTGCTTTACTTTGTCTTCGTATTTTCAACTCCTGCTACTTTATATTCTCGTTGTTTCCCTTTTCTCCCAGGCCCTTGACACAAACATTATTTATTTGAAATAGTGCGATGTATATTTTCATATCACTTCACTACAAAAGGCAGTCCCTAACACTCTGAACACATTTCAATGGTAATGTACACAATGTCAATAGTGTGCAGTGACTTTCAGTATGTTTTCACAAGGAATAATGTACATTCCATGCTTAGTTTATACCACTGATATTCCTTGCATTGTGCACACGTTTAAAATGTAATACAGTTATTTTAAACAGACATGCAGTGGTATCATTCAAACAAGACAAACATATGGCTCTAAAGAAAAACAATACCATTTTGGAAGAGTTCCAAGGAATTCATGAATACGTATACACTCAAAGACACGTACGTACAGCACACACACACACACACACACACAGACACACACACACATGCAGACCAACAGACAGCTACACAAACAATCACAATCCAAACAAACAAGTGCGCATGCAGAAACTGAAACTGCGCAGTAAACAAGTATTTTCCTCTGGAAATAATGACATACATAAATCTATTATGGTATAGTTTGGGCTAAACAGACTTCCAGGCCAAACGCTCTTCCCAAACACTGAGCTTTGCTGACCTAAAACAACTTAAACAATTAAACTAACTTTTTGTGTTGGTTAGGAATGAGATGTTTGGGGACAAATGCTCACAGTAGGCTTTTACAGTGTGCCAATGTTTCAATCGTGTAGCTGGGGCCTTTCAAGTGTCAGCAAATATTCAATTCCTAGGTCGACTACAATAACCACTGCTTTTGTGAAAAAGTAGCTTTTCTCCATTTTCACTAGACCCCGTTTCCTATCATTAAAAGTGTTTTTTTTTCTGTCTACTTAACTATTAATTTCACTTCAATGTTTCAGTGTATGTGATACATTATCAGTTGTTGTTTTATAGGATTATGATGTGCTGAAAGCTGCTCAATCAGCTGCTCAATCAGGGAGAGTGAAAACAGGTGTGCCTCGTTATGTCCTCTCAGCAGGGAGAGGCTGGGCACTGTTAACATGTAGGAAGGTAGGTGAGATGGTTTCTGCGGTAGATGGGATTCTTTCACATGTATTCATTACTCGTTGGTATGTTTGAGTGCCCGTAGGTAAGTAGTGACGTCAGCTGTAACTCAAACCCCTTACGTTGATGTCTAACCTCCTCCGCTACCGGGGTTTCTGACGACTCATTTGAAAGTTATTTGCGATACGTAAAAAGCAACCACAAATTACGTTTTCCTCCACACGTAACTCCCACTGGGAGACAGGGCTGCTCTCCACAGGACTATATGGCAGTGCGTCATTGGTAATCAGACACTGATAATGTTTGTTTGAGTTCTGCTCCATTATTTTTTTGATAAATCAGCAGTTAAGAAAGTGTGTAAACTATGTCGTTAAGGTAGACAAGCATTATAAGGGAATTTATTTCCAGAATTATGAAAACTGAATTGTGTTGAATCATGTTCACATATGAAATCATAAATAATGTTGTAGAAGGAGTAGATGTTTATTGTCCAGCTCCGTTGAAATTGAACAATGTGTTAATGGAGGTTTGTTTTAGGAAACAGTTGAAGACTCAGTAATATAAATGTAAATTAGCTTATCAAACAGACCTTTTACAAATAACTTGGTTCTTCTGATAAAGCAGAACTCTGGGTTTAATATACACACACACACACACACACACACACACACACACACACACACACACACACACACCTCTGTACAGAAGTAGCAGCCATTGCTCCACAAAAAGCCATAATTGAAAATGTATCTCCTCATTATCATCAAATTCGCTGACATCAACTTTTTCATAAGTGAAACCATAAACGCTGACTTCAGTGGCCTCCATGTTTACTTCTGTATGACCGCATGCTGTGTGTGTTTAGGACTGTGACCAGTTCACACTGGAATCTGATATCTGCCACATTTCAATGTGAACAGCCAAACAAAATCAATATGAAATCTGGACAATGACTCCAAACTGAGCTTTAATCTCTGTAAAGTGCCTACAAGGGTTGTCTTGAATTTTATATTATACATAATACATAGATTATATATTATTATTTTGTGTGTATTTAGAATCCTGTGGATTTGGAGCTTAAGTACACGATTTAGGACCAAGAGACACTTCTTGCAGATATCCAGATGTGTCATGTCCTTAAAGCCTTCAGTGAGTGTGTTTCTTTATATGTAACTGGTAACAGTTAGTATTCCCTCAGGCTAAACTTTTTACAGACAAAATTGATCAAAATTATATGAAATGTTTTGCATGATATATGACATGAGATAGTCAATGTAATTTAAGAGATAAAGAAATGTAACACTATTCTATTTCATTGTATATACTGTGTATTTTTGTTATTTTCTTTTCTTATATTCTTATATTTAATATGTTCTGCTCTGTTATTTTATTGTATATATTGTGCATTTTTCATACTTAATATTTTTATTCTGTTAATTTGCTGCTGTAACATACAAATTTCCCCCTGGGGATGAATAAAGTATATATATATATATATATATATATATCTATATATCTACAATTAGATGTGTGATGAGATATGTAAGAAATATTGAATGAAAAATAAGATAAATTGACAAAAGAATTTGAGGTAAAATATAGATGAGATAATACATGGAAAACATGAAACGAGATGGGTAGAAGAAGAGTGATAAAATAAATCAGATGACATTTAGATTAGATGAGAGATGATGTGAAATATGAAAAAAATGTGGGATCCGAAATGTCATAATGATATGAAACATGAGACGAGATATGAGGGAAATATAATTCATATGGGATGAGTTTGAGAGATAAAGTATATGAGATTATATACTCTGCTAAATGACTGTAATGTAATGTAATTATAGAATTTTGATATTAGATAAAATGGTATTAAAAAGGATGAGATGGAGATGAGATGCAAGAAATATGAGAACAGGATGAGAGACAAGCTCTATGAGATTATAAAACACATGCAATGTTAGATCAGATGATGTATTATGATTACATATATATATTTATGATTTTATTTTTATATATATATATATATATATATTGTGGGCGATTGTGGCTAAGTGGATAGCAGGGCCGTCTTTCAATCAGAGGGGTGGCGGTTCGAGCTCCGGCTCCGCTAGTCGCATGTCGATGTGTCCTTGAGCAAGACACTTAACCCCAAAATTGCTCCCGTAGTTGTGCCTACGGTGTAGAAATGTGATAGAACCTGAATTGTAAGTCGCTTTGGATAAAAGCATCTGCTAAATGACTGTAATATATATATGTATGTATGTATGTATATGTATATATATGTATGTATGTATATGTGTGTATATATATGTATATGTATGTATGTATATATGTGTATGTATGTATATGTGTATATATGTATGTATGTGTATATATGTATGTATGTATATGTGTATATATGTATGTATGTGTATATATATATGTATGTATGTATATGTGTATATATATGTATGTATGTGTGTATATATATGTATGTATGTATGTGTGTGTATTAAAATTTACAGAGAAAATTTAAAAGTGTTGAAACCTACTATGACTCGTTTCTGTACATATTCTCGTTTCTGCTCATATTAATCTGTAAGTAAAACTCTTCAATTCCACGTGTCTCTCCTGTTCCTTTAATTTAAATGGCAGAAAAAACATGGTAGAGCTCCAGTGAGGAAACATTGTATCACTCTGTGTGTTGCTAATAATGATCATATTGAATTGAACACACAGACAGATTAGTGTGTGTGTTGTGGTACTGGACTTTTGGGGGGTGGCCTTAACATATGGCTGACACAGGAGGGGTCATGTCTGTAACTCTGTGTGACAATCTTTGTGGCATGTTAGGAATGTGTGATAGCACACACACACACACACACACACACAGGAGCTGTTGTGCTTTTACATCAAAGTGGTGACATTTAGCACCCGACTTCAATAAGAGGTCAACCACAGCAGATCACCCACCGCTAAAGCAGCCATGAGAATATCACTCAGTCTTCTCTGTGTGTGTGAGAGAGAGTAAGGGAGAGTTTGAATGTCGGAGAGAGAATGAAAGTGAGGAACAGAGAGAGCATATGTCTCAGTGTTTGTGGGTCACGGGGTCATGTGAGCCTGTTAGACCCTTCTTTCAATGAGTTGTCCTGACACACTTTGAGGCCTCACCTGCTGCCCCCCGTTCACCCACACACAGACTCAGGCTACATCCACACGAATACATTTGAAGACATCAGTCTCAACGTGTTCTTTTCTTGATTCGTAAGGCCCCTATCACGTCACCCATTTTCCTGAAGAAAACCAACCAAATCGGCCTTGACTACCAGTGGTTAATTCAACATGGGACAACGGGTTCCAGGTGTTGCCGACCCTTTTTCAATGCTAGATGCTGTCGTGCAGTTAAATTCTGCATTTTATAAGTTGTAGTAGTAGTAGAAGTAGCATTTTGCCATTGGGGCACCTTGGCTTTTCAATGACCTGCCTGAGGAGATAAGGAAACAGTAATCTCTTTTAAAATCACTTCTTAAAACCTAATAAAGACTGGCTTTCATGTGACGTTGTCTTTTTACTGTTTTATTTTATTATTGGTGTTTTTTTTTTAATTAAGTGTATTTCTTAATTCTTATCGTATTTATTGGTTTTATTGTTTCATCTATTATACTGTTTTATCAGGGTTTTAAATTTTAAATTATGTTGTGCCTCACTGTGGAGCTTTCTTTTGTTGTATTGCTTTGCTTTGTCTGTCACAGCCCTTTGCAAACTCTGTTTTTAAAAAGGTACTATATATATATATATATAAAGCTATTGTTATTTGATGTGCAGGAAGCGAGCTATCATTGAAGAGACTATTCTCGTGTCCATCCGTGTTACATGTAGCAGAGTACGGGAATGACCATGTGATCTGTGTTTTCAGGCGTGTTGGCGTGGACGGAGATTACATCTGAAATGGTGCTAATGATGTGGAAGCAGCTAAGGAGAAGGATCGCGGTTGCTGACCGCCAAGACTCGCAGCAGCACAACGCGATGGAAGTTTCCGAAATTTTTCCTGAGCAAACACGACGGCTCAAGCACAGATTCAGGAGTTATGGGATGTGCAATGTGTTTGTGTGCAAGTTAGTGGAGCTTTATTTGCTACACTTTAATAGAAAAATAAAAAAAACAACAGGTCTACTCAACCAGATGTGGGCATATTCTGCACTACTTGATCAGCGGATTACTTTTCTGGAAGCTCTGAAGCTCTTCTGTGGGAAAACACTTCCTCGACTGCTCGCGGCTGTTTGCGGCGTCCCGTCAGTTCATTTGTTTGAGGCCACATCTCGTATTCTCAAAAAGTGAAGGTACAGCACAGAAAATGTCAGAGCAATGGAATGCAGCAGGAAGAAATTCTGCAACACTAACAGATCGTTCATTGGAAATGAATTATCCAGGATTGGCAAGTCACCCATCATGTTCTTCGGCTATGTCATGCCTTTTTGGAACGGTTTATAACTACAGTTTAGATTGCTTGCACAGTTGTTATATCAGGCTGTCTGTCAGGTATCTTGTTCTGCATGAGATGTTCTGTTTCAAATAAGTCTTCTAAGTCTTCGGTGGGGAAGATTTTTTTAAACCCCATTTAAAAAGGGGCTACTCTAGCAATCATTGATGATACTTCCAGAAAGTTGGGGGATTTGTGAGGCTGATGAAAAAACCTCAACAGCACAACATCTCTGTGTACTTTTTTACGCATTTCAAGCTTTTTGCGTGTTGCACTGTTATATTTAGGCAACAACGCTACGGTGACGGCCGCAGTTGGGTTTAGGAAGAACATGCAAATGTAAAGCACGTAACAGTAGAATACGTGACAAATGTCACTAATGTAACTTATATATATATATATATAAAGAAATGGCTTTAAAAATATGACACGTCTGGTATCCGCAAGAAATGATAAGCAGGACTGAACTAAAGAGAGCGAACTAAAGAGAGCTGAAATGTGACTTTGTTGAAACAGACAAGGGGTTCTTTTACCTCTATGGGCAGGGACCATTTCCTCTCCCTCCCTCCCTCCCTCCTTTTTAGGGTTTTTATATCTTTCCTCTCCTTCCTCCCGTACTTCTCTATGCCATCTGTCTCTCGCTCGCTCGCTGTCTCTGTGTGACACATCTCTCCCGCGCTGACTCCCTCTTTAGGATTCTGGCAAAGGAACTGACAGTGTGTGTGTTTAATCCACAGGTCCTCTCTCTCTCTCTCTCTTTGTGTGTGTGTGTGTGTGTGTGTGTGTGTGTGTGTGTGTGTTAGCCAGAGGTCCTGTGGTCGCTGTGACTTCAAAGCTGAAACCAGAGTCTCTCCACAGTCTGCAGCTTCCCTATAAATCAGACTAACCGTACTGCAGGGGAGACGCACATACACGTATACACAGCCACAACAGAGAGCGGGGGAGAGACAAATGAGAGTGAAAGCAATAACAAAAGAAGTGAGTAATAAAAACACTGACAGGTACACATGGAAGATGTGGAGAGAAAGGAAGATGAACTGAATGTGACATTTCAATTTAGGGGTCACAGTGGACTGTAATGAAATAAAGTTCAGATTTTGGACGAGACGGTTTTGAAAGAGTTGAGTAACAGCAGAGGAGGGCCAGCCTTTAATTGGATTTGCCATAGAATAAACAGGGTGTTGCCAGCCAAGCCCTAAGTGAATTTATTTTTGTAACTAGATTCTTTCTCCTGTTATATATGCAACTATGCAGTTGAATCCAATTATTTATCTTGTGTACAGTAACCAAAGACTGAATCATGATGTCTGGAAGGGGTTTTGCTTCATTTTTGTTTCCTTCGATTTTATTATTTTTCTCGTAAAAGGTGATTCGTGTCTTTTTCACAGCAGCTCCCTGCATCATGCTGTAGTTCAGACCCCATATATGGCCTTTGGACCTGGAGATGCCGTCACATGATGTACATCTCATCAAGCTTGAAACCCGTGCAGAACGTTCGGCAAATCCCCAAGTAGAAAAAAAAGAACCCCTCCGAAATTGGCTTTTGCCCTTTGCCCAGTAGTTCTAGACGGAGGTGCACCACCATCCGAATATAATGAAGGCGTATCATTCAAATGATGGTTAGGTAGTTGGTACAAAGTTAGAGTGGAGTTAGGATTCTGTCTATTAGTCTTGCATAGAAGAAACATGACGCTACCATCATCGGACGGATTACAAACAAAGATGAGACTTCAGAGGGAATCAACAAACTTGCAGAGGGTTGCTCAGAGGGAAAATCTGCCTAACGCCAGTAAAACCAAGGAGCTGATGGTTGATTTTAGAAAAAAAGGAGGGGAAGACACACACCCTGTCTACATCAATGGAGCTAAGGTGGAGCAAGTGAAAGGTTCTCTGAATCAGCATCACAGACAATCTGACATGGTCCTCTCACATCTCCATCCTGGTGAAGAAAGTTCATAAACGGCTGTATTTCTTAAGGAAACTTAAGACGGCAAAATTCCCGTTCCAAGTTCTTGATAACTTTTACAAAGGAGCAATAGAAAGCATTCTGACTGGAAACATTACTAACTGGCATGGGTTGTGTATGGCCCAGGACAGGAGGGCTCTACAACGGGTGATTAAAACCGAACAGAACATCTTCGTTACCCATCCATTGAGCATCAGTGATATTGGTGACAAGAGGTGCCTGCAAAGAGCTGAAAGGATATTCATAGACACTCTTCCACCCTGCACATATATTTATTTATTTATTTTTTAGTTATGTTGCAAAATGAGACCACAATCTGCATTTCCGTGTGCAACCCTGTTGTACAATGACAATAAAATAACCTCGTAACCTTGTCTTCACATTGAAATTGTTCTACCTTTGTAGTTGGAGTTCGTCGGATCTCAACTTTTATCTGTTTTTGCCAAACAACCTTTTAAAACTCAAACACGTTGGACAAAATCTTACTCGAAATTCTCCAGTTGTAAAACCTTTGACACTTAAAAGATAACCTCGGTGACCTAAACTAGCCCCAAACTAACATGCAGTAGTTCAGTCTTTTTGAAGCGGATTAACAATTGTTAAACTAGACTTTAGTCAGGAATAGGTTTTTCTAAATAATCTAGTCATTCTGCCCTGCTATCCTGCTTGAGGGCAAACAGTGATGGTGTAGCATCTGGTTTTTGAGTCCTCTCCAAATTTATTTTAAAAGATGAAGTTCACGCTTGTTTTTGTAGTTTGTAGACAAGACCTAAGCTTGTTTATTTGTAACAAATGTATGGCCATGAGCACAGAAGGTAGTCATTTGTGTAATTGGTGACCAGATCTTGAGAGTGGGGTGAACATTAAACACAGGCACAGCCTCTCCTTTCATAATATTATATAAATAATAAAAGCTTCCCTTTTTTTTAAAGAGTTGTCCCTTGGCATCTGGATCATTATTCTTACTCTGTAATAACACATTTGGGAACGGTCCAGCACATGGCTCTGAAGGAGCCGGTAGCATTTCAGTTGGCTCCTGTAAATGATGTCAGCTTGTCCAACAACCACAAAAGGGATTTTGACAGAAAAGTAGGTAAAATACTCTAATAAACTGAAGAACGTACACATTCCAGCCAGTTTTGTAAACTTTAAATTGGACAAGCATTCAGTGCATTTTGAAGAATATATGTATTGAGTTTGTATTTCTACCATC
Organism: Anarrhichthys ocellatus; assembly: GCF_004355925.1. Lineage (NCBI taxonomy): Eukaryota > Metazoa > Chordata > Actinopteri > Perciformes > Anarhichadidae > Anarrhichthys > Anarrhichthys ocellatus. The sequence continues at coordinate 8,057,548 of NW_022280046.1, forward strand.
TAGGCAGTAAGCCTACATAGCTGACAACTTGACTGTGGAGATTTGGCTCAATAGGCCGTCCGTTATTTAAATTTCTAATGACCTGACCTGGAATTTGGTTTGGACAACCTTGTCTTGGACTTGTGCAGACCAGCGGACCTCCAGCTGCCACCGTGGCTCGAACATGCAGCTCTTTAGAGTCGATTGTCTCTAACGTGGAGTTTTAAGGGCTCATTTTCTTCACACAATGCCTGAGAACCGCCGCTGTCAGCACAGCGTCACAATGGGTGGTAGATCCACATCCTCCCCTCAGCCATTAAAACAAATAGCTCTTTATCCAAGAATGTGTGTGTGTGTGTGTGTGTGTGTGTGTGTGTGTGTGTGTGTGTGT
>NW_022280046.1:8057927-8068638 GCF_004355925.1 Anarrhichthys ocellatus
TGTGTGTGTGTGTGTGTGTGTGTGTGTGTGTGTGTGTGTGTGTGTGTATGAGAGCCTACAGGGGAGTGTGTGTCTAAGAGCAGACATGCATGTGTTTACTACTTACCTGATGATACGAGTGCACACACTCAACTGACAACATACTAATACTTAAAATGACTGAAGAGCTAACTGACATTGTTACGCCATTTCAGCGGCAAATGTTGGGATGGATGTTGGTCTGTTTACCAGTTTGGTCCAGACTTAGCCCTCTCAGCAGGCGTCCATGGTCAACAATTATGCTTCAATGCTTCACTATTATTTGGGTTTCTGAGGAAGGATCACGACAAGTGTGTTACAATTAAAAACACAATACGCAGAAAGTAACACTCCGTAAGTTGGAAATGAATAGTAAACTAAATCTGGGCAAATAGAGCCACATTGAATATCTTTTACAGTCACTCGCTGTGTTTCCATTCCGTTGTCAAGCAAATTGGAAGAAAACTTTTAAACTGGAGCTAAAAAAGAAATGCTAAGAGGGCGCGTTTCCATCAACTGGTTTGGAGTGAATGAACTCTGCTATAGCGTTGTTACGTCAGAACATATAGCCAAAGTACAGGTTTTTAAACCGGGAACAATACAAGTGTCTCTATGTCACTCCTCGGCCAGCCAAATACGGACGTTCATGGGTTGCAAAAGAACCAACCCAGCGATGGTTGTAATCCAAGATTGCCAACTTGAGGCTTCAAAACATCAGTCCACAAACCAGCGGATGACATCACGATGACTACGTCCACTTCTTATATACAGTCAATGGTTTACACCCAATAAGGCTACTTTTGATTAAAATGGGCCGGGTAAAGAGTTGGGCTGGTAGATGCAATTTGTGCTGCTTTTGTTTGGCTGGGTCTGAAAGTACTGAGAAAACAATATTACCAAACAAGCAATCACTTTATGGTTAAACAGATTTATATTTTTGACATGTTTCATTCAATCGTTACCTTGACGTCATCATCCCTGACATGGGAATTTTTATTTGGTCGTCTAACTGCACCCTTTGTGGGTTGCGATAGCCTATTTATCTGACATTTTATCTTCAGTTATTGGATGCAGATATGAAACTTTGTAGCTTATGATGTTTTCTATTGCACATGTAATGCTTTTATGTTTTCACACAGCGTTCTGGCAAGGTTGTCATTGGGGCTGTCTTTCATTGAATTGGGCAGCTTTAAGGTTGTGGTTGGGCTGGACTGCTGTGGGACCTACTTGTTAAGGGTTAGGAAGAGATCATGGCTTGGGTTAAACTTAACCCTTTCTGGCAGAAAGCCCTGAAAGCGGCTAGATATTCGCCACGTCAGAATTTATTTCTTTAAAGTCGAAGCCATAATCCATTTAAAGCAACAACTCTTTTTCCACAAAGGCAAAAAAACCACTTCAAGTGAATGTAAAAACTTTGTTTCTCACAATTGATGAAGTTTAGATGAATTTTGCTGTTTTATGTACAGGTTGTTTTCAATGCGATGCTTCAAAATGCAAATAAAAAAATGGGAATGGAAATCCAGCTCATGAGACTATATTCTCATGGTATATTACTTCTGTTTATAACGCTACATGTGATACATCCAATACTGTAAATACATTACATTGTGTGGAACTATATTCATACAGAGGCAGGCATGGACAGAAATAAATGCATCGCAGATGAACCTAGAACACAAAGCGAATACAGACTTGGATGTTGACGAACATCTGCAAAATCAAATTGACATGTGCAGATACGATCGCTTGCAAGGAAGAAGCGGACACAGAGATACAGGAAGCAGAAGGAGACAGCGTGACAGAGAGAGAGGGATGCAGAGCAGGAATGAAGAAAAACAGAAAGACAGAGAGAGGAGAGGAAGAGAAACAGAGGGAGGGAGAGAGTGTGTGAGGGTTACCACAACCATGCCACTGAGTAGTATGTTTACATGGTACCACACCACTGGGCTTTGAACCGCAGACGTGGCACCGCTCAGTGTGTGTGTGTGTGTGTGTGGCTGCAAGCGTATTCTCAGTTACTGAAACGCCGACCGCATGCATGCCTGTGGGACGAGATTCAAGATGTAAACCTGTGATTTTACGATGCAAACTTAGTTTCAATGAAATCCCCGACTAATTCAGTTTAGCTGACAGGTGAAATGTGAACCAAAATCCTTTGTACTCCTGTGCCAATACCCATTGAATTACACAATTATGGATTCCTTTACTTTTTTTTTTTTTACAGTATTTACTTATAGGTTGTAATTTTTACTGCCTCAGTAAACGCTAAGCTCACATCCATACACTCCACGCAGCAGGATAGCTAATCGTGTTTCAAAACTGTACATGTCAGAGTTAAGAGGTATTCTAGCTGAAAGCTTTATAACAAACAAAACAAAGAGACAAAAAGTACAACCCTGGACACTGTGATAATTGGTGTTCTTGCAGGCTAGTTGCATGTTGCAAAGGGTCTGGATGCATGAAGTTTGCGCGTACGAGTGCTCAAAGTCGGATTCACCGAGCTCTCTTAACTGCACAGGCTTCACGAGAAGGCTCTTTTTAACTTGATGAATGCCACCTGTTCATGAGGAGGTGCACATTTGGCAAGAATTCAGCATAAATATTGTCCTGCATTGGGCTACCTGATCCACTTTTTGTTTGTGGCCAAGTTACTTTCACGAACGGGAGTAAAAAGAAGACATTCCTGTCGTAAATCAGCAGATGAAAACGGAACAGATTTAGCAGTGTCAGCAGTGCATGACCGTCAAACGGCTCTGGTCCACTCATCTTATGGAAAAATGCTGAAATAAAAGAAAATCTGCTAATGCCACGAATTCTTCTAAGTCACTCTTATGTACCACTTAGAAACAAATCCGTTCACTAGAGCTGTGTGACACTGCGTGGCATTCATTTTCCGACATGTCAAATTGTGCAATGCATGGTGAATCATAGTGCCACATTGTCAATAATTGCAAGTACAGAGCGTCTTCTTTGCCAACGTTCATGATGCCTTCTAGCACCACTGTTATAGACTGATGACCACATTTCATCGTATATTTCTGTTATATGTCCTTATTTGCCTATTTGAGATGAAAATATCTTCTCTGCTGCAGACGTAGTTACTGATTTAAATACTCAGTGAAATAAAAAATTACATTTTCCTAATTTTAAATCATGTGGCTCTATGTTGGTAGTTAATTTATCTCTCAAATACATGTCAGTATTGGAGTATTTTTACATTTTCTCTTGTGTAAAACGGATTCAAATGACTCGTCCTGCACTCAGGGGCGTTTGAAAAACAATCGTCCAATCAAATGAGACTTTTTGGGCAACTAGCTAGCGACACTGGTCATATAAAACCGGACTGTTTGTGGCTCTAAATAGCCGACAAAGCAATATGGAGAGAGACAGGAAGAGACGTGTGATTGGATATCCGCGGGCAAAAACATATTTATTAACTTATTTCCAAATCAATGTAGCTGAGTTCTCATTCATTCAATTGAAACTTTGCCGATTTCATCTGCATGTACTGCAGTGACAGAGAGTCACATTTTCCTTTTCATTTCTCACTCGTCCTCCTCCTGATCTGACAACAGGTGAGGGAGGTGTGTGTGTCTGTGTGGAGCCAACAGTCCTCTATCCATATCGCACTAAACTCTAAGCCTGCCCACCTTTTAGCGGTCCAATCAAATTCGAAGGATTGATTGAAAACCTTCCTATAACAGCTCAAATATTCCATTTACACAGCGCACATAATGCTCTGACTTCCGTTCCACTGGGACTTAACTTCTCCATAGTTTGGAGTGTAACTGTAAGGAGAGAGAGAAAGGATAAAGGGGAGACAAAGGGACCTTGGTGAAAGGCAGAGGGAGCAAGAGTTTGAGGTTGGAGGGGGGTGGAGGGATGCTAACAAGGGACGGGGATTGGAAAGAGAAACATAAGTGTGGTGCAGAAAGAGACCATATGAAAGTAAGGTTAGTAGGCAGGAAAAGGGTGGAGGAGAGAAGAGTGAAACCAGATAGAGAGCGAGACAGGAAGGAAAAGGAGGGTTAGCTGAAGAGTGAGCTGCCAGCGAGCGGGAGACGGAGAAAGAGAGGGGGGAATAAAGGAAGAGAGGAAGGTGCTGGCTTTGGAGGGGAGGGGGGGGCACCAAAGAAGGTAGATGGCGGGGGGGGGGGGGTCTTCAGCTGCTTTTTTTTTTAGGAAAGCAGTTGAAAGTAATTGGTTCCTGATGTGAAGCTGAGCTTAGTTCTCCAAATAAAAGGCCTTTCTGTCAGCTGTAATGGCTTTTTCATGGTCCGGTGGGGTGGGGGCTACATTAGCATCCTAGTTCAGTCACGACCTGCTTTGAATTACTAGGTACGCAAAAGAAAAATCCAAATGCACCAACTGAGTCGGGCCCCGATCAGCATCAGAGGTCAGAGACAGGTTTGAAAGAGAAGTTTCTGCCACAGCACAATCTAATCTACTGGAGGCAGGATAAGAACCCTGTAAACTGTGCAACAGTGTGCATGACTGCTGAGCATTTTCACTTCACAGCAGCATCCAAGCATATAGCTAATAGACAACCAAGTCTTAACTGACAGCATGTTGTCACATTACTGCACACTTCATCACTAATTAGAGGTGGTGTGTAATTTGTTGGGAGATTAGCTTCCTCACTTTCTCGCAGAGAGTTGGGTGCACAGATGGATAACACTCTGAGAAAGGCTAAAGGTAATAAGAGCACTTCCCAAAACTATTCCTATAAAAAGGCTGGAAACTGCTGACTTTGTGCTGATGCAAGTTCAAGGAAGAGGAAAAAGATACAGTTTTAAATTCAACTACGTTACCGGGGACAATCACACACACAGACACACACACACACACACACACACGCACACACACACACAGACCCTGATGCCACACTGGGAGTCTGAGCCACTACAAACACCAGACCTTACTGACCTCACTGACTCAATAACAAACAGCTGTCACATAAGAGCCCTATGGTGTGTGTGTGTGTGTGTGTGTGTGTGTGTGTGTGTGCATGTACGTACGTACTTACTTGCCTGATTGCTTCTTTTTTGTATGTGAGTGACTGTGTGACTGTGTGTTTGCTTACCTGGTTGCATGACAGCATTAATTTGAGTGTGTGTGTGTGTGGGTGCGTACACAAGTTACACACGTGATGGAGTAGGGCCTCAAAGTCTGCGCATGTGGGCGTGGTTTCTTTAAACATGGGGAAAACCTGCTAAAAATAAGCGATAGACTCATCGTTGGCAGTGAACCAGCAGTAGACTGTTAGAGGCCTCGTGGTATGCATGACTTTGTAAGTGGAAATAATCTGAAAGCTTCAAGGTCACGAGCTGCGACGTGTTTACTGAAGTTTCCAGGAATGGCGGAGTCCGCGGAAGTTAATTTTCGTTGCATGATAAGATAATATATATCATTTTATTAATATTAGCTGAATTTTTCTTTGTAATCTTATAATAGGTGTGAAGAAAATATTGATATTCCCCAATGACCTTATCTTTTTTCCTCCATCATCGAGCCTTTTGTATTTCCCACGGGACGTTACACGCTCGCTAGCTCGCTACATTGTAAGCCTCTGTGACTTGCAGCGTGGACGTTGACGGCAGAGTCCATGTTGCGGCGATGTTCTCGCGACTTGAACCACTTCAACGCCGACCACATTACGTACATGACTTCACACTTTGTAACCATGAGCTCCATTGAGTCTCTTTTAAACTCTCAAACCAGAGTTTGTGATTGCTGTAACAGTGGAGAGACGAACCAACACGGCTTTGACGAGATTTATTTTGGCTCCGTCGCCTTCTAATGAAGTGTGTTTCGGTGATCGGCAAGGTAAAATGATTGACCGGAGACTGGCGGCTTTGAGAACTACATATGGATTGTATGTTTTGTATGTTAATAAATGATATAAATTATCCTCACATAGCATCACGCTGTGAAAAGGGGCCGCTGGATTCCGTTGCTGTTGGACAGTGAAAAGCTAGCTGCGTAACTGCCAAACATCTTAATAAACTGTTATGTTGAGTGGCTAAGTGAAGGCTGTGAGTTACCTTAAGAGCTCTCTAGGAAACAGTGTTCCAGTGTATGTGTCTTGGGCTTTTATTGTGAAGGCTAAAACGGAAGGAGAGGAAGAGAAAAAAAAGGTTCTACGCACGTGTGTGAAAAATAAATAAAGTAGTTGCCATCTTGGTGCAGACTACGGAGCCCTGTGTGATTATTTGATTAGTATTATAATAGGCGCAACATAAGTCTTGGCTACATTAACATTATATTTGAATCTGACTGCTGACTGGAACACACGCACGCACTGTGACAAAGTCAGTCTTACTGTCATCGCTGCATTTGGTCCGCGTAATCTGAGACCGTCGGATAGTAACAGTGACAAAAAAAAGTCTCTGAGCCAGAGGAGCAATGTGAGGAAGAGGAGAGGAAAGGTCGAAGTTCAGAGAGGTTTACTACATTTGGCAAAAAGAGGTTTCAAATATTTTTGATATACTTTTATTCATCAATAAAAAGGGGCAAAGTCTCCTCCTATGGACAGGAAGTCCTCTCTGTCAACACTTGTAAACTATCCATTTTGTTGCTTAGCACCAAAATGAATAAAGAACAATAAAGTTCTGCGGAAACTGCGCATTGAGCAATAGACCGTAGTTCATTTTGGTCCGTTACTTTCTTTCTCATCATTGTCGTGTTGCATTCATATGGAGGTTATGTTTTTTCATATCCAAGCTTATATCTACATCAACAAGATCTCATAATCACCTCTTTTCATGCACCTCGCTAAGAGTTTTGTTTATTTTGTGATGTAATTCGTCTCCCTGCCCCCAGGCTGTTTATGTAGCCTTTTCTCCCCACCCCCCTTTCTACTTTTTTCTTCCATTTCCTCTATCTCACCCGACCTAACCCCTCGGCCTCTTTCACTCTCTGGCTCCACTGCTGAAATTGAGCTGTGCTTTCGAAAAAGCCCTGTGCCTCCCTCTCCCTTCTCTCTAGCTGTCATACGTCCAAAACCTCTATCGAATTCAAACCTCCGATCGCCTGATCCTCTCTCACCACTGACATGGTGGCGATTGTCTGTCGGGCTGATCCTTACCTCCTTTGAAAACGCTGACAGATCTAAAAGGAGTTTTGTATTGAGAGACAGAGCTGGGGTTGTGGCACTGCAGTCCGTGCTCAAGAAGAGGTCCTTTGTTTTCTTAAATACACAAATTCAAAGCTTCAAGCCTCCCTTATCTACATGACTAAATTTCACATAGAGATGGAGTTTGCTCCAGGCAAATACAACATTTCTCTCCCAGCGTCTTACAGTGTTGAACAGCTCTGCCAAATTATCATATATTTTTTTTAATTTGTCATATTTAATAAAACAGGCTGTACTTACAATGCTAATGCAAGCATGCTAACATGCTCACAATACTAACAGGCTGATGTTAAGCGGGTATACTATTAGTTTTAGCATGTTAGCATGCTAATGTGCTAATTAGCACTAAACACAAAAGCACGTCGGATTGAAATATCATTCGTTTTTGCAGGTATTTGGTCGAAACCGCTAGCATTTTCTTTTTAGCCTTTCTGTGTAAAATATCTTCAAAAAACTACTTCAAACAACCTTGCAGGTAGTTAGGGTGTAGAGAAAACACCCAGGCCGGATATTTACTAGTTTTGACTAGAACAGTTGCCAAACTGATTTTGAAAAGTTTTTCTTTCTTACTATATAACATCCTCATCAAAGAGCAACTGGGCAAATGCTGAGCAAATGGTACGTGAATTTCCCTTAGCAGACTCCTGATTAACATACAAATGTTTTATTATGCGTTTGCTTTCTATAGCACTATTTATTTTTTACTGCATATCATTTGATGGTTAGATGAAGAAAAAAATGTCCATCAAGTAAAAAACTGGAAAAAGTGATCAGAATACAAGCCTGGAGATACACACAGTTTTGTAGTCTCTGGTCTTCCCTCCCCTTCCTACAATTAAGTTGGTTTGTTTACTACGAACACTTCAGTAAATGCTACCAGATGGAGCACAAGCCTGGGGGTGTGACCCATTAAAAAAAAGATTTGTGGATTGTGCTTACTTAAACTACCTGGTGAAGCAAAAATAAATGTTTTCTGAGTTTGTCACACCACAAAAATAACTCTGTTATTAATCACCCAGCTAAATTGGAATGATTGAAAAATTGGTAGTATATAAAATTAGGTTTCAAAATCGTAAAAAAAAAATCTCTGCTTAGAAATGCTGGGGGGCGTGTCCTCTGCAGGCTCTGAAACCACAGCCAATCATGGGTGAGGGTTGATTCCAAATGTGCACGGTTTAGCCCTTGAATGGGCATAAAAGGAGACAGACAGGTAAAAAACCTGCCCACTGATGCGGTGGCCAACTGGGATTTGTAACTGTAGGCCAGATGGCCAGTACACAACTGCTAGTTAGCAAACAGTAGGCTGTGTCAAGTAAGTGTTGTACCTGGTGATTGAGTAGAACCACTGATGCCATGTCTTCTAGTTTGTCGAATTGGCGCCAGTGTGTCGCCACAATTGACCTACACAGCACAGTATTGACCCAATCCTAGCTCAGTTACAACAAAAGATACGGTCCAAACCTCACCAAGGCCCAAAAAACAGTGACGGGAACCACGTGCAAGGACCTTGCCGATAACCCTCTGAGCTTTTACCCTCCCGCACAGATATTTTGATGGGCACGGGTGACATGACATGAAGAGAAAAGTCTTGTGCTTGTGTCAAAACAATTCTACAACGAACACTTTGTGCATCATAGTGACATGAAAAAGGCAACAGGAGACGCACATGGCAGAGAGATTATATCAAAAAGGTGATGCAGTAATGTCTAATATGGTAAGTGGCTGTGCCTGGAAAGTGGTTGCTTAAAAGTATGTTTTGGTTGAAGTCACACTATAAGATCTTCAAAGTAGATCATTATATACAAACAACATATATACAAACAAACAGCCGTCTGCCAGCGGCCATGTAAGCCTGAGTCTCCCCTTTGTACAGTAGGTGGGATTCTCCTTTGGCCAACCGGTAGATGTTTGCTTTCCATTGTGGGACACCACGGTTTAAATTTGGTCTGTCAGACTCCTGTGAACCAGAGGAGCTTATATCACAACAAGAGCACAAATGCATCATGGCGGTCGTGCAAGTATTTTGGACTAACTCAAAGCAAACAGATTTCCCCATTGCTGGTTTTCTGTGTGGTTCCTCTCATTCCTGTCCCGTTTTGGAGTCTGCCCGCCTCCACAAGTGAAGACGAACCACGAGGTTGTGTGGGAATCAGCCCCTATGAATATCAGTGTGGGTGGCAGAGAAACCAGATACTGAAGTCTGGCTAAATTCTATGGTTATAATAGAGATGTGAGTGATTTTTAGATATACCATCAAGCGCAACATTTGTCATGGCCACTTTACATGTCAGACTCTGCGTTGAACACCCACCAATCCAACTCGCCGCTTGGTCAGTGCCCCTGAGGCCTCTGATACCGAGCTACTGAGGGTCCCTTTAGAGTCTGTATGAGACGCGCCAGGCTTTCAACTAACTACAATGTAAACCCATCAGACCAACTGATGTAGTATGAACAGAGAGAAAGACTGTGTATGATGGACGGGTCAAACAAACACAGGACTTTCAGCCAGGTGACCGCTGTGTGTGTCCCGTGTGAAACCAAGTCAACGTAATAATAAAATATTTTACCTTACTTCTGTCACATAACGTCATACTTAACTTGCACCAGTTCCGTGACAAGCGTACTTGTTTTACGTAAAAAATGCACATATTTAAAGTCATACAATGATCTTTTCCTAAATCTAACCGTCATTTTGTTGTGTAATAAAACCTACATTGGAAATTTACTTTGAACATAGTCTGTATATACTGTAACAAACAGAAACTGTATGTTTCCTATGAACATGGAATTTCTTTTTTTAATGCATGTACGAGCAGAAACTTGACACGCCGTCCGTGATGCTAGAGGGGTACCTAGAGCATCATAGTTTGAAGCATAGGGCCACTGACCAAGCGTCGGTATTTGATGAGTAGGGAGTGAGAATGTGTTGACGAGTCATAGTTTAAAGTCTTTCGAGACTCGATTACGAGATTATTGGTTGTTTTCAAATGCCTCAAAGAACCTAAGTTCACATTAACCTGACAAGGGGGTTGCAGAGGGTTGGCTAAACCTCTTAGTGGATGTGGATGGTTGGTCCCAAAAAGCATGTGACCACTATTTGAATCCCGTGTTCGATTGGTTTGGACCCGATCACATTGGTTTATTTTGAAAGGAAATGACGAAAAATAATCAGACATGCTTGGCGTTCAGTCAGTTCGTCTCAAGGCTTTAACCATCTATTTTTTGTTCAGTAAATTTATTGTTTGGTCTCATAAATGTCAGAAAATAGTCAAAATACCTGTCACAATATCTTAAAGCCTTCATCAAATATCTTGTTTTGTCCGACCAACACTCAAAAAACCTAAAGATATTCAGTTTTGTATCTCACAAGACAAAGAAAACCAGCAAATCTTCGAAATTTAGAAGCTGGAAGCGAGGAATGTTTGGGTTTTTTACACGTCTAACCCTTACTGTAAATCCTTGGGCTCGACCCTTCCACATACAGTTGTGTGAAAAAGTGTTTGCCCCTTCCTGATTTCTTATTTTTTTGCATGTTTGTCACACTTAAATGTTTCAGAT
>NW_022280046.1:8069038-8117613 GCF_004355925.1 Anarrhichthys ocellatus
TTGTGTTTACTTGTGTTATCTTTGTCTAATATTTAAATTTGTTTGATCTGAAACATTTAAGTGTGACAAACATGCAAAAAAATAAGAAATCAGGAAGGGGGCAAACACTTTTTCACACAACTGTATATATGCTCGATCAGGCCTTTTAAGGGCAAATATTGTGTCGTCTCATCCCATTTTCATAAGATGGCGCCTGCTCGTGGGTGTCTGGGTGATGTCTTGAGGACACAGAGGCAACATTATTGTGCCTCACCTGGAAAATTGGTCCTAAATAACGTTCAACGTAACATATTCATCTAATTGAGACAAATGAGGAAATGTTCTACTGTTGGACATATCGTGGCTTTGACACTTCATTTCATTCCTCAGCCGCGACGGTTAGTTTTTACGACAAACACCTCGCTAAGTGTTCGCAGATGGTGTAAAGTTGACAGACATAGCGGTCCCTACCGAACACTTCCTCATAACCCGAGAAGCTCCAAAGCTTCACTTGGACACCAGCACCGGCAGAAGGGAGGAAATATTTCCAGCATGCTATGTGGAGGGTTAATTGGTGAGGAATACAATATGTCTTTGAGTCCCTCAGTGTCGGGTCGCTCTCTCTTTCTTTTTACTCTGCTTCACTCCACCCCCCCCCCCCCTCTCTCTCTCTCTCTCTCTCTGTCTCTCTCTCTCTCTCTCTCTCTCTCTCTCTCTCTCTCTCCCTTCCTGTCTCTCTCTTAACAAGTTACTGAAAAAAAATGTGTTTCCAATTAGGCACTGACGGGAAAAAGAACAACTCTCGACTACAAACGCTTAAAGAAATGTCTCGGGGAAAGAGGGCATATACATCATGAGATGTCATTTATTTCCTACAAGATGAGTGGGAGGAAACGTGAATGGGTGGACTAAATGCACTTGTAAGTTTCACCTGTCTTCTATGTTGGGAACTTAAAAATCCACCAGTTTCAGGAAAGCATCTGGTGTTTTTTATTATTAGTTTGCAGTGAAATGCTGTAACATCTTTTGAAAAAAAGGTTTCTAGGAGCAAAATAAGATGCCACTCTTCATTTATTATTGTTATTTGCTGTGTGTTTGTGTGCATGTGTGTGACAGAGTGAGAGAGTGACGTCACGTGCAGACAAAGGTCTTCTCCTGTAGAGTGAGAGAGAGAGAGAGAGAGAGAGAGAGAGAGCTTGGCGGACCCGCCGAGCCAGCGCAGAGAGGCACGGAGACGCAGCAGAGAGCATCAAGGCGACTTCATCTGGGAACGAATCAATAAAACAAGTTGGAAAAGCAGGGTTACACGGAGGAAAAAAACAACAAAAAAGCACATCGGAAGAGGTATTTTCTGCACGGACATAAAATGAAAGGGTTACCTGGCTGCATTTTGGATTTGGAGTCTTTTATTGCACCGCTGCGACTTTGACACAAGAGTTCCGCAGTCTCTCTCGGAGTTGTCTGTTGGGCAGGAATTTCAGGCAACACTAAATCAAACTTGAGTTGGACCTCCAGGAACATTGGAAAGGAAGACACAGTGAGTATTTTCCCCGCATAATCCTCATTGAACGAATCTTTATAAATTCGCAAAAAAACGTTTTTTCTTTTTTCTCTGGCTCACTTTAAGCGCGTCTTCTCATGCACGCACGGACGTGTGGGCATCTTTACATAATCAAAAGTATACCTGCCACGTAGACGCGGCTAGAAAGCGATCGGTTGAGATCAAAAAAAGGCTTCGATGGCATTAGCAGATGACTGAAAATGCACCGTGCGCACCGTTATATCGACGGGGAGACGCTCGGTTGTGCGCGCGTCTGGAAAGAAGGACTTGATTGCGCCAGAGCTGGGCGCCTTTATTAAACAATATTTGTAGAAGGGAGTGAGCGGATAAAAATAAATAAATGAAAAAAACAAGAGTTAAAGTTAGGACATCTGTGTGGATTTTCCACGCTGATCTGATGTCAAGCGAATGCGTGTGTTTTCTTCATTGAACGTTTTCATCTCTCCTTTTTTTTCCTAAAAAAGTTATCCATAAGCCAGCACCAGTAGTCCTCCAACAGGAACTGCACGTCAGCACGTGTAGGTGTAGGTAATTGCTCAAACATGATGAAGAGGCCAGCAGCGGACTGATGGTCCTTCATTTCTTGCGGGCGTTGGCATCTTCCCAAAGTATACGCCTTGATGCTGTCTACCACCGGCAGGAGTCGATGCACCGCGCTGTGCTCTGGCCTCGTAACACAATGACACTTTCATGAACTGCATTGACTTCACTTCTCGCTGAACTCTGTCAAAAGATGGCAAAATGTGATTAAGGGTTTCGGTCCTGACACTAAAATCACATCAGGTCTTCTGGAGGTCTGACTCTCAGGCAGACAGGCAACATTAACCCGCCTCACCTGCCACCAAGATGGAGGTGAACAATGTGTGTGGCTGTGTGCTCATTCTTCTGCAGTGACAGATTATATCAAGACATCATATAGTCAGAATGTTAATATTTCAACGACTACCATTACTGATCATTCCTGCCTTCTCTGGCCGGGTGCTTCCTGTTGTTCTTGCAGGAGTAGTCACAGAATCTCATGCATATAGTATTTATTCATTCACACATGGTACATATGAAGAGGATTATCAACAGTGTGCAGCATTTACAGGAATGTGCATTGCTGCAGAGTGCAGGGTGTGAAATGAGGTCGAAGCTGTGCATCCTGGATAATGAAGCATATTCAGAGGCCAGACTCTTAACTGAAGATCGGCATCTTTAACACTTTTTTTTTTTGCCCAACAAGTAATAGTCGATGAAGCGGTCCCAACATTTTGTCCCAAAGCAGAATATCTCAATAACTGCCGGCCAGGCTGCTGTGAAACTCTATATCTGTGTCCCCAGAGGATGATTGTTTAACTTCTCGTGCGACTCTTGACATTTCATTTAGAGCCGGTCAGAATCATGACTCGGCCAGCGACGTAGTCTGTTAGAACATAACAAATGATTGCTATGCAGTTTGTGTTCATTTGTCACGTTCAGAGGACGGATTTGAATACTTTTGGTGACTCCTTGACCTTTTCCCTCCAGTTCCATCAGCGTTTAGTTGCGAGATAAGAGAAGGTCGCTGTACATTTAGGTCATGAGCTTTCATTTGCTCCCGCTTTTAAGACAAATTATTGCGTTTATGAAAAACAAATTGGTGGATCATGCAAAATTTTCTCTGGATGGGCTTTCTCTCCATATATTTGGTGGGCCTATAGCTTTTCCTTTTCACCTACATTACAACACACACCCATGAAGCAATGTTTCTAATTCATTAGTTTTTCTTAACTGACTGTAAAAAAACAAAAACTAAAGCGACCATATGCTCCCTGCATGTTGTCCTTGCCCTTTGATGTAACCCAATTAAGGCTGATCTGAGGCTCAAATGGTTAATGGTAACGCGTTAGTGTGTGTGTGTGAGTGTGTTTATTTGTGTATTCCCAAGAGATGGTGAGAAGACTGTTTACCTCCCACCCACCACCACAGATCTCAGGGGGTCTTTGATGGTAAAGTGGAGGGTGAGAACCATTTACACTTCTGTAGATTGGCTTTGAAGCTGTTTTTAATTATGGAACCCACATTCTCCAAGTAATGTTTCACAACGAGTCACATTTGTTGACTTAATACTTTGCGATACTTTCCTGGTAAAAATATGGGAACTTTTTTGAACTTTCACCTTACTGTACGAGCCTCTGAGGAATCTGCTGTATATGCTGACTTTAAACCAGCCGGTGACACATCCAACAGCTACAGTCAGGAGGTGAGATAAGGCCACTGGAGCAAAGGGTCTTCAGCATTTCCAGCCCTATGCTGAAAATAAGACAATTTGGCCTTTGGACATGAGGAAGAATTGTTACTTGTTATGGCTAAATTGCTCAGAAATAGGGCTGCAGCACTCTAGTGTCCTGACCTATTTGTTTATTGAACCGAGGCCAGTTCTGTTGCTTGCGGATCTCAATTTAGTCATTCTTGGTTGAAAAAAAGAAAAGAGAAGAAAATCTTGTGCGATTTAAAGAGAATGTGGAGTCATCAAACGTTCTTTAGATGGATGGGGTTTGGACACACGACAAATAAGCTTCCATTCTCTTTGCAAAATAAGCTAAAAACATTACCTTTATAACTATATCCTAATACAAAATAATGCATATGAGAAGATACAAGATGGAGATGACAGGAAAATATTTACACAGAAAAACAGTTTGGAACAGCTTTCAGATAGAAAAATGAAAATAAAAAGGTTTGTGTTGTGTGAATGCCTTTGCATAGAGAGTAATCTGCAAGAGATGATGGCGTGGTATGAGAAAGGTTAAGCTCCTGTCCTCCTCCTAAAGACCTCTCACTGGTTAATCATACTATGTCACCCTGGATATGACACACCAGCCCTCCAAATATGGGGACGGGATGGTTCTCGGGAGCTCAGTGGTTTCCTTAGTAACCAGGGAGGCAGCGCCGGCTATTAGTCCCGGTCGATAGATTTGACAGGTTTGCAAAAACACACTCATCCGAAAGTCGTTCCGCAACTTGTGAGATGCTGAAAAGCTTAAAAAAAAAAGGGATAAGCTGATGCTTCTGACATCTGACCTTCTTGTTCAAACTAAACAAAACCCCCCCCCCCCTGCAAAGATGACTGTTTTATGTTTCCCCGCATGAGCTCTGACATCCGTCAAAAAGAGAGGGTCCTTAAAACATCTGTGTTGTGATTACCAAAGGCACGATCCCTCCTCCCCCCTCCTCGTCCACGGACCTGCATTCCACCCATTCTTTCTCCCAACGTCCAGATTGTTTCCACATTCATGCAGGTAACAAGAGTCACCATTTTTTTTTTTGAGCCACTGTGGCAGAAAGGAAATTTCCCTCAAGGTCGTGTGAGCAAGGAAATGATTTGAGAGAATGAGAGTTCCAACAGCTAAAAGAATATTCAAGATCCAGAGACTAGTTACACAGATTTGATGAGCGTCCTTCTACATGTTGTTGTGGAGCTTCTCAGTGCAACCATTCTAATTCTAACCTTCTAATCTATTAAGCCCATTAAGCACCTTTTTTATGGGAATTGTGGGAAGGAGGTTGCAGATGTTTCTTCTTCAGTTTCTCCTCCAGCTCGTGTGTGACTCTGTGGTCAGACCGCCACTTCTTCTTCAACTGCTGATCACGATCGAGACAGCGATCACACTTGCGGTTGCACCCAAAGCTCTGGTCCTGATCACGCCTTTGGGTCTGCAGTGACATGGGGACTTGTTGGGGAAACACACAACGGTCAGTCCATCAGCTGCATTCAAAAACAGTAAGAACAGTGAAGCTAAAAAGCTACTTCGAACTTCCGAGTGTGTCCCACTCATGCTTGACACTTTTTGTTTACATTATTGCAAAATGTTCTGTGGTGTCAAATAGCTCTGGGTGGTCAGCGGCAACTAATGCGTGGCTGTCTTTCTTTTTGTTTTTAATAATTCACATTGGGAGGTCCACATTTGCGCCCTTTAGATTGGACAGAAGAGGAAGAGATAGCTTCAAACTCATTGCAATGAACTAAAAAGTAGTGGCCTCCACTCCTAAAATTGTTGTTTGAATATCAGATCAGAGCAGACATTGTTGTGGATTAAAAAGAGAAATACTTTCACGTTCAGTCAAGTACCTAATAAAATATGGCTCTGTGGGTGAGCAGAGTGGCTTCCAAGTACTAGAGAGCGTCCTGGCCATCAGAGACTTGCTGCTTCTGCTTATTAAAAAGGAGATGTAAATGTTTTCTTCAAACTCATCTGTTATTTCCCTTTTTTATCACCTAAAACTGTGGTTTTCACAGGCAGCCATACTTATCAGTTTGAAGCCGTCACTGCCATTGTGTGACACCCGAAGAATGCAGTTTATGACAGTAGACCTTTTTGACATCGTTATCTCATAATGTGGTCATATTTTGGGACAATAACATGTTGGGAGCCCTAATGGTAATCGTTATTCATGTCCTCCAGTGATTTTCTAACTATTTACCTCACATGCTACATCTGGTGTTGACTATTCCCATCAAAAATAATCAACCTTGTCATGGTTGCTTCATTTCAATAATCCTTAGAGAATGGACCAAAGAGTCAAGTAGCTGGCCAGTCAGTAAGGGTGAGAGCTGAAAGATAATCGAAAAGTTTTCTTATCTTTGAATGCCCTGCAGGAAGCTTGTCTCACCGCCCTGCAGCAACGTGGTCTCATTCCTACTTTTCAAATTTTGCCACTTGGGCAGAAGCAGCTTTTTTTTAAACCCATTCTCACTCCCAGCTCTTTAAATACTGACACACAGGGGCATCTTTCAGTGTCTGTATGCAACGCACCGGGCTTTCGTCTAACTCTGATGTGAACCCACCCGTGTCATTATTAGAGGCTCAGTGGACATGGTAATGAGTGTGTGACAGTCTGCTTAAGGAGGGTCAAACAAACACAGGACTTTCACCCATGAGACCGCTGTCCATGTCCCATGTGAAACAAAAAGTCAACACTGTCTTATTTGTTCAGGTCAGTCACGTGACTCGTTAGTCATTCGTCTGGTGGTTTTACTTCCTAAGTCTAATTTCCTGTGAAGACGGGAATTTATTTTTTACATAACGTCATCTGACATAACGGCTCAACCACTACCACCCACCAGGGTGGTAGTGGTTGAGTGGTTTCTTGCTTTTTAAACGTTTTAAAATGCTTTTTATGTCCATTATTCTGAGTGTCTAACATTGACTCGGATGGGTTTACATTGGAGTTAGTTGAAAGCCCGGTGCGTCTCAATCAGATGCTACAGGGTGCCTTGTGCTCGGTATCAAGACTCCGTCGGCCACTACCTTCAGGGTATTTAACATATCCAGATGACTTGGGGGAAATGAAGACGAGCACTAGAAAAATATAAAAAGATGATGAGACAAAGTCAAACAGAGACCCCATGAGAGAAAGGCAGGCAGGCACATACAGCGGGTAAAATAAGTATTGAACACGTCACCATTTTTCTCAGTAAATATATTTCATAAGGTGCTATTGACATGAACTTTTCACCAGATGTTGATAACAAGCCAAGTAATCCATACATACAAAGAAATCCAAACAAATTAGTTCAGAAAGTAAGTTATGTGTAAAAAAATGGAATGATACAGGGAAAAAGCATTGAACACGCTTACTGAAATTGATTTAATACTTCGTACAAAAGCCTTTGCTGGTAATGATGCCTCCTGTATGGAGAAACTAGTCGCATGCATTGCTCAAGTGTGGTTTTGGCCCATTCTTCCAAACAAACAGACTTCAAATCTTGAAGGTTCCATGGGCCTCTTCTATGAACTCTGATCTTTAGTTCTTTCCCTGGATTTTCTATTGGATTCAAGTCAGGTGATCATCTGGGCCATTCTAGCAGCTTTATTTTATTTCTCTGAAACCAGTTGAGAGTTTCCTTGGCTGTGTGAAATGTCCACCCTCGTTTCATCTTCATCATCCTGGTAGATGGGAGCAGATTTTTATCAAGAATGTCTCGGTAAATTTTTCCATTCATCCTTCCTTCAATCATATGAAGTTTGCCAGTGCCGTATGCTGAAAAACAGCCCCACACCATGATGCTCCCACCTCCAAACTTCACTGTTGGTATGGTGTTTTGGGGGTAATGTGCAATGCCATTTGACCTCCAAACATGGTGTGTACTATGGCATCCAAAGAGTTCAATTTTGGTCTTGTTGGGATCTGACTATATGGCTTCGACATGTGCTGTGGAACAAAGAGAGTCAGGCCTTCCCTTTTGCAATCAAAGGTTTCATCCTGATTGTAGTTTGAGCACCAAACCCCCAGCTCTGAAGAAATTGACATTAGGGTGTGAGTTTCCTCGCCCCAAAAACTATGCTTCCCTGAAGTTACCTGAAAGCAGCGCTGCAATCTAATTGGCCGAGAGCCAAGACACCCCAGGACCCCTGTGGTTCAGCCACCGTTCTACAAAACAACCAGCAACCCCCACCTCAACGCTTTTTCCCTTCGACCTCCGTCGAGCTAGGGAGCACACCAACGTTGTTTCCCTTTTCAACCAAATCCTAGGTCTAACAGTTTATATTCGCTGGCCGAATTCACCAAACTGTCTATTTTATCTTTGTTCGTATCCACGAAGCGAACCCCTTTATTCCTGCAGAAGTGAAGAAGCAAGACTTCTTCAGAGAGAGAGAGAGAACTTCCACTCTCCACCAAGCGCCTCGTTTGCTCCGGCCATAAGGACGCGAAAAAGCCCTTATCCAGACGACAGCGATTCTCTCCTACCGAGAGAACACCTGCCGCGGCCCGCAGCCGTGCTGCCCGAGCCCACGAAAGCTCAGAAGAATCCCCCTCTCAACCAACACGATTGCATCGTACCGTAAGGTAAAATAGATTCTGGGCAGAGTTAGAGAGAGTTAATTTGTGTTTATTTTATCTTGTTTGTGTGCTTAAAGTACTGTTCATTTTTATAACGTGGTGTATGCTTTATGATCACCGACACTGGCGATCCCTGAAATTGCTAGTGTTGTGTAGAAGTTACCGTGTATTCCATGCTACTGTGATTCGTGTCGAGACAGCCGCAGTGAGGTCGAAGTTGCTTCTCATCAGTTCAGGAGGTCAGAACCGCCGGCTGAGACAAAGAGTCGCGGTTCTTGCTCCCCTGGCTGAGAGAGCAATCTTCCGTACTCCTGCGCGGCGTGAAGGATCTTAATCTTTTGTTTTATTTCATTTTGTTTTGTTCCATTCCCTACTCTTTTACTAATCCACACACACACACACACACACATATAGCTTTGAGCTAATGTAGCTACGTGCTAAACGGCTACCGGCACGTATAGACGCCAGGTCTCCTGTTGGCTATCCACCATTTTTGAGTCTCACGCATGAGAGACGTCACTACGTCCCAACTACGTCATACGTCGCTGAGCTGTTCCCTCGCTCCTCCTCCTTACACACACATACACACACGCACACACACTCCCCCCCCCCCTCTTTTCAATCGTCTGTTGATTTTAGATAGCGTGCTCATGAATGTATAGTTGTTGTTAGTTTAGATATTAGTTGACTAGATCATTAGCATTAGAACGTAATAAACTCTGTTATATTTTAAAGAGCAGCTGTCTGTGATTACTTTGTGCATGTGTATTGTGATAATAGCTATATATGTGGTCTGTGCTCGAACTTAAACCTTCACTTTCACTCTGAATGTGTAATAGTACTCAGACTGTTGACATTGTGAGTGAACACTAATTATGAGACTTAGTTTTATCGTTTGGTTATGGTCCCTGTTCGCAGAGTGGTGCCCCGTTATTATTAATAATCATTGATAATTGTTACTGACATTAATAATTCTATTGATGTCAAGAATTTAGTTTCTTAGATGCTGATAACCCAAACACGCTCCTTTATGTTCCCAACATATTGGTGCCCCCTTTTTGAGGCTATGTTATTCCCAACAGTCTCATCTGACTAGACTCTATTCTCACAGTATTTCATAGGCAGATTGTGTCAAACTATTTATTCTTATCCAAGACAATTAATTACCCGCAATCAATACGATTTTAGTGTAAAGGCCACAGAGCCACAGGAATGAGATTGATTCAATACTTATGACACTTATCTAAAACCTGGTCCTGATGGCAGACACAATTTGTAAAAATGTTTTAGGAGAAATAAAAAACATCACCAAAAAAAAATACATAGCAGAATATGACAAAATAAAACATGGGATGAGATGGCCTATGACTTATTACAGTATGGAACCTAAAGAATAGCACAGAGGATAAAGTTTTAAAGCAAGTGACGAAACACAAATTGTAGCTAAATGTGCAGAAAAATTTAAACGAGTTTCAACATGCTTTTTCTTCAGCAGTGGAGTCTTGCGTGGTGAGTGTGCATACAGGCCACGGCGGTTGAGTGCATTACTTATTGTTTTCTTTGAAACTATTGTACCTGCTAATTCCAGGTCTTTCTGAAGCTCTCCACAAGTGGTCCTTGGCTCTTGGACAACTCTTCTGATAATTCTTTTCACTCCTCTGTCAGAAATCTTGCGAGGAGCACCTGGTCGTGGCCGGTTTATGGTGAAATGATGTTCTTTCCACTTCAGGATTATGGCCCCAACAGTGCTCAATTGGTTTCAGAGAAATAAAATAAAGCTGCTAGAATGGCCCAGATGATCACCTGACTTGAATTCAATGCAAAATCTATGGAAAGAACTGAAGATCAGAGTTCATAGAAGAGGCCCACGGAGTCTTCAATATTTGAAGTCTGTTTGTTTGGAAGAATGGGCCAAAACTACACCTGAGCAATGCATGCGACTAGTTTCTCCATACAGGAGGCGTCTTGAAGCCGTCATTACCAGCAAAGGCTTTTGTACGAAGTATTAAATCAATTTCAGTAAGCGTGTTCAATACTTTTGACCCTGTGTCATTCCATTTTTTTTACACATAACTTAATTTCTGAACTAATTTGTTTGGATTTCTTTGTATGTATGGATTAGTTCGGTTGTTACCGACATCTGGTGAAAAGTTCATGTCAATAGCACCTTTGGAAATATATTTACTGAGAAAAATGGTGATGCGTTCAATACTTATTTTACCCGCTGTACCTACTTGCCCACAGGCTAGTAGTCATACACAAGTTTGTTTCTAAGGTCTCAGCGTACCTGTCGAGAACCATTTACCCCCCACACACTCATGCTTACTGTACACACTGCTGTGCTGACATCATAGGGCACCGTGACGCTCAAAATCTCAAGGGCACAATGATGCAATTTCAGAGGCTCGTGCTGGCGGGCACCGGACCGCGTCAACTTGTGAAAGACACATGCGATGGCCTTTACTTCACAGTGTTGAGACATGAATCACATTAATTAACCTCATTGGAACTCTTCATCCCTCATGTCTCAATTCTTTGCTGTGTGTGTGTGTGTGTGTGTGTGTGTGTGTGTGTGTGTGTGTGTGTGTGTGTGTGTGTGTGAGTGAGGGCAATGAGGGTTAGTCATGGAAAAAACAAAGAGGAACCAAAATCTGCAAGAATGAGGAAATTATATTTGATCTCAAAGATATTCCTGTAAAGTAACCTAAGAGATGAACTTGTTTCAGTTTTTAAAAGGGACTCCTAAAGCGCATTTAAAAAACACTAACACGGAGAACAGCTACTGACAGCTACCAGCGCAGACTCGACTGATCGCAGCTGCTTACGGCATGGCTCTGTGAGACTACCTCTATGTAAAAACCCTATTACAGTGCTCTGTGTTTCTCTACTTAAGAGACTGTGACACGTGTTGTAGGACTTCACAGTGAAACAAACAACAAACGGTGCAGTATTTACTGCAGTGAGCCCTGCTGCAGTTCATCTGATAAGAGAATAAAACCGGTTTGCTCATGTCATAAAAGCAGTAGACCGCAAAAGAATAATTTCGGATGCGGAACTAGGGTCTTTTGTTTGAATGAAGACACTTTTGGAACTGAATTGGTGCGTTCTTCCTACAAGAGGAAGGCCACATATGATTGAATATTAGTTAAGTAGCCTGATGTTGACCCATTCTCGTGATATCTCAGGAACGCCTTGAGCAATCATTTTTGCAAATTTGGCACGAACGTCCAACTGGACTCAATGACGAACTGATTTGATTTCGGTGGTCAGAGGTCAAGGTCGCTGTGACTTCACAAAACACATTTTTGGCCATAACTCAAGAATGGATTTGCCAATTATGACAATTTCCCACAAATGTCTGATAGGATAAAATGAGGAAGAGATGAGATTCCGGACAGACTGTAACCAGCAAGTTGACTGGTTCAACAGTGTTCTTTTTTGAAGCACTCGGTAACTATTGTTTTCAAAGTATAATAAAGAAAAGCTTGCTCTCTGTCTTCAGTCTGGTCTTCAGTGACACATGTACAGTTGGACTGAGGTCAGGTGGCTGGCTTGGCCGGTCAAGAACATTCCACTGCTTGGCCATAGAAACTCCTCGGCTGTCTTTGTCTGTGTGTTTGAAACAACTCTCCTGCTGCTGCTTTGTTCCATGTTTAAAAGGGCCACAAGTCACTCAACATGGGAATGAAGGCCCAGCACTTAAACCTTGTAATCATTGGTTGATTCAAAATACAACGTGCTGAAATGGAGCCCAAACAATAGGAATACAGTATGTCACTTTCCAAATGCCTATACAGATCGCCCTGTGTTTCTTCCCTGCCTTGTCACTGTTTTACAGTCTTTGCATGGAAGATTGAAGTAATAATCATTCGATCACTTCAGAGAACTCAGCGATGAATTCGAAGACCGCTGAAATCCCTGCAGACCGCACTGACGCAATCCCATATTGCATCTGAGCTGCGGGTGATGTCATCCATGGAATCTGTCTCCAATAGTGTGATTTCATAAGAGGATGACTGAACACACCCAACAATAAACTACAGAGAAACCTAACACACATGGTAGAGGCTGTCTCTCGTGAGGCAGGCATTGCTTAATATCTGGAGATGTTTGGTTATCGTATTAAAACCAATACAACTGTAAATGCATTAATGTCTCGTACAATATCTTTCTGTATCAGAGTAAGTGTTGGAACTACAGATTGTACTGCGTGTTTGTGTTAGAAATGCAGTTCAGAGCTTCATAAGCTGTCTGTACACCACTTCACACCTAAACTGAGGGCTTTTCAAGGATTAATGTTATGCTTGTATGTTTTGTTTTTTTCTTTCCTGTTCCTGCCATTTAGCTGCTTTACCGTAACATGTGGAACAGATCTTAGCAGAAAGACCTTTAAGCAAAGAAGCTTATTAGATGGACATCTACAATATGAATGGTTGTGCTACACACTGCTGCCCCACAGATAATAACCCATGAGTTGGATTTCGGTTGTCACTAGGCTTTCCCAAGCTATGATCCCTGGAAGACTTTATAGGCAAATTAAAAAGGCATTTTTAGATGTTATTTATGATTCTGGCCGTTATCAAGAAATAAAATATTGCTTTCAGACAAACCAGAAGCCAATGTGAAAGCCACTCAGCCTGTCTCTACGGAGCTGTGTGTAATTTAGCACGTTAACTGCTTCTCCCTGGGAAATAAAACTTTTATTTTATCAGAGTACATCCCAGTATTGAGTGCTTCTGTGTGCGGTGTGATGAAATGCCACTCAACCTCCGGCAGTGTGGCTTCCTTAGTAGGCCTACCATCATTTGAAGTGCACAACTTTTTTAATGATAGCTGTCAAGTTCAAATATGTTTTCTTCTTAATTTATTTGCTGTTTCTGTGTAAATATTCTCGATGGATTCCTCTAATTATCTTCAAATCATGCGGAGTCAGGTCAAACGTGACGTAGGCTGTGTCTGAAAGGACTCACTGCTCCCTGTATAGTGGACTCTATGGTCAGTTCAGTCTGAATGTAAAGTGAGAATTATTATACCCTGTATAGCCGACTGAATGTATCCCACAATGCATCGTGAAAAGCAGTGGACAACTAACCAGGCACTATACCATCATGCATTGCGCTTAATGAAAAATGGCAGACAGACCGGAAAATTATTTATTTAATGTGAGCAGAGCATCACAACATTGTTTTACGGTCACAAAGTACTTTGTACTTATTCATTTGGGAAAGTACATTTATTGCAGAGACATTGACAATTGGCACGGCAATTCCATCTCGACCTTTCACAATAAAAGCTCCAGACAGACAGGATGCGCTGCATCGCTGCTTACCAGGGGGAACTCAGATTCACTCCGAGAATTTCGCTGAGAGGCGTCTCAATAAAATAGCTTACGATATGTATTAATTTACAAAAATGCATATCAGCATTTATTACGGTTGCCCCACCAGCCGATCTTGATCTGGCACGTTTTAATTGCGCGAAAGCAATGAAGCAATTAACGACGCAGATTGACCCGAGTAGTGTCTAAAATGAAGAATCACTTTAAGAGTACTTATTGAATGAATGAATGATTTCAGACGCAGCCCCCACCCAGCTTGTAGTACAAGACTCTCTCTCAAATCAAGTAAATTGTGGTCTGGTTGGTCTTGTTTGTGAGTCAATTCATGTTTTATTCCTGTCAAATATGATCTCATTCAGAACACTGATCTCATTCTATTTTATTTTAGTCCTCAGCATCACATTTAACGAGCGTGTGCCAGTTTGGGGCCCCGTGAGCTGAGATGGAAGTGCTTGAGTGGTCGGAGGGGTATCATCCACTGACGAGCCGTGAATCAGCCCGTCACGGCCGCAGTCACACATGACTCAACACCAGCTCTCAATCCGGCCCTTGTCCCGAGCCCCGCCGCTCCACAGCAAATGTTTGAGACTATGTGCGAGTGTGAGGGTGTGCGTGGTTTGTGTGCACTCGCCCATAATGTTAAAGAGACAGTTGGAGAATGAAAGCCCGTGTATGGTGTGTGTTCGTGAGGGTTTGTGCGCATTCTGGGTAGTATAAGTCCTGTTTCTCTGCTTTCTCTGGTGGGAGTGTGGAAACAATGGGAACATTGTGTGGATAGTTGGCAGAGGGGGAGTAGGGGGGATGTTGAGGAGGAGGAGTGAGGTAGAGAGGAGGAGACAGGAGAGGAAAGCTGAGCAAAAGAGAGGTGATAGTGGATGAGTTGGAGGGAGGCAGGGAGGAGAAATAAAGAGGAAAAGAGTTAAGAGGAGAGGAAAGGAAGGAGGAGGAGAGGTGAGGGAAAACTAGGAAAATTATGAGCAGCTAGGAAAGGGAGAGAATAGAAGCGTTGAGAGGTGAGGGCTGAGGTGCAAGGATTTCAGATGAAACAGTGAGAGGAGAAAAGGAATGGGAAGGGAGAAAAAGGAGGAAATCGCCAGTGTGAAGATGTTGAAGCAGAGCTTATTTGGAATGGAGGACAAGTGAGGGAGATGGAAGAAGTATGGAACGTTTTAAGTCCTCTCAGTTTCACTTGTCATTCGTGTAATACCAATGTGCCACAACAGCGCCAAGTGGGATCAGCAACTCGTACCAAATTACAGTGTTGATATTTTATAAAAATTTGCTTTACAATACTAAAATACAGATACACTAATATATAACTTTGGCCTACTTTAAGACATACTTTGATCTGAAGCCTACAATAAACGACACATACTTAATATCTCTGAGAAGTTGCATGCGAGAGACTTACTTTTAGCTGAGAAGCTAACCGTTTAGCCGGTGCGATCATATCCCTTTCAGGTGCTTTGTCATCCAGCCTTTAACTGCTGTGGTCCTAACTTGTCGACCAATCAGAGGCTGTGGTCCTAACTTGTCGACCAATCAGAGGCTGTACTCCTTAGTTGTCGACCAATCAGGGGCTGTGTTCCTTAGTTGTCGACCAATCAGAGGCTGTGTTCCTTAGTTGTCGACCAATCARCGGCTGTGTTCCTTAGTTGTCGACCAATCAGAGGCTGTGCTCCTTAGATGTCAACCAATCAGAGGCTGCGTTCCTTACTTGTCGACCAATCAGCGGCTGTGTTCCTTAGTTGTCGACCAATCAGAGGCTGTGCTCCTTAGATGTCGACCAATCAGAGGCTGCGTTCCTTACTTGTCGACCAATCAGCGGCTGTGTTCCTTAGTTGTCGACCAATCAGAGGCTGTGGTCCTAACTTGTCGACCAATCAGAGGCTGCGTTCCTTAGCTGTCGACCAATCAGAGGCTGCGTTCCTTACTTGTCGACCAATCAGCAGCTGTGACTTTATGTGGTAATAATGTATAATATGGTTACTGCGGTCTATTTGAAAAAGGTGGCGGTCAGAGGAATTAATGCTCAGAAATGTGTGTTTTATTTTATTACCTTCTAGGCTTCAGAGAACATCAAAAGTGACATTTAGGAAAAGTTGTGGGCTGAAAGGCTTGTAGTTTTAAACAGATGTATTTGCATTATAAAAACGTTCTGTCATACCGTCTGGGGGGTCCTGGTGTTAACCTTATGTATTGGCAAATAAGCTAAACTTCACTTTCAGATCAAACCTCCATCATTCATAACTCATTCACATCAAAGTCTGGTTTGAAAAATACTGCACAGCTGAACTCTGCAGTTTGATTGATTTATTTTATACGCTAGAAATAGTTTTACATCTTTAAAAATCACCATCATTATGCCCCAGATGTGAACACTGGAATCATTATTCAATATGATAATTTATGCATATCTGTAATAACTCTGAGACGGTTCGTGACTTTTTTATGTAAATGAATAATTCAGACGGAGCCAGAAACCCCAGAGCCAATAATGCCTTCTGATGAACTGCAGGGATCATTCCTGGGTTATAAAACATTAGCATTTTTTGCCTGAACTTTAACATCCAAATCAGCTTCATATGAGCATATTTTCTAAACTTTCTCTCTGCACTGGAATAATCTGCCAAACATATAATTCAGCCGTGTTCCCCATAAAGCTTTATTCCTCTCAGGACTGTATTAACAACAGCAACCAGAAGGTTGGATGATGGATTGTTGAGAAACTGGAAGCAGACTTGGGTTTGGTTACTGACTGGACCCAGCCAGCTTATCTCAGTACGTGTTAGACCAACGATAACTCAAACTCAAAGATAAACTCACATGCGGAGTACCCACCACGCTTATTATATTGACCAATGACGCCAGAGGAGGGTCGCTCACAACGGTGAGAAATCTTAATTCAAGACAAAACGTTGTTGGCCACCTGGCCTTCATCATTGTCACAACTGTACAGTGCAAATGCCTCTTTTAAAAAGCAAGAACACAGGTGATCTAACACGGGACCAGGGTGGAATTTGGAACTTGCTAATCCATGACTTCTCCTCACATATCTAATAAATACCAATTCATATAACATAGTCAAATGTTTAGAACAATATCTCAAAAAAGGTCTTACAACCTACAAAACACAAAGGACATTCAGACCCACAGTACAGTCACTATTAAAACATATTTTTAAGTGGCAGTAAGTATAAACTAAATGAAAAGAAAAATAGATACAATTGAAGATGCTTGATAACAATGTTTGCAATAGTGAGATCAATGGCTTGAGTGATGGGGCACGGGCCACTGTTGATCTTAGATTGAGGCTCAATGGAAAATAATATGGAAAAGTATTGAATGCTGGATCAACAATGGAGATTTTTGCCTCAGGCTGTAAGCATGTGCGTGATGCAACAATTCCTCCACATTCGAGCAAATTGTAAGACATGTATAACTGCCTTTTGGAACAAAACATAGAGTCACTTTCTGATCTGGCGCCACTATCGGCAGGATGACATCGCTTGTCTGTGCCTTCCAAAAAAACGCTACAAATGTGTTTTATGACGTGACCGTATCTCTGCGGTCAAGGGTTGGTTAGGTCTAAGCACAAACACTTGGTTAGGGTTTAGGGAGAGATCATAGTTTGGGTTAAAATAGATACTTTGTTAGCAGTTTGTCATTTGTTTGCGGCACCTAGCAGTGAGGTTACAGGTTTAGCCAAGTCTGTAGGAGAGCTATGGTAACTGACACAAAATCGCAAATGACTTTCTCAGGAGTGAGTGTTTGGTTCGTCCGTTCTGGGCTGCTGTATAAAAATGGCGGCCGGTTCCGTAAAGAGGACCCGCTCTGTATAAACAGCTCTTTCTAAGGTAACGAAAACGCAACGATTCTTACTTTCAGGTGATTATACATGTAAGAAAACATACTTAATGTTATGTTTCATTTATGCCAATAGATCCCTTTAAATGCTGCACACTGTTCCTTCAGTATATTGGTGGCCTCCTGTAGCCATTAACATTTCTGTGCCCTAAAATCAAAATGTCAAGTTTGCCCACAAGTTGCCTCATATTTAGTTGAGAAGATTTCCATAAAATGAACATCAACTTTTTGATTTCAATGAGACTGCTATCTCATCTTCACGATTTGCTCATTTCAACGAGCATTGTGAGCACAGTTTTAGGGACTTTAAAAATATTTCAATATGAAGTGTTTCATTAAGCTGCAGTTAAAACATGAGAATAAAAACTGTATTACATATTTATTTAGTAGCACATCTAACAGTGGCTGTATGAGTTTGCTCATTTTCAAGGAATAGACAAAGTGTGTATGATTGTAACAGTAAAAGAGAGACTTTGATAATTAAGTGTGTGTGTGTGTGTGTGTGTGTAGATTGGGGGCACGTTATGAATATACAGATACAGCCCTGATGCTTGAGTTATGACCTCACTTGTGTGGATTGCAGGGTGGTCCTTTCATAGCCAGTTAGACACACCTACACACACACACATACACACACACACACACACACACTTTCTTTTCTCTCTCCGTCCACAGAGCCAGACTTTATCACACATTACTAACAAGCATGAAAAGAGTGTGTCGACACACACTCAGGAACAGCGAGCGTTTTGTTCTCTATCTTTAACACCCGGGGTTCAACACATTGTACACACACACTCCCGAACTTTCCCCTCCCGCTCAAACATACACACACACACAAACACACGAAAATGCTTCAACAACTTAGTCATTCAAACTCTCTCTTTTATAGTGCACATATACGTACACACCCAGGTGCAGGAACACAGAAATCCAAAATCCCCTCTTTCCATGTCCTCTTTCTTGCTCAATATTTCCCTTTTTCATGACCCACCCAGCGTCTGTTGCAAACAAACACACACACACACACACACACACAATGACAGGATCTTTCTCTGCAGGGTCAGAGGGTCTGATGAAAGTGTTGGGAATGTGTACTGAGAGGCCACTGACACTTCCTCCACTTTCTAGTACTGACGGCTGGCCTCAAGCACCTAAGCCCGGAGGCTGCTCCCTCCAGATGTCTTTCATCTGTGTGTGGGGGGGGGGGGGGGTTATTGTTGAAGAGACTCCCTCGCCGTGGATCTATCCTGTCACTCAGCACTTCTTAGTGCTTGGCTTTCTCTGGATAAAAAGTGACGATTAAAAAGCTGAGAATTACATAATAAGGAAATCACAACCTCACCGCAGACACCAAAGGGGAACAATGGACCCGTCACAAACAGGATAGAGGCTGCTTTCAGCGCACCATCAACAAGTTCAGCAGTTGGTTTCTAGAGCGTTGACCTTGAGCTACTTTCCGACCCCGCCACGACACGCTTAATGCACAGTAAGTCATGCAGTGTGCATAAAGATACCATTTTTTATGTGTTATCTGATCTGATTTGTCTGTCTTAAAGCAATACTCGTGTTCTGACAGAGTTTTTGCTTCCTCCTGTTCATACCTCCCATTAACAGATCCACCGTCCTCGTTCCATGGACAAGTATACTCATAACTGAAGTAAATATGAAGCTTTGTTTATCCTCGCGCTTGGCGCCGTAGGGCGAGCCTCCGCAGACGGCACTCGAGCTCGGAGCATGAACGGAGGCGTTTATACTCTATATACGTTTGTGTTGCATTATTCCCCGAAATGCCTGAGGGTGTAGAAACATAATGGAACTGTGAAGAATAAAAAGACACAAACCAACCTCCACAATGCCGAAGAGGGATTGAAATGATCTATCAACTTACTGTATATCTCATGGACTACTTTATTGCCTCTGTACAAGCCCTATAAAGAAAGAAGTTCGGTATTGCATGCATTATCAGGCCGGTTTGAATCGAGGGAATGTTAACAGCAAACAAAAAACACTTTCAATGTACATATGAGCACTGGGAAACTATCCTTTAAATGAGTCTTAATCCTGTTGAATGGTCCAGAATAAAAAAATTATAATTTCAAGCAAAAGATACAGTAAAACATGGAGTGAAAAAAGGTCGCCCTATTACAATGATTACTGGCCAGTGTTTATTTCTTTATGCCTCCTCAGAACCCAACGAGCAGAGAAGAAACAGATACATCCCGCTTGCCTGGAGCAGTACGGTATCGTGATGATTCAGTGAATGAAATAACATTTTACAGCCACTCCAAGCAAACATGGCTGCAGACGGAGTCCCTTATCGGCCCCGCCGCAGGAAATTGGACATATAAACAGAGCCCAGAAAACCGTTTATTCAATTGATTAGGACTTCCTTTATACTGTTTCTGGTGTACGGCCATGCCTAACACATGCCCGCATTGTTGCGCTGCCAACATTCTGAGCCGGTCTACTGTATAGTTGATGTACAGTATTGCTTTTGGCTCGGATTATGGTGAAAAGGAATGGGCTATATTTAGAATGTATAGCATATGGTTCTACAGAACAAAAGCACAGTCAGGAACTGAGTTATGGGTTATTGCTACCGGCAAAACTCACCCATCACCTTATGTATGTCCTGTATATCATGACCATCAAAACAGCAGGCTGCAGTACCGATGAGATTTAGAGCTGAGCAGGAGTTGAAAAATATTTTTGGCCAAACTTCAGCTTTGATAACTTTCAACACTGCCTCATTCCCCAGGAGTTTCCCTTATTTTTCATTTGAATTTTTCGAGAGGTGAAGGTTGTGATTGCGAGTCCAAGGGTTGAAGAAATCCCTCATGTTTGCAATTTGGCTTTGGCAGAGCTGAGATGTTCTTTGCTGTGTCACTGCAGAGAGAAAAAGAGGGCTTCGGGGATGTGGTCGGTCTCACAGGAAGGTAAAGGAAGAGAGACGTGTTTCAACAAAAAACACCGGCCTTTGACGCAGAACTTCTAATACTCGTCCTTTCATTAGTCGTCCCCTAGCCTCCTTTCCATTCGTCTCCTTCTTACTTCCACACACACACACACACACACGCTCACACACTCACACACTCTCCCCTACTATAGCCCTGAGGTCCTGTTTCCGGTCAGGGGTGCATGAGACAGACTAGCCAGCATCTGTGTGGGACTGGAGCGTATTACACACACACATACACACACACACACACACACACACACACACACAGACACATGTTCCTGTGAGCACTGCTTATGTGCGTGTGAGTCGACTCTAAGCGTCACGTTGCCACTCAGTTTTCTAAGTTTCCTCTGATGTGCTTTGTCTTTTCTTTTTTAAAGCAGGAACATATCACACAGGGGTTTATTCACACGGCAAACATAAACACACACAGCTGCACACACATAGCGGGCGAGCACGCAGATGCACACACATCACACTTGCGACTGCAGACAATAGGAGTTTTGTTTCTAACAATCGGTTTTTTTTCCTCTTATAAAGCTACTGTTCACCTCTTAGCGATGGCTGTTGTTCTGTATGTGAAACGCTCACCACACACACACCACCCACACACGACCACTAATCATGTCGAGTCTAAATTCAAGGGGGGGGGGTTCTTTTTCCATGTTTCAGGAAGCAGCTTAAATCCACATGTTTCCTAAAGCGCTTTTTTGTAACAACTCATTCTTGACAGAAGCATAAAAAAGGACACGTTCTGTTTAGTGTAGACAGATGATGTTTTGGTGTTCTAAACCCATGTGAATATATAGTTTGAATGTTATTTCTGAAAAGCTTTATCCTGCTTTAAATGGTAGCTAAAGAACACTTTTTTTAACATATTATGGCGATTTGGATGTATTGGTTGATAATTCCGACATGTGATCAAGAATAAAAATGCAAATCATTGAGCGGGCGTGACCTTTGCAATTCAGATGCACAAATGTTGTCACGTCATTTATCTTTCTTCTTCTTTTTTTTAAAGTAATTTTGGAATAAGACTCACAAACGGTCCCGTTGCTCATTTCAATCTATCTTTTGTGATCTTCAAACGAGCAGAAAGAAATCTAGAAATCTAGCCCTTCCGTGGTGTTTTTAATCCGTGGGTATTGTCTTGAGATGGTGAGCAGTGTTACAGAACAGTGCATGTGAAAAATAAACTTTTTTAAAATAAAATGATCAGTGCCTCTACATACAGTGGGTACGGAAAGTATTCAGACCCCTTTAAATTTTTCACTCTTTGTTTCATTGCAGCCATTTGCTAAAATCAAAAAAGTTCATTTTATTTCTCATTAATGTACACTCAGCACCCCATCTTGACAGAAAAAAACAGAAATGTAGAAAAATGTAAAGGGGTCTGAATACTTTCCGTACCCACTGTATATACCAACAGATACACACATACATCATTCCTAACATATCTAATTTATTTTCTCCCTTCAGAAAGCACCACTGCCACCATGGACAATGAACAGTGCTACTACAACGAGACCATCACCTTCTTCTACAACCACAGCGGCAAGTACCTTGCCACCGACTGGGACACCGTCAGCAGGCTGGTGATGGGCCTGGGCATCACCGTGTGCATCTTCATCATGCTCGCCAACCTCCTGGTGATGATCGCCATCTACGTCAACAGGAGATTCCACTTCCCCATCTACTACCTGATGGCCAACCTGGCGGCTGCTGATTTCTTTGCCGGACTGGCCTACTTCTACTTGATGTTCAACACGGGGCCGAACACCAGGCGCCTGACCGTGTCCACGTGGCTGCTGCGCCAGGGCTTGATCGACACCAGCCTGACGGCGTCCGTGGCCAACCTGCTCGCCATCGCCATCGAGCGCCACATCACCGTGTTCCGCATGCAGCTGCACACGCGCATGAGCAACCGCCGCGTGGTGGTGGTGATCGTCATAATCTGGACCATGTCCATAGTCATGGGGGCCATCCCCAGCGTGGGCTGGAACTGCATCTGTAGTCTCGAGCACTGCTCCAACATGGCGCCGCTTTACAGCAACTCCTACCTGACCTTCTGGGCGGTGTTTAACCTTGTGACGTTCGTTGTCATGGTGACGCTCTATGCCCACATCTTTGTCTATGTGCGCCAGAGGACCATGAGGATGTCGCGGCACAGCTCCGGGCCACGGCGCAACCGAGATACCATGATGTCTCTGCTGAAAACCGTGGTGATTGTGTTGGGTAAGGAAGAGATACAGTCTGTCTTTCTGTCTGTCTATCCATTTATCTCCATGTATCTAGTTATCTGCTCCATTTATACAGTATCAATTTATATCTAGCAAGCTACATCTACTGTGTATATCCAGTACTATATCTCTGTAGCAGTGAATGCAACATTTGAAGTCATCAGCTACACAGTAGCAGAACAATGAATCTGTTGATAGCTCTATCTGTGAGGCTGCATCATTCAGCACAAACACAAGTGTCTGCCTTGCACGACTGTAGGCCTCAAATACATGACGTCAGCCAATCCGGTCCCCTTACGAATCCCGTTCATGTGCTGTGATTGTAAACAAGCAGTTTTACGAAAAACGGTTGTTGCGTTTCATTTTGCTGAGACCAAAGGCGACCGTGAGCATCTGTAGCTGAGTAGCTTGATGCAGTATTATCTCAGGTGCAAGAGGTGAAACATTGCTGCTGTAGCACGTTGACAGATGTGGTTTGTTGACTGTGACATTGTACACGATATGGTTTTGCTCTGTTTTTTCACCGTAAGCAAAATCACTTTCTTTGTTTCACGACGAAAGTGAAAGTGGAGGTGAAACAGATGCCCACTTCTGCAAATTGGGTGGGGAAATACATACAAACATTTAGGAAAGGTTTAGAGGAAGGTGAGAAAAGAGCCTCCAGATCATCTTCATGACATCCCAATACAAGCCTTTAAATGTCTTGGCTTTACCCCAGACTACACAACAGTGCACTGAACATGTCTAATGTATACAGTACAGTTAAACTTAATGCAAAATTGAAATCTTAGATGCAACGACTGACAATGACTATATCCTGTTTTCTTTTTAGTTCACTAAAAGTCAGGGCATTTTAGTTTTATCTCAGTCAAAGAAAATGTAACCATTTTAGTATAGTTTTAGTGAATGAAAACTGTTGGCGTTTTCATCTTTGTTAATCATCAGATTATATTGAACATTTCACTCAATGTAGAAAATATCAGCGCCAAAATGTGCCAAACTATCACCTACTTTCTATCCCCCAAGCCCTATTGTTGACATAGATACGTTTAATTTAGGTAAGTTAGCATTACTAATTTAATAGTAGACAGTGCTCCGAGTCCTCCTGACTGTGCTCATCGTCTGCTGTCGGTAGCCAACTGCAGCTCCGGAGACTGACCTTCAGTTAGCGGCTAACTTCATTTTGGTAACGTTTTATTTTTCAAACTACAATTTTTTCACAGTTTGTGTTTAATGATGGTGTCGTCTTGTCATCGTCTCGGCTTAGTCATGGAAAATAAGATATTTGCGTCGACAAAATATACGACTAAATACAAACACTAATTGAGGTTTGTCATTAACTGGGACAGATGCGATGCTGTGATAAATGGGGTATATGAGGAAAAACTTTTTGCACAAACATTTGTCTATCTGGAGTGCCTACCACCACACAAACTGTGAAATAAGACAATCCATTCCGTTTTTTTATGGGCATCCGATCAGGAAGCATGTGATTCAACAAGCCATTCACATTTTGTTCCCCTTCCTATGTCACATGCAGGCTCATTAGGATATACCAGCCCTCATATGAATATTTTCACCCACGACTTGAAAACTATACCTATGCACCATTTATTTTTTTCTCACAAGCCAATCAGAGCACACTAGGCTTTTTCATGAAGGGTTCTTAAAGAGACAGGCACTCAAACGGAGCGTTTCAGACAGAGGGTGAATGCGGATATATTAAGATAGACAGTTTGAGACAAGTCAAGTGTTTTTTTTGAATGTTCAAGCATGTAAACATGTTCTAGTAGAAACCCCAAATACAAGTATGCACGTGAAGATGAGCATGACATAGGTTACTATCAGATTTCTGCTGAATGCAAACTGATAACTGGTCAAACTGATGCTCATCGGCCTGCTAGTATCTTGCATCATTTACAGATATTATGAGGGCATTTTTACGAGCCTGCCAATGCATGTCAGCAATTGTGAAATATTCACAGCTAATCCGCCCATCTACAGCTGATAAGAACAGTTAGATTCACTGTTGTGTGGCAATATAAGGGCGCACTAGGAAACTATGCTTTATAATCAGGCATCAGCACAACTCCCTCAGATTAAAAAAAAAAATACTTCTGAAAATAAGAAGCAAATTATAATAATCAGAAATTGTCCTTCAATGTAATACTGTCTGATCCAGTTGTGTGGTGGTTGTAAACACACGCATGCAGTGACAATGCTCTCTTCTGACACAGCAGCGCCTGTTTTACTTTCGAGCTAAGCTGTGCATGCAGTCTGACAATTTTATGTCTACCCAATCAGTCCAGGAACTTATCCAACTTTGCAAGTCTTTAGGCCTCTTCAGTGGTGTGTAATGAATAGAGGCATTGCTGTTTGTTTTTTAGTTTTTTTTAGGTTGCAGCACAGAAGCACACTAGCTCAGTCGTTGAAGAGTGAATTGTGGGAAAGAGACTTCTTACTGCCTGGAAGCCAGGATGTGTTGGTCCCAGACAAAACAAACCAAAGGATTCTGTGTGATTTGTCTCTTATGTGCTGTGTTATCTCATCCTGTTGCCTCTGTTGTCTTTAATTCAAAGCAGTGGACAGCAGCAGTCTGCAGTATGTTTAAAATGTGAGGACATACATTTTCTGCTGCGTGGAGATGCTTTGTTTGTTTCTGCTTGTTTAACCTGCCGCACAGTTTCTGTGTCTCATCTGCAGACATTTCCATGCCTTCCAATGGCTATAAGGTATAAGGTGCTAGATATGAAGTCAATTACTGTAATTAGGATGTTAGTGGATTACGTTCATCGGTTTGAAAGCCATCCTGTCATTGCAGCTGCTCCTCACTTATGTAGTCAGTTTTTTATTCACCACTACAGAGAGAAGTCTGAGTCCAATAACACTTAATAATATCTCCCCCCCCAAAAAAACAAACTATAAATAGATAACATGTTCAAGGTAACTACATCTTGAAACAGCAGTGAATTCCTTTGAAATTAAACTAAATATGTAAGGCCCTCTTTCTGGAGTTGCTCAATACGAGGTTCTACCAGTAAAGGGCCGGCCTGGGGTCAAGATGTGACTGTCGAAGCTTTAATCGAGGTGGATCTGGAATCGTCAGGATGCAACATACTGAAGGAGAAGTGAAATCACATACTCTGCTGCTATTTGGCCCTGAAAGGTTAAAGCCGACTGCTGCGATTAAAGGAAAGTTCAACTAAACTAAGTAAAACAAATAATAGGCAGGGAAAACACGTAATTTCAACATAACTCATTTTTGGACACAAACAGTGGTCTCCTGTGTGAAAGTCCTGTGTTTGTTTGACTCCCCCCCACACCATATGTGTTTTCTTTGTGGGTCTTTATACAATGCCATTTTCTCTGACTGTCTAGTAATGATGCGGGTGGGTTTCCACTGTAGTAAAAGCAGCAGAAAGTCTGGTGAGCGTCTGTTTTTGATGCCCTGGGAATGAGAAC
Organism: Anarrhichthys ocellatus; assembly: GCF_004355925.1. Taxonomy (NCBI): domain Eukaryota; kingdom Metazoa; phylum Chordata; class Actinopteri; order Perciformes; family Anarhichadidae; genus Anarrhichthys; species Anarrhichthys ocellatus. The sequence goes on from NW_022280046.1 coordinate 8,095,255, forward strand.
GGGCTGTTTAGGCTTAGGCTGCACTGCAAAGGCAAGTTTAAGTGATCGTCTGGCTCTGGTATGAACAGTTTTACTTCAGTTCAATAAATCTCAGCATTATTAATTTGAATCCTTACTGTTTCGAATTCCCGGAAAAAATAAAATCCATCTTTTTACCGATGCCAAACCCTCACTGGGAAAGTAAGTCTTTTGAGCAAGGGTGTGATGTGTTTTGGTTCAGTCTGAAATCCACTGCTGTTTCTGAGTGAGGTCATTTTTGAGCACAGAGGAGGAGAGAAAATAACAGTTTTTGTTTTTTGTTGTACAGATAGAAGGGTACATTTGAACAAAAGAACATCCCTCTTTGTCTTACACTGTCCAAAGTTAATCAAAAAAAAGGTAACTATGTCTCCAGCGGGGTTAAAGTTGCCTGTGAGTACTGGGTTCAGCCTTTGCTGCTTGATGAGGAAGTAAAACTCCACAGCAATTCCCCGTCCAGCGTCTCCCAGCTTCCCAGCTGCTGACCACATGATGATAAGTGCTCCCCTGCTGCCTGCTGTCCTCTGTCCACTTGTCCCTTTCAGGATGCTGCAAAACCAGCCATGGGTGATTTCTTTTCCTGGAAAGACAGGAAAGTTGGTTACACGCACTTGCACGCATTCATAAGCACAGCATAAGCATGTATACACAGAGACTCTCTCACACTCACATAAACCCCACAGGCTCGATAAAGAACAGTGGGACACAGGGATGGCTCCATTCACGTAAAGTCAAATGATGGGAAAACTAAACCAGAATCTGGCTTGTTGACAAAAAAAGGTTGTTTTTCCAAAGACAATAGAGATAGTGACACACACTCACTGAAATAAAATATATACACACATGTACAAACACAAAGTGAAGGTGCTTTTTCAAGAAAACTCCACAGGGTACCTTTAAAGATTTTTTTTTTTTTCAGAAAGAGAATTCCGCTACAAAATCACATTGTAGATAAAGTGTTTTCATCATGTAATGTAATTTACACACACAAAAGCCACACAAAGGTGAGATTCATACTTTTAAATGTTTCTGTTTTATGATGGAAAAGGCTATGAGGATATTTAGTTAATACGTTTTAAATTGGCCAGGCCAATATATCGGCAGACATCAGCTTTATTTTAGATGTACTATACCTTTAATTTAAACAATAACCAAATGTAGTCAAATAATACTGATCTGGTTACAGATAGTCTTGCTGGTCCATTCAGCTACTGGCGCTTCTCTGCTTGAAATAAAAAATAAAATGTTTGAATGACACCAGCAGAGATTCTCCACATCACTCATCAATGAGTCGACTTCATTGTCGAATCAACCGTGACCCTTGTTCCCTGCGTGTCAGGTGCTGGCTCACACAGTCTGTCTGTGAATGATTTGATTATGTCAAAGCCCATGGTGCTGTACGCGCCCGCATCGTCAGACAGCGCGGAGCGCCAACACATACCATCATCCCAACACATGCACACAGATGCCACATCGCTGACTGAAACCCACAATGTATAACCAATCAATGTTATAAAGAGCACACAGATTTTTCATGGCTAGATTTCAAAATTGACACCCACACACATTTCATGCAGAGCTGACGGCGACCCTCCAATCCGCTGTCAGTGTGGACAACGTGACTGGCTCGCGACGTCACCTGTTTTCTGTGGTTTTGTGTGAAGCACTTAAGGCAAGAATGCAAGCTTTTCCAGTCGCTCACAACGGCAGCATCTGTCCGCATGAGTCCTGTTCCTGCAGAGCCAGTTGTTCATTTCTGGCAAGTTCCGCTCAAATATCTATACAGTGTCCACAAACGACTACCACACACCAAGTTTGCTTGGATTTGTAGGCCTGCAATTAACAACTGAAAGATCTCAAGTATAGTCGACTGTTAGCCAGATTAACAGATCATTAACCAATAGCAGCAATGGGAAGGAATTTGTTTTGGAGGCAAAATAGAGTCAATTGGAAAATAACAAAAACATCTGCGTTCATTGACTGAAGCCACAATTTCGTATTAGCTAAGCTAAAACGCTAAAACAGTTATAGGACCGGACTGGTATCATTTCATATATTATATATATTATAAGTACTGAAGGTGACGCTTTAAATCAGATGCTATTTTTGAAAATTAGGCTGAATTTGGTGGCTGTGGCTAGTCACTGCTGCTGACCAACAGCTCTGCAGATATGTTCCAGTCTGTTTGTGCCAGCTGAGCAGAAAAGCCCTCATTATTGCCGTTTCAAAGACCTCACTGTACTTCCAGTCAAAAGCGCATTTCTCAACCCATTAGATCACCGAGACAACACCATCACCAGACTCCCATCTCTAGTGTCCACCACAAGACTCTTTATCAATAATTGTAAACACTCAGCTACTGAATGGGAACATCTACTGTATCTATTCCCCAGTGTGTGTGTGTGTGTGTGTGTGTGTGTGTGTGTGTGTGTGTGTGGAAGTTGGTGATGTGGGAAAGAGTGGAGAGGAAAAATAAATCCCTTCGTGGACAAATGGAAAGCCACCGGGCCATTTCAGAATAATGGCTCCGATCTTATTTTTTTAAATATTTGTCGGGGTGGGGAAATATGATCGAGGGATGAACAGAAATTGAAACGGACATGGATGGGCGTAGAGAAAAAGACAGGTTGGAGAAAGAAAGGGGTGAAGTGCTTAAGAAAGGAGAGATAAGTTAATGAAAGAGAGAGAGAGAGAGTGGGGGAGGAGAGGAGAGGGACAGGAAACCAGCGAGAGAATTAATGGGAAGAAAGGCGATGAGACACACAGAGAGCAGTAATTCAATATTGGAGGTTTATCCATATTTGAACATTAGTGGAAACTTAAGCCGACGTCAAGACGTGTGATAGGAAGGCGTGAGGATCCCAGATAGCAGAATTTGAAGCCGCATGAATGCATCAGCACAATGCAGAGGATTTTTAGCAATGCTGTGTTCACACTACACGCGACACAGCAACAGGCCAGTAGTCAATTTCAATGGAAGCCAATGACATCGTCGCACAAGGGCGTGGCGTGACGCGCTACAAAGCCAGTCCCAACCTTTTTTTCCAATGCTCCAATGACGTGATGAAGCGTCAATCATTCAATTCAATTTAATTTCTCCCTATTCCATTATCCAGTTTTGGGTGCAACGATGCCTCGTGAAGTTCTGACAAAACGATTTGCAAGACTAGCACCTCTCCCTTTGATCACCTATGATGTACGTCGCTCAAATCGTCAAAGTTAGCAAGCTACGATTGGAGGAGGTTCCAGAACATTTAGTCTCCCCAACAAGTCCTAAATTGAGACGACAATATGTGTGTTTGCTCATGCGTGTTGGGGTTAAAATGACTACTTTGTTAAAGTTAGGGAAACATTGTGGTACAGGTTTAGATACGACTACTTAAGTTAACGGAACAACTGTGGTCATGCTTTAAAAATAACCAATGTATGTCAGCTGTCAACAGTGTGTTCTGTGGAAACCACCCCACCGATACCCAACCCCACCTCACCCCCAAACTCACTCATAGAAGACAGAACATATTTTAGATCACCCTAAAAAGACTCTTATTAAAGCAAGTGTAGTTGGCTAATGTAACTTTGACAAAGCTGGACAACATAATGTTCACTACCTCTCTTGTTTCTGTTTGTTTTTAAACTGATGGCAGCAATAAACCAAAAAAGTGTAATTTCTCGTTAAAGGACCAAACATGTAAAAGCACCAGAATAATCCTTTAAGCCATTTGACCTTGTGTTTATGGAATTCTGCAGCGCATTACATGTGACTGAGGACAGCAGAACAAGCTGCCGCAGACAGTAATGCTGGTGAGCAACATCATAAACCTCTTAATGAGGCATTTCTCCCCGCCAGAAACACGACACGTCAGCCATTAGAGCTAAGCCTCTCGTAACAAACACCAAGTTAGATGTGGAAAGAGATTCACATCTCCTAATCTGCAGGAGGAAGTGTTGTGCAGGGACAGGAAAATACCAATATCATCGCTCGGAAAAAACAACAACTTTGTAATTCGCTGAGCATTACAATCACTGAGTGCTTTCTCAACACCGTCATAACGTTTTCAGGTTATGTTTGAGAGCTCCTCCGTCCGTCTTTGAGCCATGTGTAGTTATGTAAGTGAGTGTTCGCGTGTGTGTGTTTCTCCACATATGAGTATTTATCTGTCTTCTGCATGTGTGTGTGTGTGTGTTTGTAGGAGTGTGGAGTTCATTGCCGTAGTCTGGTCTCCATTATTTCCTTATTTTTGTTCCCATAGCCCTCTGTTCTCTCTCTTATGGAAGCCTATTTCTGCCAGAAAAAACGAAAGGAAAAAAAAAGCATGACAGCTTTAATAATTCCTGGTATTCCTGGTAAAAAAGAAAGAAAACCAGGAGGTTGAAATAAGAAAATAAGGACATGGCTTTCAACAAGGTTTCAACAGGGCTGAAGATGATCCTTCAAATGTCACATACAGCCTCAGGCAGGAAGCAATACAAGAACAAATGTAATCTTAATTTTTGTTCTCATTTTGTAAGCAGCCATTGATTTCTGGATCTTCTGAGTGGTTGAGACCATCCATCTCAAGGAAACACAAGTTTTAAATTTGAAAAATGTAAAAAAAAAAACACATGCGTATCATACAATCAAATTCAGATTATTATATGTTTTAGAGTAATTATAATGATTGGATTATTAAAGAAAGACCATTGATCCCATTTAAAGACTATAAAACATGTGGATGATATTGGTTGTGTTCAGCTTCACTTCACAGCTTTTATTTCACCGTACAGCAACTGCTACAGTTCTTCTTCTCACAGGCTTTTTTTTTTTTAAATTCTTGGGCATGTGTCAAACGTGGCATAAGGGATGCCCTTATGTGGTGTTTAGGGGGCGTTACCTATGCTACGATATGCAAACGGTCCCGTGTGTGATCAAGGGGGATTCATCATTCACACCTGGGGAAGAGCCGATACGAACTTTTGGTGCGTCTGGAGTTGAGTTCTCTTATTTTGTCTCTAATTAAGAGAAAATATGTGAGAAATTGAAGAGGATGTTGCTGCATGAGGCCCAATATGTCACATCAAACACTGTTGCGACGGTAACACCCATACACGCCTTGGGAAGTGTCAAAGTAGTTTTCCATACATTTCCAAATCTTTCCAGGCCTGCGTCGGAGCCGTGTTTATTTACTCTCCTCCACTGACTTTCCATTTCTCTCGTCTCTTTTCCCTCCATGTGGCATTTCCAAGTACTGGATGACTTGGGCCAAAATATCTGTTTGTTCCTACCGTCAACAAAAACTACCCTCTGTGGGGGTAACCCTGCCCTATGTGGTAAACCGTGCACGTTTTTTGTTTGGGCATAATTAAAAGGGGCAGTTCTTGAGATGAAGGGTGTAACACAAGCAACCGTATACCCCTGGATCCAGAGAGGAAATGAAAGGATTCGAGGGGTGAAACCTCTCCGGTCACACAAAGACTGTTTTCTTTCCCACTCTAGGGGGGGGGGGAACAAATATCCTGTAAATATATATGTTTCGCTCTCCATTTAAAACAGAACAACTCATGTGAAAGAAGCAGCATGTTTTTTAACTCGGTCAAAAATATAGGATGTGGTTAGGGTCGATTTCATAAGCAGGCTGTGTGTTTCCATCTGCACTAAATCAAACTGAGACAATGATGCTAGAAGCCGGAAACGTGGTCTAGTAATAAACCATCATCGTGCTTGTCAGAAGTATTTGTCTTGTTTTTTTTTACTTGAAGTTCTGTGCTGTTTTTATTTTTTTATTTTCTGTGCGAATCCCGTTCACAGAAAGATGTTTCACTTCCTGACAACTAGCTCAGGTAGTTTCTCTGCCGAAACGTTTGAGAAACTTATCAAACTCTGGAGAGTCTGCCTGCATAGCTGAGAAGTGAGGTCAATCCTTCGCTGCAGCTGCCGCCTACAAAACACTAACAGATAACAGGCCTGCCTGTCAATATCGTCTCTGCCCCCCCCACCACCACCCCGTCTCTGCTCGCCCTATTTCTCATCAAGACTTTTTGCCTTACTGCTTCAAGAGTGTAATGCCCTACAGTTGTCCTATAGTTGTGACAAATAGCATCTGTCGACTGGATTCACAATACTTGAACTCCACATTCATGAGCAATGCGTCAGTGACACCCCCCCCCCCCCCTCGATTTTGCGAAACCCGTCTCATCAGAGGAATGATGTTGCATTGTGCTGACCCAAATGAGGTGAGGAGTACGGATACGAATCCCCCCCCCGGCTTGTTACTACGAACCTGACATTTTATTTGCCTAAACGTTACCGAACTTAAACCATTATATGATTTTTTTTTATGATGTTTGAAAAGCCCTTACAAATGATGTCTGATGCCTATTTACTGTCTTTGACCTCTGGGCTTTTATTTTGAAAGCTTGGCCTTTTTCAATGTCAGTTACCAATTGTCTCAATATTAAATAGAGGAGCAAGTTAAATGATGGAAATTCTTTGTGAAATATAGTGAAAAAATAATACTCCCCCCCCCCCCGCCCCATTAGATGACCACCATGCATTTGAGTACAATTATGTCTTAGAAATCTGGCTTTTAGTGTTATTGTTTTGCTTTTGAGGCTCCATAACCGGTAACCTAATGTACCCGCAAAAGCAAAGTAATTGAAAACACTGTACAACAAAAGTACTTTGTAGTCAAAAAGTGTTGTTAAAAAGTTTTAGATGTGGTTACAAAGTGACATGGGTGATTTCCTCCTCTAGACTGATGGTGCGGTTCCTATGTGACGGATGATGTGGTTGTAGAGTGGTTGTCAACACTATAGCTCCCAGGCAGAGTGGCTTTAGCTCCTATACTGTAAATGTTAAGATCCCATCAGTGGTCGTGTTGTTGGATACATTTTCAAAATCTTCTGCTTCTTTACTATTTTGTGGTTCAGTAGTGGGAGAGGAAAGACAAGGAGTTGCCTGGTTCACACCCAGAATGTGATATTACCATAATATATATAAGGTGGAGGTGGCTGGAAGCCTCCCGTGTGCGACGTAACACGGTATAAATTCCAAGGTGACACTGAAAAGACCTGCCATTTTGATCAAGTAATCTGTATTCCAGTTTAAGTCCCAGTGAATCATTGTCTCTCATTGTGAGTCAGACCAAACCAAGTCATCACTGTTCAAATGCATGATTTACATTTAAAACTCATTAAGAGTCATTCAAATACAAACTGCGAAAATACAAATCCATAAAATCCATATACTGGTGAAATACAGTGCTGTATGCTCTCTTGGTAAAAGAAAGTCAGGCCAACATCACATTTTTGTGGCATTAGATGCACATTCAGCTCAAGTGATTCGTCGGGCTCATTAAAAGGCAGAGGAAACCAGGAATTAGTATAGTTCAGAACATGTGCTTAATCACTTGTTAGTAATAGTGACTCACAACCAAAACATAGCCAAAAAACTCACAACAGCCAAAAACTGTGTTTTTGTGCTACTTAATTTGTGTGCCTGTCAAATTCTGTTATTAGCTTCAAATACAGATATATTGCACTTTTTCCTTTTCAGGATACAGACACATGTGATGTGAGTAATCGCCTTTGAGATTTATGACGGATTATACACAAGTAGGCCCTAGAAAAATCCTGTTACAAAATACGAATCATCAGTGAAATCTGTGTCTTGGTGTAACTGGATGAAACCATGGGCCCAGAACAGCCTCACTGCTAATAAATTACATGAAAAATTGGTGAAACAACATTTACTAAACTTTTTCTCCAGTCAAACCATGCCATGTAACTTCATGGGGGTCAAGGATCAACAACTAGAATGGCAATAGACTTCATATAAGACTTTTTGAAGCCTCAAATTTGACATTTTGGCCGTTGCTGTCTTGGTTTTTGGCCGTCGCCATTTTTTGATTTTGGTCCTCGCCATCTTCCTTTTTTGCAACCAGAAATGACATCTGAGAGTGGAGCAAAGTACAGGCGAACGCTGACTACTGGATGAGACATTTTTAGGTGACCACAAAGGTTTCAATTAACTTTCATGAAGTGAAAACACACGGTGAAAGGGTTAAAGTTCTATAAAGAATACTCTGCTTTATGGTCTATTTTACTCTAAATGGACCATCATTTAATTAACGAACAACATGCTGTATTGAAGAAAACCTAAACTATAGATTAAGACCATAAACTCATGTTTACAATGTTTACTGAGGGAATGAATAAAGTGAGAAGTAGAGTCATTTTCTCTTAGACTTCTATACAACCAGAGGAGTCGCCCCCTGATGGACATTAGTAAGAATGCAGGTTTAAGACACTTCAGCATTGACTTCACTTTTCAGAACATGAGATTGCCGCATATTTTCCCATTTAAAGTAACAAAAGCAACCTTCAGAACAGAGCTGTCTTTTATATATTCCTGAACAGTTTTCCTCAGCACCAATTCCAACCTCTGCTTTGTGTTTCCTTAGGTGCGTTCATCGTCTGCTGGACTCCCGGCCTGGTCATCCTCCTCCTCGACGTCTTCTGCGTCAACTGCAATGTCCTCACCTATGAGAAGTTCTTCCTGCTGCTCGCCGAGTTCAACTCGGCCATGAACCCCATCATCTACTCCTACCGCGACAAGGAGATGAGCGCCACCTTCAGGCAGATCCTGTGCTGCCAGCGGCAGGAGAACGTCAACGGGACGGTGGCGGAGGGGTCCGACCGGTCGGCGTCGTCCACCAACCACACGGTGCTGAGCGGCGGAGCGCACCACCATCACCACCACCACAACAACGAACACTCGGTGGTATAAAAAGGAAGGGCTGGACATCGCGGGGATTAATCCAGCCACTTGAAGGAGGTTAATCTGTGTTGGAGATACTGACTGAGAGAAGGTGAACGGGAAGGCTTGAGGGGGACTGCGAACATGATACGAACTAAAGACAGTAAGGTGATGACTCGGAGAATGAAGATTAGATAGATGAGTTGATGACGAGCTGGATGAGATCGCAGCGAAGAAGATGGCGTCTACGAGGACTCTGATAGGCTGTTAGTATTTCTGCTTAGTTGTTTATTAATTGTTTTGAATATGTTGTCACGGACAACGCTGGTATGAACTATTTAAAAGTAATCTGTGAAATGAAGGTAATGCCAGTACTCCAGTGTTCTTTAACTTTGTATCCTGTAATTTCAGACTTCTTCCCCTCGATCCCCATTCTTAAGAAAGATCTTGTTACATCATACAGACCTTTTACATTCAGATAGCATTACACTACCATTGGGGTGTTACTCCACATCCATTGGAGGACTCTTTTCCAACACTATTCTTTCTTTTTTCCTTTATGTTTGGGAGAAAAGACCTTACATTTTGAGAAACACAAAAGGCTGATTTTTTTTTCTCGATAGTATTTGGATCCATTTCCAGGGTTTTGACCTTTCCAAAATGCAGGCCAAAGTGAACCATTTATGTGACATCTTGCTGATGCTCATAAGATAAATGAATATATCAATACTGACATGTTTGATATGTTTAGCGACTTACCAAAAATGACCATTATGGAGTTTTTAAGTCACCAGAGCTGTTATTTATTTCTGCAGCAGATTCCTCAATCATCTTTCAATGACAAGAGACCTTAGACCAAAACTCATCATTCCACTGATCCCCATCTCCCACTGATAAGGCTTTAGTGAATCCAGTTTCTTCCTTCAGTCCAACTTAAATACAAGAGGCGTCCAGGATCTGTTGTTTGTTCCCTCTGAGGAATTAGAGACAAGTTGTTCCAGGGATCTCACTAAAAAGGGGGAGGATGTTTGCGGTTTTAGAACAGGCTCTGTGCCACGGTGTTATGTGGAGACACGGTGAAGGTCATCTCTGCCGAGTGTTAGCAGACTTCGGGTCATGACATGAAATGCGCTGAGTTGTCTGCCTCTCGTGGTTTTACGAGGCGTCTCCACGAGGCTGACTGAGGAAAAAGTGAATGTGAAAGTAGAGTTTGATGTTTACTCGTTGTGAGAGGTGGCAAGATGGGCCGTCACGTCTTCTTATAGCAGGGACATGAAGTTAAAATTGGTGCCTGCCTGAATTTGTACTTGACAAACTCAACTTTGCCACGAATGAGACAGAAGTAACAGTTTTGACTGCAAACACTGACCCGCGAGTGTCACGACAGTCCATATAGTTATATATGACAGTTACATTTCAGGCTGGACCAAAGAGGTCGACTGACCCACAGATCAATTTTATTGCCACACATAAAGCCACAGTGCTAGCTTGGCCAATAAAAATGCAGTTTGCAATCAGGAAAAATTTCCGTTTGTGAATTTCCTCATTTTCATGAAGTTCTCTCCTACAGTACCACAGTACCCTGCTTTAAAAACACTCAAAGGAAAGTGTGGAAATATTGTTCCTGTTACCAGAAACTGAATGTCATGTACACATTTGTTTTTTCTGCGACAGTGTTATTGGTGATATGAAGTAATACAGATGTCCATCCAAAATAATATATGACGTTTTGTTTATGTCACTATATAAGATGGTTGAAGGTATGATGTTTTTCAGATTTATTTTGTGAACCAGTCCTTATTTGGAAATGCTGCAGATACAAATAATCCAAACCTTTTTCTGAACCCCTGCCTCTGTCTCCTCACTGTCCCTCCTCGTGGCATCTTAAACAGGGACATGCCATGCGTTTAAAGTGTCCAATTGATTTAAAGGTGCAGTGTGTAGGATTTAGCTCCACCTAGCGGTGACGTTGCAGACTGTAACTGACTGAAACTTCTCCCCTTGTGCCAAGCGTGTAGGAGAAATTCAGTGGCTAAATGACTTTATCTAGAGCCAGTGATTGGTTTGTCCACTCTGGGCTACTGAAGAAACACGGCAGCTTACTGTAAGGTGGCACATATTATAGATTGGACTCATACGTATCCGGGTGACAGGCATAAAGTGGGGTTCTGATCATGTTGGTGTTTATCGCAACAACTTTATGGACTTTTATACCACAACACAACATTAAGCATATTTGGTAGTCTTATTCTTTTTAAAGGGGCACTGACAACAATGACGTCTCATAGTTTACTCTTAAGATAATACGCTTGTTAAATGATATCTTATTGCCTCAAGTGCACTCCTCCACTGTCTGCTATTAACTTGAGATTCAACTGAAGTCAGCCAGCCTAGTGATGCTGTGATGTACGTTGTTAAAAATTACCAGCTGAATTTCGTCGTGACTCGACACAAAACACATTTTGGCCAAAATACACAGACAAAAGTCCAAACAAGCGAACAGCCAGATGTTTTCCAGGAAGCAAGATGTTTGTCAGGGATTTAAGCTGCAGCTGAAATGAAGTCAGCTGGTATTTGTGTGCCTGTCAGAGTTGGTCAAAATGTCGCCCTGTTTATGAGGCAACTTAAGTTCTTTTATCCAGAATTATGATTCTATTGTTCACTGTTGGCCTTTTATCTACAAGTTGTGCCTTTCCACTTCAAAAAAAAAAAAAAGAAACAAACTCAAAAATTCTAAGGCAACAATGTTAGATATTTTCTTCTTAGACAATTCAACCGAATTCCTTTAGTTTTGCCTTTGAGCTGTTGCATCCTTTACTTCTTTTAACTTCACAACAGGCCTCAATAGACTAACAGCAGCAGTTGCAGTGCCACTCATTGTATCGTTGACCAAACTTTGGCATTCTTTGGCTCTGGACCCAACCCTGCATATTTGACATTAACTGTAACCATTTTTCAAACAAAGTAATGCTTCAGGTTATATCGCAAACCAACTAAACTGTCTGTCTTCGTATGCCTCTGTTTACCAGTGTGTCATTATTTTGTACACTGTTGTAAGTATATGTGTACAGTATGTATGTATATAAAATATATTATTCAAAGTTAATCACCAAAGGGAAAGCGTTTTTGTGTTTGTAAATTTAAGTGTGTTATAATCTGTCCAAACGTACTGTAGGATTTTGTTTATGGTTATAATGTCATGAGCTCTATTGTGTTGTGAGCCTAATTAATGCATTTCCTGTTGACTATTATGGTTATTAACTTGTTTGTGACCCAGAACTAGATATCTATGTGTGCAGTGCCTTCCAGTCCTCCTCCAGAAAGAGTAACTTAAAACCAGGCTCAGAAGCAGTGTTTCACAGCCCTCTCTGGTTTAAAGTGTGCCTCTTTGCACCTGTAACCACACCCATCTGTGATGTCACAGTGTCCTAGAGTACGCTTGTACATCACCGCAGCAATGTGGGAAGTTGAACCAGTGGCGGTGAGCGAATACAAGATCTTCCGGTGGTTTTATCCTACTCTTTAATTGCATGTTGTTTTACAATTGCCTTAAAGTACAACAAAGATTAATGTCAGTGTTACTTTTACAGAAAGTATAGTGCACGGTTTCTACTTTTATTTTCAGAGCATGACTACAAACTCATGAATACAGATGGTTTTGTTTTTAGTGTGGTATGATAAAAAAAAAAAATCCAATGTGGAGACACTGATTGAAAATTTAAAGTGATCAATTTAAATTTTTTTGTCTTTTCGTTTAACATCATTCTTTAGGGCAACGTTCCCTGGCGGCATATGTCGCATGTCAAAACACTTTCACCCATAGATTTCCATGTAAGTCCACAGCCTATTATGCATGTCAGGGTAGGACAATGTCCTTTTCCCAGCTTCAACATGCGTGACCTTTCCTGAAAAACAGTTTTATCACATTAGCTCCCCAGGTTAGCACATTCCTGCCATCATATCCAGACTACTTCTGTCTGAATGTCCAATGTTTGCTATGGGCGGTGTGTGTTGAACTCGATAAATGTTGTCATTTTCATACCAAAAACTGTTCACCCGAAAGTGTATTCAAAGAATGGCGATATGTACGTTATCAGGAGCAACCGTCGGGGTCTTCCTAACTGTCTAAAAGTCTGTTCTTCCAAAGTGACACATTGCTTTTAAATGTTTTTTTGTTGCCAAGCCTCAGATTAAACAAACCGTGTACCAGTAGTTTGTAGAAAGTAAGTGTGACACAGACGTAAACGTGATTTCCATACTATCTATACTGTACGGGCCAATATCAATGAATGTCCACCCAGAGTCATAGTGTTGATATCCCAGCAACAATAAAAACATGAGAAAAGTCTGAATTACTGTCTTGTGTTGTTTTAAGGCTTTTCTGAAATCAATATTTGCAAAAACCGAGTTTCAAAAATCCCTACGACAATGCCACTCATGTCATTGACATTATACGAATGTTTTTTAAAGGTTGTACTTTATCTTACACGTTTAGCCTTGCTATCATTGCTACTCTCTGTTAACCACTGGTGTTTTTGTTTCTATGACATCTGGAAAGTCAGTAAACGGGGGAGCATGCAGAGTCACAGACAGACAGAGTGATAATGTATGCTTCACGGCATGCGGTTACTTTTTGGGCTAGACCTAATAATCCATAGACCTCGAGGCTGTTCACACGTTTTAGACAGCCCTGACTGTTAGCAGAGGTCCGTGTGATTCCGATAAAGCTGATTCTGATGTTGTAAGGCAGACACATTCGTTCCCAGCGTGGTTCGCATGATTGCTCGCTTGAACCGGCTTGCCAGAGAACATCAGTGCTTTGTCAATTGGAGCGGAATGAAGGCCGAGAAACCCCCAGAGACAAGATGTCGTAAATTTAAACTTGAATAGATCATGAAAGGTTGTAGAGCTAGTTTATGTGCTCATGAACATCTTCTCCGCAAAACCTATTTGGTCTAGGTTGTCATTTGTGATTGGTTGTCGATCTGAAGAGGGCGGGTCTTACCCGATAAGAGCCTGTCGGAGGGCGTGCTGCGAGGAGCGCAACTGTTTTTGTTGAAACCATGATGGACAGGGGATGATCACCCTCACCCCTGAAGGATTTTGGTTTATTTTCTGTCCGTGTTTATTCGTTGACTCTAAATGAAGTGAAATCTAGGCGAGCTCCACTGGGTTTCATCTGAGGACCGCATCCTTTTTGTTAGCACACGTGATGGTCTGGTAGAAGATGACCAGCCATAATGCTTAGTGCTAATCAAATCCACTAGAGCTCATCCTTTTTCCCATTACCGTGCTGTGTGTGTGCCGTGATATTTTGTTGTGTGGAAACATCTTCCTCCCACTCACACATTTATATCAATCAGTCATTCATTAAGCAATCAAGTTTTATTCATAAAGCATCTTTCAAGCACATCAAATGTGATTCAAAATGCTTTGATTGACGATAAGTAAAAAATACGAAAACGGAGAGAAGACGAGGAGAATAATGCTCACCCAATTAAGTTAAGAAAAATAAATAAAGTCTCATGGGCCTTTAAAAAGTTGACTTAATAAAATCTTGTGAGGTGAGGCTACTTCATTCTATCTTTATATCATGACGATGAATGACCAAAAACACCACGGGTATGTGAGTGCGTGATGACGCTGTTGTGATGAAACGTCACACATAATCCCCGCTGCTCTTTCGCCGCAGAAAAAAAAAAATAAAGCAAGCAAAACAAAACCGACGAAGAAAAGTTAAAAGCAAAACAAGACGAATGAATTCCATTCTGAACACTGGACATTTGAAAGTGAATTGCAGAATGTGGACTGCGTACATTAAGCACATGCTACATGCAGGACTGCACTATGTGGTATGTGTGTATGTTGAACACTACTCTTAAGAGTGGCCAGTGCCACTAATGTTGCGTGTGACATGAATGAAGCAGCAGTCGCAGCGACATCAGCAAAATGTTTTTAAATGGAAGAATGTTCTGTGCGTGTGTGTGTGTGTGTGTGTGAAACACACACTGCTCTGTTTATTGTTCCACAGCTTCGAAGTGCTAGCCTCCAGCTGACTGATATATGTCTCCCCACTTCCTGTTGCTCCACCAAACGGGCCAATCGGAGCCGGCGGGGTCACACGGGAAGTTCCTGTGTGCCATCGCTGAGTGAAGGGGGATGTCACATCTTCATCACAATGTCAATACAGACACTTTCCATGGTTTGGTGACAGACAAATGCGTCCCCTACTGTGTGTGTGGCAGATAAGGTTAATGACTTTGAATGGACAGAATCAGCAGCCGGCAAAATGTAATGGCAAGACGCTAAAAAAAAGCTGAGCCTGAACGTCCAGGAACCGCAGCGCTGCTGTTGAAACATTCAGGAGAATCCAACAGCCGACCTTCTCTGAAGCATTATTACATTTCTCCCCTACAAAGATGTACTAAACCAGTCATGACAAAACAGGAAGCCGTTTTTCTTTTTTTTAAATGGAAGCATGAATCTCGGGGTCGGGGTCCCCGACCATCAAGAGCTGCTTCTGCAAGTTGAAGGTCAGAGAGTCCGTTCAGATAAACCTCTTGTTTTGCAGAAGGGGACACCGGCTCATTCACGGTGAATGAGTGTTCCCTCCCCGGTATCCGCAGCTATGCATTTTGACGAACAGGCAGAGCAAACAGCGACAAGGAGAAGAAGGAACTGACTGCAGCTACAGATAAGAAAGGGAAACAGTGGCGATGGGGAGCGGAGGAAAGGAGGGACGGAGGAGGAAGATGGAGGAAAAACTGAAGAGAGGAGGACGATGGGGAATGAAAGGGTGAAATGAGGCAATGCTGTAGCACAAGCAGTGTTGTGAAGGTAGTTGAGACTAGCCCAATTGCACGCCAGCAGGACGGGCCCTCCTTACTTACTGCCGCAGGTTTGGCGTCCAAACTAGCCGTTACATAGAGACTTGACATTGGACAATATCAACATACACATTACTCAGCAATCATTATTGCATTTAATAATAATAATATTAATGCATTTATTTTGTATAGGGCTTTAAAGGGTACTCAAAAGCACTTTACATGGTAAAAACAACATAAACAAAGCATATACATGACATTATAACAGTTGTAAACAGCGTTTACATTTCTGTTTTCATTTTTGTACGTGAGAAAAATACCAAAGGAAATAAGAAAATGTTAATTTAATTGAAATATTTTTTAGTTTATTAATTTTTTTTGTAGTTTATGTACAAAAAGAAAATCATTTCAAGGTCAACCCAATTTTACAGACTGGTGTTCATGGGATGTTGTCCTTTTACTTTGTTTTTTATTATTATTTTACATTATTTTTCTGTCGAAGCACTTTATATACACGCGCTTTAAAAAATAAAATTATTATTAGTTATACATTGTTTTGAATTTTTTGGTGCTAATCTGGATCACTCACAATGAAAAGCTACAACAGGCCCTGTCTGCACTGTCCATATTTACGCTCTGAGCACAAGACTGAAATGACAGAAACAGAAAGTTTCTGCTACGCTTATCAGTCTTCAGTCTCACACGTGTCCGATGGAACTGGCGCGATACATCGGATACAGAAGCAAAGTAAATTCACCAGTGTCATTTTGTGTCACGTTCAACTTGGGTGAGCTCTTGACAAGTAAATACTTGTTGTTCCGAACCATCGTTGGTGACCTTTGAGGGAATGGTGAAACCTGGAAAGTTATATATTAAAACATGTACAGCACACCTTAAATTAAAAGAACAACTACTGCAACAAGCTAAAGCAGTAGTAAAGTAGAAAATAAAGTTAATAAAGAGATAATGCATATGAAGACAACAAGGATAGAAAGAAGAGACAGGGAAGGAGTGAAGGAACAAGTAAATATGGTGCAGACAGAGAAATCAGTAGGAGGAGGAAAGCGAGGAGAGGGGGAAGTGGGAGTGAGATGGTCTGCTCCAAAGTTTAGATCAAGGAGAAGAGGGATGACCAGTCCAAGGCCAAACTCCATGCTGCCTACTTTAAACAGTTTACTTTGGGAATCCCAAACGCACACGCACACATACACACGCACACACACACACACACAGGACGATGTCCTCCATAAAAACTCACACACTGGGAAGTGCATTCACAAAACGTCCTCAGAAATTCACAGTAAAAATGACTCAGGTATGGCAAAGCTTCAAGTCACCCCTCTGATCCCTCTCGTGGCGAGTAGAAACACTGCAGCATCCACATGGTGAAATGCTTTTCCCCCCGTGTGTGTGTGTGGGTGTGTGTGTGGGTGTGTGGGTAGGGGCTGTTATGGAACATGTGTCAGGGGGGGCTCATGATTAAATAAACAGAGAGAAAGAGGCTTTAGAAGCAGAGACAAGTTGTGGGTCAGAGAAAAAATAAATCTGTGTCTTTTCAGTCGTACTAGTCATGAATTTCTACGTTAATAAGTGGACATAGTCAGTCCTCCGTTACCTGCAGTGATTCTTCAGGTCGGTCTCCTTTCATGCCTCAGTCCCACTGTTTGTTACATCGTTGGCCTTCAAATAACACTGAGGAGGATTCAGGGCACGTGTCATTTGCTGTGGGTACGTCTGCGGATGTGTTTTTTTTTTACTGCTGTTCCGCACTCTTACCATGAAGCCACACCGGCTTCATGGTAAGACACAGCAGCCTGGGTGGGGCTACCGCCTGCCCTTTATTTTCAACGAGGTGCAGCGAACCGCTTGAGCCGAGCACGAGAGGACTAGTGTCGGCACGGCGAGGATGGTGGGTGATGGACGGCCCCGTCCATCCGTCTGTCCATTCTTTTAGAGAAATCCAGACATCTCAAATGATTCAACAATGTCAATTAGCACTGTGACCAAATTTAAGTCACATCATCAACCGTGTATCCAGTTTTCAACGATTGGTTTTGGTTCTGGTAAGATGTGAGCACAGGGGGTACACAGCAGGCACCTTTTGTGCACAAAAATAATGTGATCTGGTATTTTACCAGATCTCAAATGTGTGTGGTTATTATGTTTTATTTGCAAGCAATACAAAGAAATGTCATACTTTACAAACCTGCATCTTTATGTTATGTAACACACAAAAAAATAAAAATGTAACATCTCACCACATTGAAAAAGAAATCCATTCATCTAAAAAGCATTTTACCACAACATAAAAATGTTCTGTCATCGGATATTATTACATAAAACATAAGGAAACTTAAAACAGCCACTAGACAAGGTTGATGAAACAAGAGATGTTGGTAATGTTGAAATTGTATAAAAAATGTGTCTCTAATACACAGCCCTCGGGTACAAGAGGTTAAAATGAGCAAAGTTTGATCGGTAGGAGAGAGTTTCTGTCTTTGTGAGAGCCAATTAAAGATTTACTCTTTCAGAACGAGGATATTTTTGAACTCAGGACATTTTGCCCGTTCTTCACTTGCAAAAAGAGTCTATTTTAAGGCACGGGAATGAATCTAGTCAATGAGTTTCTGCCAAATTATAATTAGGCCAAATGTGTGTGTGTCTGCGCTACTGTGTGAGACTTACGGCCGATGAGGACACTGGTTGGAAGAAATCATTCATTAACTTCTCTCCTGTAATGTACTCGTTATGTCAAACAATTGAAAATGAGCTCACGCCAAAAAAAAAGACAAAGATCGACAACATGAAAAAAGGAAACAAGTAAAACGAGAATACCCCAAAAAAGGAATAGCGACTTGTCTATAAAAAACAATCAACAGCAATGGTTTAAAGCAGAGGTCTGCAACAGGGGGTCTGCAGAGGTACTGCAGGGGGTCCGCGAAATGTTTGGTTGATTAGACAATAAAAGATAAAAAAAAAATTAAAAAAAATCTCTAAACATGAATGTGTCCATTATTTAATAGTTCAGTATTGTATGCAAGATAACAGGTATGTTTATGCATGGCAGTGGCATTAATAGGCCATCACTCATTTTTCGTTTCCACATTTATGTTTAAAATGAAAACGTTAATTTGAATAGCTTGTATGCATGATTATCGTGCAATTGACAGACAATGTTGATATTGGCATTGGTATCAGCTGACAAGGTATGTTTCTAAATGGCAGTGGCACGGCCTCCCTACTCACTGTACCTTGCACATGTTTAAAATAAAAACATGAATATATGAACCTGTGTATTATTTGAATAGCTTAGTATTGAATGCACAATAAAGAGGTATGTTTATACACAGTACTAGGCCCAGTTTAATATAAAACAATTTTATACAATATATATAGTCGGGGGTCCCTGCTCCATCTCTCTATCTGATTGGGGGTCCTTGGCCTGAAAATGTTGAAGACCCTGGTTTAAAGTGATTGTGTGCCACTTTGGGAATTTGCTAGAGGCGACATTAACAACAAAGGTCTTGTCACGTCCCATTCTCCTCCTCACCCCAATGTTTGGAAGTCAGACCATTTGTAACAGCTTAATGGTTCAAAACGATTTGAAAACAATTCCATATGGAATGGATGAAGCGTGATGTTTGAGTGCATTTGTATCTGAAATGGTTATGTTTATACTTCCATGGTTATTGGCTTTGAGTCTTCAAAGGTTAAGGCTCTGGGGTTCGTAAAGAGATGGATATGTGCTCGATGCGCAGGAGTAAAAGTACCCTGAATTGAAGAAGAAAGTGTTGGGAACGTAAAGGAGCGTGTTTGGGTTATCAGCATCTAAGAAACTAAATTCTTGACATCAATAGAATTATTAATGTCAGTAACAATTATTAATAATAACGGGGCACCACCCTGCGAACAGGGACCAATAACCAAACGATGAACTAAGTCTCATAATTAGTGTTCACTCACAATGTCAATAGTCTGAGTACTATTACACATTCAGAGTGAAAGTGAAGGTTTAAATTCGACCACAGACCACATATACAGCTATTATCACAATACACATGCAGAGTAATCACAGACAGCTGCTCTTTAAAATATAACAGTTTATTATGTTCTAATACTAATGATCTAGTCAACTAATATCTAAACTAACAACAACTATACATTCATGAGCACGCTATCTAAAATCAACGGACTATGGACAAGAGGGGGGGGGGGGGGGGAGTGTGTGTGTGTACATGTAATGCGTGTGTGAGTGTGTGTGTATGTGTACGTAGGGGGAGGAGCGAGGGAACAGTTCAGCGATGTATGACGTAGTTGGTACGTGGTGATGTCTCTCATGCGCGAGACTCAAAATGGCGGATAGCCAACAGGAGACCCGGCGTCTATACGTGCCGGTAGCCGTTTAGCACGTAGCTACATTAGCTCAAAGCTATATGTGTGTGTGTGGATCAGTAAAAGAGTAGGGAAAGGAACAAAACAAAATGAAATAAAACAAAAGATTAAGATCCTCCGCGCCGCACGGGAGTACGGAAGATTGCTCTCTCAGAGACTCAAGACTCTTTGTCTCAGCCGGCGGTTTTGACCTCCTGAACTGATGAGAAGCAACTTCGACCTCACTGCGGCTGTCTCGACACGAATCACAGTAGCATGGAATACACGCTAACTTTTACACAACACTAGCAATTTCAGGGATCGCCAGTGTCGGTGATCACAAAGCATACACCAAGTTATAAAAATGAACAGTACTTTAAGCACACAAACAAGATAAAATAAACACAAATGAACTCTCTAACTCTGCCCAGAATCTATTTCGCCTTACGGTACGATGCAATCGTGGTGATTGAGGGGGGTTCTTCTGAGGGGTTCTTCTGAGCTTCGGTGGGCTCAGGCAGTGCGGCTGCGGGCCGCGGGAGGGATTCTCTCGGTGGGAGAGAATCGCTTCGTCTGGATAAGGGACGTTCGCGTCCTTATGACCGGAGCGAGCGAGGCGCTTGGTGGAGAGTGGAGAGTGGAAGTTCTTTCTCTCTCTTTCTGAAGAAGTCTTGCTTCTTCACTTCTGCAGGAATAGAAGGGCTCGCTTCGTGGATACGAACAAAGATAAAATAGACAGTTTGGTGAATTCGGCCAGCGAATATAAACTGTTAAACCTAGGATTTGGTTGAAAAGGGAAACAACGTTGGTGTGCTCCCTAGCTCGACGGAGGTCAAAGGGAAAAAGCATTGAGGTGGGGGTTGCTGGTTGTTTTGTAGAAAGGTGGCTGAACCACAGGGGTCCTGGGTTGTCTTGGCCCTAGGCCAATTAAATTGCAGCGCTGCTTTCAGGTACCTTCAGGAACACATAGTTTTTGGGGGGAGGAAACTCACACCCTAATGTGAATTTCTTCAGAGCTGGGGGTTTGGTGCTCATCAAACTACAATCAGGATGAAACCTTTGCTTGCAAAAGGGAAGGCCTGACTCTCTTTGTTCCACAGCACATGTCGAAGCCATATAGTCAGATTCCAACAAAAGCTATATGCAAATGCCTCAAATATGAGAGGTGTTTATGATGCAAGAACATTTGATAAAGGTGCCAGTTTGGGTCTCCTGAAAAGAAAAAGCTGGGCAAAGAGAACTGATTGGGTAATTCATTGGAAGTCATTGGACGAATGCTCATGCTCAAGTCCCAGGGTTCATTTAGAATATGTTTTCAGACACCAAATCACTTCATAAGTCAATGGGCGAACGTTTGTTTCTCCCAGGTTAGCAGTCAGCCTCAGCGTCAGCGCTGCAGCTTAGCGTGCTTTGGTGAATCCGCTCCAGTATCCGATGTATGCTGCTGAAGCTGGGCCTATCTGATGAGTGTGTGCTCCAACAAAGCCTCATCAGGTTATACAGCTCCAGAGGGCAGTTCTCGGGGCAGCAGAGGATGTGACCGTCCCTCACGTAGTAGATGACCTCCTCGTGGCCCATGCCGTAGTACGGCTGCATCCCGTTTGAGAAGATCTCCCACAGCACCACGCCGTAGGCCCACACGTCCGATTCGGTGGTGTAGCGGTTGTAGAATATGGACTCCGGGGGCATCCAGCGGATGGGGATTGCGTCGTTCTCGTTGGCTTTGTAGTAGTCGGCTGAGTAGATGTTCCTTGAGAGGCCGAAGTCTGCGATCTTCACCACCATGTCCTCCCCGACCAGGCAGTTCCGGGTGGCGAGGTCGCGGTGCACGAACTTGCGCTCCGACAGGTAGGCCATTCCCGCCGCGATCTGCTTGGAGATGGACAGCTGCTCGGCACAGGAGAGAAGCCCCGCCTCCAGCTCGGAAGAGAAGCTGCGGCCAGACAGGCTGGCGCGGCTGAGCGTGCGCACCGACTGGGAGGGCAATCGGCGACGCAGGAACTCGTTGAGGTCGCCGTGGGCCATGTACTCGAACATCAGGCACATGGGTTTGCCCACCGCACACACGCCTGGGGGGGGGAGGAGAAAAAAAGCATACAGGAGATTTTATTTCCATCTGAAGTGCGTTTTTTTCCTTCTACAGCGCCACACAATGAGCTCATTCACTGTAAAAGGTAAATAAATATTCAGCCGAGACATAAACACGGACGACTGCAACGTGCACGCGTCCACAAATAAACTTGCGCATAGAGGATGTACACTCTTACGTTAGTAGAACAGTCATGTAAACACAGCGTGTTTCTAAAATAGCCTTGTGTTAAAGGCGAGATCTAAAATTTGAGGTGGTGCAGATTGTGGCTGCTCTTCTTCTTCTTCTTCTTCTTCTTCTTCTTCTTCTTCTTCTTCTTC
>NW_022280046.1:8117623-8125720 GCF_004355925.1 Anarrhichthys ocellatus
CTTTTTTGGGGGGTTTCCGTATTCAGCATTATGCAATTGGCATTGACAGCTTCCACAACCGGACTTGTTTGCATTCCTAGTGTGGGAGAGAAAGTGTTTTCATACATCATTCCTTCGACTGATAAATGAGCAGATTTATTTCCATCAAATATGGTGGACATACAAACTCTCCTTAGCCGTGACTATGACTTGAAGTGACAGATCCTTAAAGTAATGGTGGTGGAAGCACATTGGAGAGTATTCCACCACGGGCAGAGGTTTGCGCTCGCCGAATTCATTCTTTACTACTTATTTGCTTTGCCTCTATGGAAGAGAGGTCGTCTGCTTGTTTATTCATGCATTCCTGTAAATGCTTTTTTTCTGTTTTTCAATGTGCACTGTTTAGAGGAATTAGAGCACGCACACTGTCAAGACTGTGCAGAGCCCCGGCAGCCCTGCAGAAGTTGCAGATGTGCCATTCGTGGTGACTCTGCATTCACGACACTAACTTCAGATTATAAGTGCTTTATGGCTCTGTGGGGAAAATCACAAATCACTGCCAACAAGACAATAAATACCCCCCAGGAACCAGACTGTAGTTTCAGCTTTTCTTTCCTTAGCCAACTTTTAGTTTGAGGCCTTGCAGATCCCGTCTGTGTTCTTTCCGACGCAGCCCATGATTAGGCCACTTTATGTGGTGGGAGACTTGAAATGCAATTGGCCACAATCATAATATAGATTTAGTGCACTTGACAGACTTCTGTTTCAGTGTGGAACATGAATTTGAAACCTCACTGACCCGCCAGTAGCTCAGTCATCTCAAAGTCTCTCAAACTTTGTTCAAACCCACATAGAGCAAAAAAGAAAGTTCCACAGAAATACCAGATATGTCAGGCTGGTATTTAGGGAGAGGTGTATAAAATGATGTAGAAATGGACCTGTGCAGCCATTAAAAAACATGCAATCTTTGTGGAAACATCAAGAAGCTTCAACACACACATCGGAACAAACTGATGCAGAATATGATTCAGTCAAACATTTTAGAATACGGCAATTTTCCCAACCTTGGATATTGTAGTTCTATAGAGGTCAAACAAGCATCAACACATACATACTTGGTATTTGGATGTTTTTTTCCTGCTACGTCCAAGTGAGCACAAGAGCTGCAACAACAACATGCTCACATGGAAGCTTTAGCGAGAGGAGGTGATGCTCAGTGGGTTCATGTCCCGTGGGTCACAGAGTGGGACAGTTCCCCAGAGAGCGAACTGCTCCCTCTCCTGTGTGTGTGTGTGTGTGTGTGTGTCCACAAACAGCAGCAGCCTCAGCTGAAGGTCAGTAGCTGCATGCTCAAAATGTTTCACTCCATCGCTAAATATACAGAACTCAGAGCCCCCCCCGTCCTGCAGAACGCACATGAAACGAAATTATGACACTCCACGTCTCTAATTCTGCCTTTATATTTTTACCCACGATTTGCGTTGTATTATTAGTCCTGGGGGGTAATCAGAGGTTAACAAAATAATTCGATTAACTCCGGTTTCATGTGCACCGGAGACTTCAGCGTCACTCTCAGAATGAGTCGTCCGAAATGAATGTCACTCCAAAACAGAAAACGCATCATACTGTCGTTCCTGGGGGGGTTTTTTTCGGCAGTGTTGACTTGAAATATTTCTCGACCACTGGAGCCGTAAAATGGGCCAAAGTAAACAAACTTCACTCATTGGCCAATGGCCCCGTTTACTCACTGACACTGACAAATGGAGTTGTTTAAATCTCTAAATGTCTTCCGGGGAGTTTATCTGGATGCGAGCAGTTCGTATTGGATTAGATATAGGCTGCATTAGTGGAGATAAACTTCAACAGAGGACTTTTGTTTTACTCAGGCCAACAAATGCACATTAGCTTGTCAAGCAGCACTTGTTTCCTGGCAAACAGTCCTATCCGTATCTCTGGTGGGTTTCACCGACTGATTCATAATCTATTTCCTGGGCTGTTTTGATTGAGAATGGTGTGCAGGGAAGGAGCCAATCCCAGTCAGTGTGTGCATGAAGTGTGCAGTCCATACAGGTGACACAGGTGATGGCTTGATTACTGAATGGTGCAATAATCCACTTGAGCATGTTGACTGGACATGTATAAAACTGGTTCTGAAACCATTTGGCTCTGGCTTTTGTTTTATATTTGCACTTTCCCTATATCTCACGGGCAAACCAGCAACTCTACAATGAGAAATCCAGATGTGCAGCCTCTTTCTTTTGCTGGTTTCGTACTTCCACACGCAAACATGCAGTACATAGACACTGACCTAGGAGTCGTACGATGTTCGGGTGGTCAAACTGAGCCATTAGCGCCGCCTCCCGCTGGAAGTCGTTCTGCATGTCAGCTGAGGCTTCCTCCTTCAGCATCTTCACAGCCACCATCGTGAAAGACTCCACCGGCAGCAGGCCCGGTGCTCTGCAACAAAACAAAAACATTCAAGCGCAGATAATGGACGCATGCAAACGCTAAGCTAGTTCACCTAGTACAGAATAGGAGATGATGTATTGATTGGAACTGTTTGCGAGCAAGAGATTGCTTCTTCAGTAGCCATCTGCATGTGAGTGCAGAGTTCTAGTGTCGTCGATTTTGTTACAAATGCTTTCACCAGATTTCTGTAAGCATGTGTCTTTTAAGTCTGCTAAAAAGCAGCAACTGTAATAGAGCTGTGCATTGTAAATGTCAGTTACTTATACATTCACACACACACACACATATGGAAACACTCAGTCACTGTCACACATACACTCGCACATCCATTGGGAAACTACAGATTGAAGCCCATCTGTCTGGGAAGATATTTACTCCTCGGGTCTATTTATGTCTCTGCATGTACGTTGTGTGTGTGTGTGTGCATGCGCATGTGTGTCTGTGTTCATGAACATACACAACGTAATGCATGTGCTGCCTGTGCGTTTATACGATTGTTTATCTGTACTCTTGAGTGCATGGTCGCACAGGATATAGCCTGTATGTGCACATTTGTTACACGTTTCTGGTCATGCATGCGAGTGTGTTTGTGTGTTTTTGTGGTTTTGTCTTCTTGTCTTTATAGACAAAGTTTGAGTTTGAGAACCTCAGGGTGAGGATGTGGGTGAAATGTGAGGACGTTTTGATCAGTCAACACTTCCTACAGGAGGTGTTAAAGGGCCAAGACTTTGGAAGTTTTAGAATTAGTGCTAGGTTTGTAGGTTAAGATTGGGTATCTAGCAGTAGAAATTAAAGTCACAGGTGTTCAGTCGGGAATACATTGCACCAATGCCCTCACATGTATCCAAATATGTGTGTATGAGAGAGTGTGTTAAGTTCTCAGGGGTGTCTATATACGGCACCATTCCAGTTTTATTAAGAGATTACCAGATAGCCTGAAGGACGTCTCCCAGATCTGCATAGCTACATGCAGGTGCTACTGTGAAAATGCCATCAACTGCTAGACTACTGTGCTAACTGTACTACCGCGATATATCTGTCGTTCTCCACCTAATGGCATTGTGCAACATCATGGAGAGAAGCTCATAGTTCTCAAATGCAGTCTATAGCATAAAGTATGCGCGAAGAATAAAAAAATAACCTTTCATGGATGTCATGGAAGTGTCAATGCTGTTTAACAGTGGTTCAACCTCAAGCCTGATAGATTTATGACATTTCAGAAATGCAACTACTGTATGACCCAGGTGGAATTTGGTCGGATCATAGGGATCAGTTTAAGACTTCCGTGTCTTGCTGTGAACGGTGTGGACTGAAAGGGACACCTGTAACAGCTCCCCTTGTGAGTTTGTGAATGACGCAGCAGCTCTCAGAATGACCAGTGGCCTTGTTAGGCCACACACTCCCCCTCTCTCTCTCCAAATCCTGTTCTCTTTCTCTGCCTGAGTAATATCCTCATTCCTGTTAGCCCCTGACGGCAATTATGATATTGACACGGCAATGTTAAATACTAGTCTAAGTAATGTAATATTGCCAGAAATAGTCCCTCTTTGTACAGTCTCTCACATTTTAGGTGGAAGGCTCTTCAACCTCTCCCTCTCTCTCCTTATCAATTTCTAACTCCATTCCTTCTTTCCTTCTTTTATTGCCCTTTTGGACAGATAGCTATTGTGTACATCTACTTCCCCTTTCCTCCCCTTCTCACCTTGCTTGGAAAACCCGTCCAAAGGCTCCTTCTCCAATATCCCTAACATATTGGATATTATTCCGGGGATACTCGAGGGCCAGCAGCTTTGAGTTCAGCAGCAGGGGAACCCTCTGGTACATGGGGTTGGGGTGGAGTCGATCCAACAGGAGCTCCGATGGAAGAGCGCTCAGAGTTGGGGTCTCCATCGCTCTGCGGAGGGAAAGAGGGAGTGAGGGATAGAAAGGTTGGACACAAGGATAAATAAAGAACCGCGCATCTCGTCTGTATCTCACCTCTTCCGGTTTCTCCACTGCTTCCTCCGTCTGTGGCAGGCGAGGATGCAGACGATAAGGAAGACTGCAGCTGCAAACGCAATCAAGATGATGACGATGACGGACATAGAGTAAGCCGGAGACGATGCTGTGGGAGGAAGACGAGTGGTCTGACGAGGGCCTGGCGACTCTGGCTTCATCACTAAAAAAACAGATTAGCAGCATGTTAGCTGCTAACTGGTGAAATGGAATCCTATACATTCTCTTTGATGGGTGAGTTTTCTGGTGACCAAGCCAAGAATTGGAACAGAACAGAGGACGGACAAAGACAGTACCTTCTATGCTTTTCTCCCCACACTGGGGCACAGTGCAGTACTCCCAGCGGATGTTGGGATTTGAGGTGTAACACCAGGGCTTGTCGCTGATTCCCCCTGGGTTCCGACAGTAGTTGTCTGAGTTCTTCAACTCTGGAATCACGTGGACAGACAGGCGATGCTGGTGAGGAACCTACAGAATGGTATAGTGGAGAAAATCAATGAGCAGAAGAGCTTTGTTGACCTCGTCAGAACCAAGCAATAAGCAATGTGCAGTATAGAACCAGCTATAAAGGGAACAAGGAACCCTTCATATCCTTTCAGATCAGATCAGATGGAAGAGGATTACAGGTGCAACGCAACCAACACACACCCCACCCTTTTCACCAGTCCTGCGTTGTTCCAGCAAGCACAGCCCAACATGTCCATGACGTAGAAGTATGAATGGACGGGGTGTAGACCACGCCACGTCCACACATATTCTGCCACTCAAACAGAGGTCCCCTCTACCGGAGGCCACATGCTTCCGATTGCTCTTCCCGTACGCGATGCATCTGTGAGCACTGTGACGTCTCATGTCACTCGTTCCTGTGTCATTCCCTTCAACGGGTGCTGTGGGAACCTCCAGTAGTGTAGATCGTTTTCTACCCAGGGGGAATGGTAACCACTTGCAGTTTGTTCTTCTTGGCATCCAAATGGAGGCTGGCAAACCATCTATGCAGGCGCTGCATGTGCAGCAGCCCCAGCGGCACCACGAGATGGGCAGCTGCCATGAACTGCAGCACCTGCATGACGGCCACCTTTGTCACCGTCGCACCCCGTTTGCCAACTGCCAGCTACAGGGCCTCTTCATCTGTGTTCCGACAAAGTGATTCGGTAGGTCAGAAATTTCTTGCTGTCATTTTTTTCCCTGTAATGATCAAGAGCTGTTCCAGGCTTATCTTCTATGGACAGAGTTTTTCAAGGACTGTCTGACTCTTCTTCAAAGACTAAGATGGCCGTTTAAATAATCTAACACATGTTTCAAGGCACCGTTTAGGGTCTACAGTAAGGTTACAGTTTAATAACTGCAGAGGGTGTAACGTACTAGAGTGAGGGACAGTATAGAGGATGGTTGTTTCTGCAACCTTAGAGTGCTAACTCAAATACTGAACATCTGGTGTCTTCGTGTGTCATGAGCCTTAGTCATCAAAAGAGCAATGGTCCAACCTATCCCAAGAGATATGAAGTTATGAGCTAAAACGACTGGTTGTAATGCATGCTGCTGAAGCTGAATGTGTAAAGCAAACTGCTCACAGGGTTGACTATTAGTACCAGGAATGTTAAAAACAACATGTCCAAATGACAAGGTAGGTCATTTATCATTGCCATCCAAAACAATCCATACTGTACGAGCATTTCCTGCTCCGCACACCGGCTGCTTCGTTCGTCAGTGCTGCCAAAAACGTCTTGGTTAATTAAAATCACTCAGTTTATGTCAAGGAAAAACTGTGGACATGGTTAGAAGAAACCGACATTAACTCTTTGTATGAAATGGGAACTGACAGCAGTCTTAAGCGTCAAATCATCCACCAACTTCCTACCTGAGGAGGTTTCATGGCACTTTCACAATGTCACGCTACTTCAGCTTTTGGTTTTTGGGAGATCCGTCTCTATTCTAACGACTACAAGGTCCCTTAACAGGGGATAAAAAAAGATTTAGGTGAAATTTAGGTTAGATAAAAAGACAACTTAATTAATGTACGTTGAAAAGTGATGAATAAAATAAATCACCTAGTATGTATAACGTCATTGTAAACTGATGATGAATACCACCCTAACAGTGACTCAAGTGCAATGTCTTGCTTTTTATTTATTTAATGGTGGGGTTCTCAGCAGTCTGAATCAAAGTTTAGCTGCAGTATTTCTCCACGACTCAGCACAAAATAGGGCACTACTCAGCCCGTGCACACTACAGCATTCATATGTGTTGAGTATGTGCTGACCATACATGTGATTTTACTACAGAGGGCAACATGTGACCTGTGGAACATAAGAGTTTTTGGCTCATTTCCTCCAGGACTCATATGTGAAGAATATTTTATTCCCACTATGAAAAATATTTGCTTAAAAACATCTGCTCTGTGATCCGTAGAAGGTAAATGATGACTTTGGACCGAGCCACCGCTGAATGATCTTGCGTCGTAGATTTTAGAAGGAGAAAAAAAAACGACACTGACTGTGCAAAGTATTAGGAACAGCTGCTCTTCCCTCTGATGGAGCAAGGAGGCAGATGATAGCTACACTTTAGCTTCAACTATAGGGCGTCATGAAACAGAGATGATTAATGTAAGAGAGAGAGAGTTTTTCAAATTAAATTGAAAGTTGATAAAATTCATTTCAGAGTTTTCCCTTCAGTTTCTGTGTACATTTCCAGACATTAAGACCATCAAAATTATCCCATTGTGTTTTACAGCCAACCTTTTAATTCATGTGTGGCCGTCACGTCATATCACAGAATACCAGTCTGTTCCTGGAAGTACCACATGGTACACATGTTCTACCTGATGTAATCTTCTCAAAAAAAGTTAAATCCTGACTTTAATGTAGACCAGTGTCCCAAACCTTTTCAGACGGTACCCCTTTAAATTACATGTTTTTGGCACCCTGAGCCACAATATTACATGCAAATATGTACACAGAAATTATATTATATCATATTTTATCATATTGTATCATATTGTATTATATTATATTTTATCAATTAAATACTTAACTTCAAATGGTTTGTTTTGTGTTTCATGTACACCAGGGATGAAATAACCAAATCACACATGATGTTGGAAATGTGCAATACAGTGCTATCGTACAATGATACACATCTATCTTCCGCAAGCAGCCAGAACCTGTCCATTAAGCCTCGTTCACACTGATTTCAGTGTTGTTGCTGGGCTCAGATTCAGTGGACTCAGACTATGTTGAGGTCTGAGATGTGTCAGCATTTCTTTGAGCTCTGTTCACCGCGCAGAAGCTTGATCTTTATTGCTTGCTCTGGACCTCATTTTTTTTTGGACTGCTGAGCTCCTGAAAAACTCCCACGCTGGAAAGCGTGCTGTGCTACTGCGACAAGTTGTCTATGCGTTCTTGCCGTGAGTCGTCATGGATTGCTGTGGCATAACTAGATATTAATAGCCTAGTGTTTACTACAGTGCTTTTTATATATAAATTAGTTTTTCTTGTTTTCATACGTTGAAATCATACCAATAAATGAAGTTAATGTGTCTGACATTTAAAATGTGGTGCATTGTTATTAAAAAACACATCAAAGGACCCGTGGGGGGAACCATCCCTCGAGCAGCACCCACTATGTGAACCACTGGTGTAGACACATTGGTGAGCT
>NW_022280046.1:8130720-8147909 GCF_004355925.1 Anarrhichthys ocellatus
TACGTATATTCTGTTCATCAAGGCTGCAGATGTGTCTCACTGACCTCAAGAGTAAAAGTAGTCATAGTGAAGAATAGTTATTCTACGAGTGTTATACCATGTGAGAGTGTTTCAATGTTTCATCTCACTGGCCGTAGATTGTTAATTAATGATTTAATACCGTAGCTGATGGATCCTGATAGTTTGATCAGTGGAGCTGCCTCATGTTGAACAAGCTGTGGTGGAATGTAACTACATTTACCTAAATACTGTATTGATGTACAACGTTTTGTCCTCAGATGGTGAAGATTTCATGGAAATACACATGAAATATTGAACATTAAAAAATAAAAATCAATTTGAAGGTGTTTGTACTTTGATTCTGCCTACTTTCATTGTATGTTACATATACTTTACAGGCAAATATTGTACTTTTTAGTCCACCACTTGACAGCTATAGTTATTTGCTGATTAAGACTTTTATAAACCAAAATGTATAGTGCATTAAATATGATCTCTTGTTAAATGATGTGTGTGATATAAAATATTTAAATAACACTGTCAATTAACAAACCAGTTACTGTCCCTACCAGCTGTTGTAGCTATAGGCACATAGCTTTGACTTTTCTCTTATGGTGGATGGTGAGAATTACAGGCTTTCACGTGTTCATCACGTTTTTTATACAACAGGGCTGGTGGGTAGGATATAATAAATATGGTGTTTCAAACCCCCGTGCAGTAGGCGGCGGTATGCACCTGCTATCAGCTTGATATCCACTATTCAAACGATTCAAACAGAGATGGAGCACAATATAAAAAAAGCGGAAGGGAAAAAAAGTAACTCGCTTACAGTCGGATCTTAACAATGTGACATCCAGCGGAAGTAATCAACACAGCCACACTGAACCAGAACCAACAAGAGACCACCAGCTCCTCTCCAACAACTCTCATGTAGCTGAGAGCCAAGATCAGAAAGGAAGCGAGCATGAAGACTCAGAATCAACTAGTGATTCAGAGCCAGAACCAAAGAAAAGACAACAGAAAAGCAGAAGTCACTGTAACGATATTAAGGCTTATCCGTTCTACACGTTGTGTGCTGATGTGACATTGTGGCTTTAGAAACAATCAAGCACACACACACACACACAAGCCACAATACCTGTTGGCTCCATGACTGACATGGTACCCCGGACCTCGTCACATTGGCGCTGCCTTGGTAGAAACGGCCTTTGTCGCTGAAACACGTGGCTGTCGATACCAAACAGAATGCATTCAGCATTAATACTATTTATTGAATGGATGAATTTGATTGACATTTGTGTTCCACTTTAATCGCTTTGTCAACTTACTAGTGATTTGATCTTTCTTGATGTCTGAAATGCAGAAAAGAGCAGATAAGAAAATAAATACATTTTGAGAGGAAGCACAGCTGTCAAGCAATCTGAGAAAAAGTCTGTGCATCACTGAGGGTCATTCCAGCACAGTTCCAATTATATTACAGAGCAAACATACCCACTACTACGCCTCGGCCCTTTAAAGCTCACATCGCGCACACAAGCCTGTAGCTGTGTATTTTGGCTCAGCTGAGTCGAACCCTTGTAATGACCTCATCAGTATCAGCAGCTTAGCAGGCCGGGCTTTATTGGGCCAAAACTAACTGCACCCGGCCAACTGCTGCTTTTCTTTGACGTAACGCTCCATTTCTTTTCGGCTCTTATGCAACATTGCTGTGCTCGAGATTTAAGCAGCTTCTATCCAATCAATTAAATGAGATTTTTTTTAAATTTATTTATTGTTTACTTTTATTGTTCATCTTTTCCAACTTACTCCAGGAAATCTTTCACATTTTGGATTACTTGCTTTTTTTCATGGGGGGGGGGACACTCAAAGCTGTCTCTGTAAGGCCAACCTTACCTACAAAAGGGACATGTGTGCAAGCGTCAGGGTCTGTGCGAAGACTCGGCAGGGCCTGACAGTTGGGCAGCAGGGAACTGGAGGCGTGGGATCCGGTGAAGGAGCTGAGGAAGCCAGACTGGACTGAACTGCCCTCGAGCATTAACCACTCCTTATGGCAGTACAGCTCCTTCACTGCCAGGCAGTGTTCTCTGTTCAGTGAAAAGGAACAATTAATAGAGGAAGATGCAACTTCATTCATTCAGTAATCCACTTATTCCTACAACAACAAAGAGCGAGACGCGTGTGCTACCTGCAGACGGGTTTGGGCGCTGGTCCCAACCCTGACGGGTTGCAGTCGGGGAAGGAGGAGTGGCAGAGCAGCGAGCGCGCCGCGGGGCTGCACAGCGCGCTGAGGCCCTCCAGCTCCGTCCACCAGCTCTGGACCAGGTACTCCTGCATGTCCTCGGGGTCCGAGAGGGAGGAGTTAAAGAACACCAGCAGGTCGTCTCGCAGGACGGAGCGGCACACGTCGCCGCGGTACGCACTGCAGTAGCCGGAGACGCCCTTGTAGAGTCTGCGTGGGAAGAAGAGACTCTCAGGTTGAATTGCTTGACACACCGCAGTAGAGAGTTGGTGCATGTGTCTTTAAGTCTGTTGTTGTATGTCAGCACGACTTTCTGTCTCCCAGCTCCAATGATTTTTTTAAGTATTCCAACGTCCTCCAAAACACATAGTGCAAAGAAAACTATAATAATTCATGTCATTGATAGTGACTAAGCACTGTAAATGGATCAAATAAGCGTATTCCAGGTAAACATGCATGTCTGCAACTATATATTGTACAGGAGCAGCCTGGACTTTATATATTAAGTGTCTCGTGTGGAGTTGGCTCATAGCTTAAATATTTACTGATGGGTGTTTATAGACATTCAATGAGGAAAGAGGAGTCATGCCACAACTTGTCCCGGCAGAAAGACATTTTTGAGATAAACACATTTCAAGTATTTTTTTTTTTTTTATGTATGTATGTGTAGCGTTTATATTTATAGTATCTGTTCATGACACTTTTTTCAGATTTGTACTTTGAGGATAAGCAGGTATATCAGTCTTTCTATGAGGGAGACAAGTTCGTCCATCCATTATCTAAACCCCTGATAACAATGGGGGAGAGATGAGTCGACCCTGGACGGGTCGCATGGTAATTTGTATGTGCTAGTCGGACTCATTAGCAATATATCTAAACTACATCTGGATAAAAGTCAAGTGAACACGCATGGACCTAAATGGAAGAAAAATGTTGGAAAAAAGTAAATAGAGACGTGTGACACTTACAGAGGTTTCCATCTCGCATAATGTTACCTGCACCCATTCGTAATGTCTGTGTATTTTACAAAAGAGAAATAGATCCCAACTATGGGTCCTCGGAGCAATCAGTCCTTTACTGCATTGTGTTGAGGCGTGTGCACTTTCATCTGCTCGATTAATTCATCTATTTATTTATTTCATGCTGTGATATTGATTTAAATGTGCATTTTATGCACACATGTTTATATGTACTCTTCTCTGTTTTTTTTGTCCCGTACTTTCTTTGGTGCAAGGTCTGATGGGTGTGAGGGGATGGGTGTGAGGGGGGGGGGGGGGGGTCTGTGGATGGGATATCGGAGGGAAGGGTGGGGGGGAAGTGTGACTGTAAGAGGGATGGATGAGCAAAGTGTTCGTAAGGTGTGGAAATTGTGTTATGGGGTCAAGGGAGCGTGAACTGGATTTTAAAGAATAAACTCAAGCTGCTTATTTTTTTTCTGTTGGTGGACAAAATGAATAAAGAGGGTTTTTTCTTTTAATCGGGGGAAAAGACATGGTGTACATCTGAAATATCTTCTTTAAAATCATCCAGATGTTGCTCACGGAAAAGGGTTGTAGATTTCTCATATGGACTTCCATCCTGTCTGTCTGCCTGTTTGAGATCAGTCATACCTGCCTGTCAGTCTCTCTGTGTCCCTCTCTATCCGTCTTCCACTCTGTCTGCCTGCTTGATTTCCAGCTCTCATGTCTGTTTGTCCTCCAGCGTGGACATGATCCACATTTCTGTCTGTCTGTCTCACACATCACGGATCTCTGCTGTCTGACAGCCTTCACTCCTGTCTGTATACTGCAACACTTACAACCTCCAGATGTCGGGGAACTTGAAGCTGACTTGTGATTCTATCAACCCCACCATGTCTTTCTTCTCTCTGTATGACTCCCTCTGTCTTTACATCCTGTTAAAATACGGTCCAGATGTGGTCATGGGTCGGAATATCATGTAAGATCTAACCATTAAGCCTGATCCTTTTGTTTGTCTGTGACCTGCAATTCACCGTCTCTTTCTTCTTTCTTACCTCAGAAAATCAGGCATCCCAAGGTCAACATTACTCTCTCTCTCTCTCTCTCTCTCTCTCTCTCTCTCTCTCTCTCTCTCTCTCTATCTGCAGTTACATAGTCCAGATGTGGTTACTGGGGTTGTGGTGTGGTTCAGCAAAGTTCAAATTCAGCTCACGCCGTATGGGTGACTGGCTCCTGCTGAGCATTGCAGTCTATTGCCAGAGCTAAAATGCATATTGTCTTCAGCAGGCCCTAAAGCAAGCAACGGCACTTCTTCTAACGCAGAGGGTTGTAGTGCCCGTATAGTATTCAGTTAAAGGCAATGTGGTGGAGGAGAGGAGAAAAAACTGTGGGGAAGCCACGCACAAAAGGTAAGGAAAATAAAGTTTATAGAAATAAGGAGCATTTCGCTTACCTCCACTCTATGGGGAAGTGGCAATATCCAGAAAATGCCGGTTGAAGAAACACAAGCAGGAGGAGAGGGGAGAAGAGAGGAGGAAAAAGGACAAAAATTAGTCTCGGCAGAAGAAGAAAACCAACCATGGTGCTGCTCTCACCCGCTTATAGCTAGCTGTGAGGGACAACCAGGTGGAGGGACAGTGCGTGTGGTCGGAGAGGTAGGGGTGTGTGCGTGTGTGTGTTTTTTTAGGTGACTGTTGTCATGGGATGTGTGGCTGAGTGTCGCTTAGGTAGTAACCAAATGGGGGTGGGCAGACAGCTGAAGCCACACAAAACACAATACAACTGGCTACAACTGGCAGCTAACACAACTTAAGGCAAAGCAGCAACGACCATCCCCCACTAACACACACACACAGATGTCAGCGTCGAACGGAGGAGGGAAAAGAAGGGGTCACTACCTGCGACAGTGACTCTGGCCGTTGCCTTGACGGTGTTGGCTCCGGCGCTGTGTCTGTTGGAGGCCAGACATGTGTACAGGGCCGGCTTGTTCGCCGTCACTTTAAGAACGGACAGGATCACCTCGCCCGTCAAAGTCTCATCCACGGATGCGCCCGAAATCTGGAAAATCCCCCCCCCCCCCACCCAATTACATAAATGACAGCAGACAGGGTGTCATCATGCATCAGCACAAATTACTGTTAAAAAATGACACCATGAATACATGGCCTTCATAAGGATTGTTGTGGAGTAGTGACCTACATGTACTTCAACTAGTTTAACCACATGTTTCAGTAGCTTCCTTGTAAACTATATTCATATTGTTCAGTGCTCTCACACAGCGACAGCGTCATCATCAATTTCTTTTTTTTTTCATTACCATTTTTTTTTGTAGTTTTAGTTAACTAAACTAGATTTCTCCCTAGGATAGCGTTGCTATAGTGTTAGGTAATTGGTAGCTTTAAAGTAGTTTAATTAATTCAAGATTTACTTTTTTCGTCCACTTCTGGGCAGCAGAACAGCCCGAAAACACAACATTGACATACCGCATTATTTTGAAGTCGTGTCAAACGTATTAGGAAACAGTTCCTATTTAAACCAAGAGCTGCAGAACAACATTAGTGTTCACTGTGAGCTGTGTTTCTGTCCACCCGACGGGTAGAGAGGGTCGTCCGGCAACCACAAGGTCGGCGGTTCGATCCTTGGCTGCTACATGTCCTGTGCCGAAGTGTCCCTGAGCAAGACACTGAACCCCTAAACTGCTCCCTGGGCGCTTCTCAGCAGCCCACTGCTCCCAATAAGCTATGGGATGGGTTAAATGCAGAAGTTACATTTTGTATATGTATACAGTATATATGACAACAATAAACCTAACTTTAACTAACTAATATTCGCTAACGAGGGAAACATCTAGCTGCCAGATGCTCCACTGTGTTCACCAGCTAGTTGCTCACATTGCCCGTCTGTCGTTTGTTGGTAAGCAGGAAGTAGGGCAGCACATCTGAGAGCAGACTTTCCATCCTCAGTATTTATTGTTGGAACTTGTATTTGAGGCGGCAGGATGTTACGGATAACCAGGTGAGAATTTGGTAAAATATCTCAAAATAGAGACCCAGAAATTACCGAAAAAATGATGTCCCAGGATGATTATGCGTTTGGTTGTATTGAGATCACTCAGAGACTCAGAGCAACAGAACTGAGCTTTATCTGATGAGATCAGGCAGTCTATCCATGTAATAGCACTCTTTACCAGATGATGGCGGTAATGGAAAAATGTAATTGTGAACAGATTATAAAAATAGGAAAAATCTGGCCTCTGAATCTTCCATCATAAAATGAAAACAACAAAATGTGTGAAGTGTTTATACACTGATTGTATTGCAGTCTCATGGGTGTTGAGTTGATGAAATGAAGCGCATACAGTGAGCTATGTGTCTGGCATTAATACAACCGCCTGCGATCATTTCCAAATTTAAAAATTCCCTGGTATTCACACTGGGATGGAACCAGATGAAAGGCCATTGTTGTTTTTGGTTTTTGTATCGACACATAACTCCCACAAATATATAAATGATATATGGGAGAGAGAGTGGTGTGTGTGTGTGTGTGTGTATGGGTGCTGATATGCGACATGTCTATATTTGAAGTTGTGTCTGACACCCTTCTGTTTTTTGGGACGAGCTTGATCCAGCCTCGCTGAAATTAACGAGCCCAACAAGCTGCCAGAAAAGCAGCTCACACATTTTAATCAGCACACACACACACACACACACACATATTATTTACAAGCATAATGGGCCTGTAATCACTTTGTAGCTAGCACCCAAGACTATTAAATACCCAGACGTTATGTGGTGTTTGTCTGCCCGCATTGGCATGCATGATACATGTCTCCTGCCTGGTTGAAAAAAACAAAAACAATCCAGTTTTTCTTAAGGTGGTCAAATGAGTAATTCAATGTCCATGATTAAAAAATAATCATTAAAAACTTAAAAAACTTTTAGATTAGGATGCCAGAGGTTTACAGAGGTGGAGTGGAGATCATAACAACACAATCCAAAAACCAGAACAGTGATGTCAGTAAACATTGTAAACATGAGTTTATGGTCTCAATCTGTAGTTTCAAGTCTTCTTCAATACAGCATGATGTTCATTTAGTAAATTATGGTCCATTTAGAGTCAAACAGACCATAAAGCAGAGTATGCTTTAGGGCGGGGCTACATGGTGATTGACAGGTCGCTAACACAGCGTTGTCCGGTCTGGGAGTCGTCCGTGTTTTTGTCTTAGAACTTTAACCCTTTCACGGTCGTCAACTTTCTGGTTCCCTAAAAATGTCTTATTCAGCGTTCGGTTGCACCACCCTCTCGTGTCACTTCTGGTTTAAAAAAAAAAACAAGGGCCGGCACAATAAACAACATTCCAAAAGCCAAAATATCGAGGCGGTCCTCAAACCAAGGGGTGAGGTCACAGTGACATTTTCTACTTCTGTTTTTATCAACATCATATAACGTTTCATCACTCACAGACTACTGGAACAGTGATGACAAAAAATAGATTCCTGGAGAGAAAAAGGTATCTGCTAACAATTTATCACGTTTTTTCAGGGCCCAAAACCCAAAAATAGTTTCTGACTGGCTGCCACTTGAGTAAATATTGACTCGGTGACTTATTCAATCAGGAAAAGCCTCTGTCTTGTTTCTGTCTGCTTTCTGTTGATTTGTATCAAGGTTGGAACTTTTTACAGTACTGTCCCCAACCGTCCCAGAGACAGAGAGGACACCCTTCGGACCCATCTACTAGCTACCAACAGAAATTCAGACAGCTAACACCGTATGGTAGAATGAAACCACAGCAACAAAATAGCCACAACATATGCTGTAGACATCAAAACTGTGAATAACATGGGAGGAATATTCAGAAGGTCTGAGTATGAGCACGGTGAATGGCATCGGCATAGTTGCTTTCTAACTTGGCCAACTGACCCCACTCTCCCCTACAGACTGTGATTTTAGCACATCAACTGAAATCTAAATAGAGCATTCTTTGCTCCTTTCTTGGTCGGATCCATTACCTTTTCTCTCACAGGAAGTGGAGATCTCGCTCTCCTGGTGTTTCACTTAAGTTAAAAAAAAAAATAAATAGTTTGCACTCGGCATGAGTCATGATTAATGTATTCTTCTTAAGCATTGCATGTCGTTCGAACTGCAAGGGTGGATTAAAACTAAACCTTCACAGTGACTTACATGTTAGAACGTCGTCACTAGATTATTAGACTTAGCACGGATCACAACAATTGGCACTCTGGGTCTCAAAAGTTGTTTGAGTTATGTCGTTTATTCAAAACCTTCATCAGCATGTACCTTTGTTAAATCTCTTTAAGTTATCTTTCTTTGCATGAACTTAACATAGACCAGCCCTCTGTGCCAGCCGTATATCCCAGTGAGACCACCTTACATGGCCGGGCTGTCGGACCACGAAGCCGGGGTCTCGCACAATTCAGCAGTTTAATGCAAACCATTCAACGCCTTAAGATCTTGAAAGAGGCGACCCCTGATCAAAGCCCATGACACTGTGCATCACCGGCTAAATGCAAGGCAATCTCTTCAATCCTCTGTCACCCTAATGAGAATTCCGCTGCTGTTTATATCGCTGATCCTGCAGCTAAATCATTTAAATTGACTGTGTGAAGGAGTGAGACAGACAGAGAGAGAGAGAGAGCGACATCCAGGGAGAGGGAGAGAGAGAGCGAGGGATAAGTGGGTCATTTCTTGTGCGTTTGCAGCACAGTATGTGCGTGTGGATTAGTGTTCCTCGTGTCCCGGTTTCCCCCCGTTCGCCCTTTGCTCGCGTGACCAGGTTACTATGAAGTTTTGCTTCTGTGTTTATGATCTTAATTGTTTTATCTATTGAGCCACATGGACATATTAATAACACCACTGAGCGGTACGGTTCCCGGTGTCCCAAAAAAGAAGAACATCATATTAGCTTAGACCACATGGCCCCAAATAGACCACAAAAAAATGGGTATGCTTTAGGGCGGGGCTACATTGTGATTGACAGGTCGCTACCACGGCGTTGTTCGGTCTGCGAGTTGTTCATGTTTTCATCTTAGAGCTTTAACCCTTTCACAGTGTGTTTTCAGTTGAAATGGAAGTTAGTTGTAACCCTTTTTGGTTGACTAAAAGTCTTATTAGCTCCACCCTCTAGTGTCCCTTCTGGTTGCAAAAAAAACAAAACAAGATGACGAAAGAAAAAGAAACAAGATTCCGAAGGCCAAAATATTGAACTTGAGGAAGTCCTCATTGACACCATAATCCTTGAACGTGAAGTGCAGCTGCACCCCCCCCAAATAGACCATAAAGAGAGATCCACTGGAGGACTGGTAGAGGACAAGTAATGGATTTGTTTCTAAATGAGTCACTGTATTCATGCAGTAAGTTGGTGCATCTGCCTCTGTCTCTTTGGATTTGCCAGACAGCTATAAGCAGCTGTTCGCTGCTAATTTGACAAAAGCGGACAACGCTACTGTGTAGATTTCCAGATCCAT
This sequence comes from Anarrhichthys ocellatus, assembly GCF_004355925.1. Classification (NCBI taxonomy): domain Eukaryota; kingdom Metazoa; phylum Chordata; class Actinopteri; order Perciformes; family Anarhichadidae; genus Anarrhichthys; species Anarrhichthys ocellatus. Next base: position 8,140,404 of record NW_022280046.1, read on the forward strand.
GCAATGGTAAGTGGAGATTTCACAAATAAAAAACTCAACGTGAGTATTTTCATCAGACTGCGGTGCGTGTTGGTCGTTCCTGACTATCTACTCTGTCATCGTCGAAGCTTTCCCATTACGCAGGGCTCTGCGGCTGACAATGTGTCACAATGTCAAGCCGTGCGATGACATTCCACAGATATTACACAGATGCTGGCTGTGTGGACTGACATCTGAGATGGACTCAACCACGCTGAAGGAGACAACCGCGAGATCACAAGCATTTATGAGAGACAGTGGACATGGACGGATGGATGGCCGGATGGAGCTACCATAAATAATGTTTTTTACTTTGGAAAAATTCAGTGGAGAGCTTTAGTGTCTCATTATATGTGGTTTAGATGCTTTTTGACCCCTCGGGGATACATCAAAAAGAAGATACAAGCCAAAATGAATCAGCATCTGTTTAAGGAACTTTTAGAATATTGGTCAAACCCATCAAACACTTGCTCTCACAAAACACACACTGAACCTGAACACTCACCGTGTTCCCGTTTTCCAGCCAGGTGATGGAGGGGATGGGATTCCCCGTGGCGTTACACTCCAAAGAAATCTGGCTTCCGTACACTACCCGCTTCTCCTTGGGAACCCGCAGGATTCGTGCTGGAGCTGAACACATGCACACAGACACACGATATATTGCAACAAATCAATTATATTCCACTTTACTTTTTCTTTCAAAAAAAAAAAGACATACTGTACCAAGAACAGACAGTGAACCTGTGTTAAAATGCATACCCTGGACCTCTATAGTGACAGGCTTTGAAAAGGCCAATCCAAAGCTGTTCCTGGCCACACAGCGATACTGTCCTGCATCCTCCTTCTGTATGTGATGGATCTTCAATGCACCGTAATCAAGAATGGTAACATGGTCACTGACCTGGCAGAGATGAGACCATTTTTATTACTTTGTTTAAAAGATGGAATTGATTTCTCCACATTTTTATTCCATTATGTTTGTATCCGATTCTATGGGACAATAGAAACCAAACCCAAAAGAAGAGGTGGTCCTCTATGCAAACATCCCGCACACACTCCCAGTCCAGGTCCGACCGACACAAACATTGGCACCATGTAGCTAAATCTATGAAACGTCTCATGTGGCTGGAAAACTTCCCTTTGCCAATGCTGTACACGTCAAAGTGAAAGAAAGTGCGTACTTTGATGAGCTCGTCATCTTTGAGCCAGGAGACATCCGGTTTGGGGTTGCCGAGGGTAACGCAGGGCAGCACTGCTTTGGATTCTACCAGAAGGGTTACGTTGGTAGGATGGCGTTTGATCTGTGGCTCTGGCGGAAGGGGATGGACAAGATACAATTGTTTAGAATCATCAAATTATTAAATTATTTCAGAAAATCTGAAGACTCCTGAAGACTCCACCACAAAAAACCGAGGGACACAGTTAGACATACTCATCTTGAGCTGCAGAGCCCCACAGCTCTTGGCTGCCTCTCCGATGCCGTTAGTGGCGAGGCAGCAGTACTCCCCATTGTCCGTCTCTCTCACGTGAGGGATGCTTAGCATCTGTCCCTGCTCCCTGGTAATGTACCGGGGGTCATAGTACCTGGTGGGACAAAAAGGACGGTGTGAAGCAAAAAAGAATGTGACTGTGAGTGGGAGAGACCAATGGACTTTTTACCATACTTTTAAATTGTCTGAGCTTTAGAAATATACTTTTACCATACTTTTAAATTGTCTGGGCTTTAGAAATATACTTTTACCATACTTTTAAATTATCTGGGCTTTATAAATATACTTTTACCATACTTTTAAATTGTCTGGGCTTTAGAAATATACTTTTACCATACTTTTAAATTGTCTGGGCTTTAGAATTATACTTGTTAGACAAAGGCCGAATATGAACTTTACACGGAACAATCAGTGCATATGTGATGACCAATATCTGCACCTGGCAATATTTAGAAATTATACTTGTGCAAATACCTGCACAAATATTAGCATTGTGACAGTCAAAATGAGTAGCTAATCTTATGCGGTATGTAAGTTGAGGAGTCTTACAGCCTACTTCTGTATATCTTGTCAGACGGCAGCAGGGTGACCCAACTGTTACTGGGGTAGGTATTGTCTTTTTTATAACCTTTGGCCTGTTATGTTGCAAGTTATGTTAGGTTAGGCCATACCTAACAGCTATTACTTTTTTTATCACTTTAACATAACCATAGCATGAGGATGATGATGTGGCAGCTGTTTCACCATTTTGAGGTTAGCCTTGTAATGGCAAGCAAATACTGAGACAAGAACAGAAAACACATGTTCCTTTTTGGAAGTATCATGTGACATACCTGAGTGTGAAAGAGTATTTTGCACCAAATATGAAGACAGAATAAAGACAAAGTAAATCCCAGATTACCTTTTAATTTTTTTGTCATTTGCATGGTATAGTCCTTCATGAACCTACAAGAGTGGACTCCTAGATGAATGCTCTAGTTGAAAGAGGTCAAACTTACATGATTGGGTGGTTATTCTTGGTCCAACTGATGTCAGCACGGGGGCGGGACTCCACCTCACAGATAAAGGTGGCGTTGTGATCCAGCAGTACATCCAATGTCTCTAATAAGGTGATGATGCGAGGCGCTATGTGGTGAACATGTGAAGAAACGACTTTTGTTACAAAACCCATTACAGTATTTGGACAAAGGGATTTGATACTGGAATTTTTTGATTTCCTGTCCACCGTAGTACACGGACATGACATTTGGCTGAATGTGCCTTTGAGCTGAATCCCAGCTGCATCTTTTCAACTTAACTATTTGACATTCTTGGCATTCCTTTTTCTAGCTAGAGTCATCTGTTTCCATCATCCAGCTATGACTAACGGGACCAGATCAGAGGTTTGTTACAGCTTTGGCCCCCCGATTAGAGCAGAAGAGTGGGACTTTGAGGGGAGGGGAGGTTTTGCAATGTTGTGTAAAGTATGGAGAAAGAGAGGAAGAAAAAGATTAGAGGGAAGAGAGTACGACAGAGAAGGAAAGACATGTAGTTTAACTCGACTTTTCTGCCTTATTTTTTATTTTTCTAGTCAAGCAGAAGTTGAATCAATGACATTTCAATTCAACGTTCATGGATAGGCTCCATCCCTGTTGCACACTCTGTTCTCCGCTATCTCGTTTCCACAGATGGTCTTTGTTAAAAGGAGAGCGGGTAAATTACCAGTTCTGTGGGTTAGGGTTATACAAGCTATTAGAAACACCTGTTCTTTTCCATGATATAAACCAGCTGAATCCAGAGTAAAGAAGCGATCGATATTAATTCATCCAAAAGAGAGTTGAAGGAAAAAGGAGAAGAGGGATTATTTTCAGACAAGTGAGAGAAGATTAAAAGGAAAGTATAGGTAAGCTGGTCTTTCTTGCTCTGGGTGAATATATTGAGTAGAAGGGGAATAAAAACAAAAGAAACAGACATGTTCAAAGGGAAAAGGGATGGAGGGAGATAGTAGCAGCACATGGGGGCGAGGCGGCAACTGTTTATATGTGGATTCAGATCAGAGACATATGGCTCGCCTTGAACTTTGTGTGAACTAAGAGGAGAGGAAGAGGGAAAATAGAAAACAGGAGAGAAGAGAAGGTAAGATCAGAGGAGGGGAAAGGGAATGGAGAAGATAAAGAGAGGAGAATAAAGGAATGGATTAGGGTTTAAGGGACATTATGCTTGTTTTTTTTGTCTCTTGTGAAACAAACAATTTCACAATAACATCACCGGAAACGACAGCCCACTTCCACACCCCTGACCTTAGGTCACTGCTGCTGTTTGGCTATGAATGTGTGATGGAAAGGGAGCTACTGTAAATCATAATGACACTCTGGCATGGTGTTAACACAGGGTTTTAAACACTGGGTTGATATTTTTAGCTGAGGTTAAAGTAAGTTGAAATATCTCACTTGTGCATTCTTCATTAAAGGGCCAATGTGTAGCATTCCGGGGGGAATCTATTAGCAGGAACGAAATATAATACTCATAATCATGTTTTCATTAGAGATCAATCACCTTTAATCGTCCTTCATATCTCCATTGGGAGCCCTTAGCGTATTTATGTTACATGCATAGACTGTATATAAGAAGGGGACGTAGTCATCGTAATGTCACCCATTGGTTTGTGGACTGCCGTTATGGAGCCTAGAGTCCGGCAATTTCGCCGTCATCATCTTACAGCCGTTGCCATGTTTTTGGCAACAAATGAATGTAAATTATCATATTTGGAATGCAAAGGAGTGACGTATAGTTGCCGTATGCGGCTCTGGTAGCGACCTGTCAATCACAGTAAGCCCTGCTTTATGGTTTATAATCTGCAACCACACCTCTAAATGCCTCCAAATCCTACACACTGTGCCTTTAAGTCTTTTCATGTATGCAGTCTAAAATCTTCTTTTTAGTCATTTTTAGCCATGGCTCTATGGAGGGCATCATTGGTCTGTCGAATCACCACTTGACTGAAATATCTCGACTATTGGACGGATTGTTGTGACATTTTTTACAGATATTTATTTTCCCCAGAGAATCACTCCCAATGACTTTGGGGATCCCAGAGTCATTGCCACCAGCAAGTTGACATTTTTGTCTTTTGATTAACTACTGGAAGGATTGCTGTGAAATTTGGTCGAGATGCATGGTTCCCAGAGGATGAATCCTAATGACTTCGACGAAGACTTTTCTTCAAGCGCCACGATTTGTTATTGTTGAGTTTTTTGTGTGAAAACTCTCAACAATTTTGAGACGGATTTCCATTCATGTCCCCCCCAGGATGAATTTTGATAGACTTTTTTACCTAGCGGCATCATCAGGCCAGAACATTTCTCTATTCGATACTTTGGTTTGTGACCAAATACTTGTAAAACTATGAAGAAGCTCCCATCAGCCTTCCGCTACCAAAAATAAGATCCGGTTGGTTTTTGAGTCGGGGTCTTGTTCACGAGTGAGGGTAAGATGGAGCGGGAGATCGACAGACGGATCGGTGCGGCTGCAGCAGTAAAGCAGGCGCTGCACCGGACCGTCTTGGTGAAGAGGGAGCTGAGCCGGAAGGCAAAGCTCTCAATTTACCACTCGGTCTACGTTCCTACCCTCACCTATGGTCACGAACTCTGGGTCGTGACTGAAAGGACAAGGTCGCGGCTACAAGCGGCCGAAATGAGCTTCCTCCGTAGGGTGGCCGGGCTCAACCTCAGAGATAGGGTAAGGAGCTCGGTCATCAGGAGGGAGCTTGGAGTCGAGCCGCTACTCCTTCGCGTCGAAAGGAGTCAGCTGAGGTGGTTCGGGCATCTAATTAGGATGCCTCCTGGACACCTCCCACTGGAGGTTTTCCAGGCACGTCCAACTGGGAAGAGACCCCGGGGAAGACCCAGAACACGCTGTAGAGATTACATCTCCCAGCTGGCCTGGGAACGCCTCGGGATCCCCCAGAATGAGCTGGAACATGTTGCCGGTGATAGGGAGCTCTGGCTCAGCCTGCTTGGCCTGCTGCCACCGCGAACCGACCCCGGATAAGCGGAGAAAAATGGATGGATGGATGGACGGTTTTTGAGTGGGTTTGTTGCTTAATGTGTTTATTTTCTCCCCACAATGTTACTCTTGCTATTGCCAATATTATGTCTGAACAGACAGACACCATCTGAAGAGCGAGGGCTTCGCTGCCGCCCATGTTCAGTCACATGACTCATTGTTTAGAGCAAACGAGAGCCTCGCCAGGATTTCCCCTTGGAAGAGGTTCTTGTTATGTAATGCTGTTTGGACACCAGAAGATACAGTGCTGTTAAGAGCTTCGGAAGAGTTACAGTGGTCACATCTGGCCTCTACTGTACGCATTGCAAAAGCCTTCTTGATCCAAACGAAGTGCCTCTCATTTTCACTCACTTTCCTGTATTTTTACTGTTTGTGTTCATTATGGATTTGTATATTGTAATTTTCATGTACGTGTAGGTCCTAAAATGAATGTAAAACCCTCACATATTATAGCCAACAAGTGAAAGTGCATATAAGCCATTTTGTCTTAGCTATCATTTTCTACTTAATACATTAAAATCATTTAGCAGACGCTTTTATCCAAAGTGACTTACAATTCAGATTCTATCACATTTCTACACCGTAGGCACAGCTATGGAAGCAATTTATCGAATTGCTCTGTCAATTGTGCTCCTGCAAATGCCTTTTACAGCATATGCCATTCATGTTTCCATTGTTGATGCCTTTCTCTGCAATGACCACTGAATAAATATTTTTCTCTTAATCTGTAATTGCATCTTTTTCTGTGTTTTATTTCCTCCCGTATTCATTATGACCCTTTTTCTTTCCCGGAACAGAGGCCTGTAACTTGTAACATCCCTCTGTGTTTGCTTTTGATAAACAAACGTTCCCTTCCGATTCTATCACGCAGACCAGACACATGTTTCTTTTACTCGATTGTTTCTTGTTTGACCACAATGATAGAAACACAAAAATAGTATTGTACTCGTGGCAAAATCAGGGGATCAGATGTCTGCAGGGGAGTCGACCGTTGTTTGTAGTGGTTTCGGCTCAAAGGCAGACACCCCCTTTAAGCCATCATGCTGCATTTAAATGCAGAAGTGGTCTTGATTCATCCCACGAGAACATACTTTACAATACTGAAAGCATTATGTGGATAATTACAAAAGACGTCAAAAATCTTGATTGTGACCGAGGAGTAATTGTGGCTCATGCTGTCATCAGGTCATTTAACAGAAAAAATTGAACTCTTGAAACTTGAAAGCCGCCTCATTCGCGAGACCACAGCGACCTGAGGTGCCTACGAGACGGATGTCCTTCTTTTCGGGGACACATTAATGATAATGATTAACATCCATTGTGTTTGTTTGCTCCGACTCATTTTTAATGACATAGAATAGAGCTAATGAAAGCCAGCACAACACACAAGTCCTTTTGTGTCATCCATCTCAGCTTTGCGCAACTGACCCGCGCCCCAAACACCACAACAAGGAGCCAATAAAAATGATATAATAATAATAACAATGCAGATTTACAGCACTTGTTGCAAAATATTTTCAGCTTGTAAATCTGTGTTCAATCAAGCCATTCAACTTGATGTTAAAATAAACACATTTTCTTTTTGCATTTAAAGCAATACATAGTTCCACATAATGGAAACGCACTTGTTTGCTTTCTTTCCTAGAGAGCTGTGCAAAGATGGATCTGGTATCGATCTCATGTCTGCGGGTGAAGAAGCTAGGGGGGGGGGGGGGAGTTGTTTTACAAAAGTTCAAAACAAATCAGGACTACTTAACACATATCCTGCTTGTATAACCAGTACATTAATATACTTTTTAAGTTTTTAGGGGGAGTTTCACACTGGAACTAGTGAGATAAACAACATAAGGATTCACAATCACACTATAACCTTTGGGTACTGGATTCTGAGGAATGAGGTGGTAGCTCTAGAAAGAATGACAGTGGCTTTGACAATATATATACCGTGTGTGTG
>NW_022280046.1:8148009-8156090 GCF_004355925.1 Anarrhichthys ocellatus
ATAATATATATATATATATATTATATATAATATATATATATATAATGTATATATTTTCCTGATTTGGAAAACATTGTTGCATTTATAAACAGCAGTAAAGTGTTTTTGGTAGATGAGTACATTTTATTTTCTCATTCCTTTTGTACAAGTTATTGCTGACAGGATGCTATATGGCCCAACAAGATCAGTGCGGTCCACAGCCTTCTGTTTACGCACAAGCACAGCGTGGTGTATGCCAAAGCCCAGCCCTGCGCCATGGCAACCCAACCCGGCTACACTATCTGCCCGGGCCAGAATGTGGCAGCATCTAAGCCACCTGTTTTCTGCTGAGCCAATCTGTAGCATGAACTCTACATATAAAACATGTAGTGTATGTCAACAGTCATGCGACTGTAAAACTGTGCCAGCCTTTTGATACATGTCCCGAGGCCACGGCCGAACTCACTGCTGCTGCTGCATCAAATTCTTAAGTGAACCATGAGAGGTCCATTTTTCTTATCATTTCTGGAGCTGTTTTACTTTCATACGGCAAAAATAGATGAGTCACTGAAGTTTGTTAAAGTTTACGAGTTCTGTTACGAAAATACAGGTTGTATGGTGCCCACTAAACACAACAGGTTCTGATTATATTTGTACATTCATTGCAGCTGAGGTGGAGGCCAATCGGTTCCTGAACACATTTACAATGGCCCGCTCAGAGGATATGCCAGAGTTGTAGGCATGATATAAGTTTAGTCACATTTACACCGTGCAGGCCTATAAACACCTTCTCCTTCTCCCTGCATGCAGGATGTGGTGGAAAACAGGTGATCTCAGTATGTGGAGAGAACCTGCGTCCTCTTTCGGAAAAAGTCTTTGCAGAAATTAGACTACAGATGCCAGAATGCTCTCTAGGAGATATATTTGTTTTCCTCATTCATTGTTGCCTTTAGATACGTACATGTTCTGAGGTATTATCTTCTCATCCTTGTCCGTTTTTACCCCCTCCTTCTGTTATTCTGCTTATGACACGATCAATATTTATATACAGCTTCTATACACCTCAATGAATTAAAGAAAGGTATAGCCTACAAAATGACAACTTGTGCTAAAGAAGACAAATGGAAACCTCACTCACCTCCCTGTATCCCGTAAGCCGAGGTGACCACAAGCAGCAGAAAGACTGACACGGTTTCCCCGACCTTCATCCTGGCTCTAGAAAGGTCCTTTCACAGGTAGCCTATACAGAATGAGCAGAAAGGAAGTGGGTCAGATCCCCATGGCAGGTGAAGGAGACGGTCTCGTTGGTTCACTTGTTGTGTTCCTTAAAGTGTGTGCGTCTCAGCCAGGGACAGCCATGAGCTCTGTACTCGACGAGGACCAGCTCAGTGTGTGTGTGTGTGTGACGGACAGTGACAGCTGCTAGCTGTCCTTATGTACAGTCACTCAGGTTTTGTAGCTTTGCTCAAAGCTCCTCGGGGTCCGGTGCTGGGGAGCTATCCTCACCCACAGTGATCAACAACAACAGTGTTTATTCAACGCAGCACACGGAAACAGAAGTCAAAACACATGGAAATAGAACTTCACTGTACTAATAATAATAGTAATAATAATCCACTTCTCATATATGTGCTGTAAATGTTTTGCTGTCACATATCCCTGATTTCTCTTTTTGCACAAACTATAGTCCAAGTTGCTACAGTGTGTACAGATCTTTACCCTATAAAGGACACAAAGAGGACAAACAAACTGCAGAGAACAGCCACATCACCCCTTAAAGGGAGGTTACCGAATAAAATAAGTTTTAGCAGGATACATATACAGTATAGGTCTGTATCTTCATTTGTCACGAATATTCAGTCTTATACGCAGATAAACACTAAGGATTTGTGTAAAGAATATCCGTACACACTATGCATTTTTCACAAGCAAATGTACACTCAGGCATGTTCCAACTCTCTACTTAACATGTATTCACTGTTACATGTTGACACACACACACACACACACACACACACACACACACACACACACACACACACACACACAGAGTCCAGGAGGCAGCCTTTGTGTCCACCTGTTGCCTGCATGTCCTGTTTTATTTTGGGAAAGGAATGGCATTTCAGTTCATTTGCTCCTCATCCGGTGCTGCTCTGGATGGAGTCGACTATTGTACTCCCACAGCAAGCACGGTTACACATTGATTTTAAAAAAAAAAAAAAAAGGTGGTTGTGTGAGGTTGCCATAACTTATGTCAGGCAGTTGTCTTTTGTCATGTCACGTGACAAAGATGGAGGATTTTGTCTCTTGCCCAGTGTTTGTCTTTTAATGTTCTTTCCTCTTAATCCCCATCATGCTGTGTATTTGATAAAAATCTCCCTCCATCTTAGTTGGTAGGGGGGGGGGGTTAGCATAACGTGTCAAACTATTACTTTGCCTGGGAGCACTGACTCAGCGGTATTCTTCTGGTACACTGATGCTCTGACTCCCTCTGCTGACATAGAGATTAACTGCTCCTGAATTAGAATCACGGCAGTAAACTGAGTTTTGCAAACTTCTTTTTTCATTTCAGACACTGAAATGTTAATATTTTTTTTTCTCGCAAAATGGACACTGCATGTGCATTCCTGGATCTACTGTCCTGTTGCTATTTACCCAAGGAGCATTGAAATACACGGTTTGTCTCATAACAGTTGAACTAAACTGCTGTTTTCTCTTGAGAGAGCGTGAACTCTTAGGCACGGTCACATCTAAAAGTCACATTTTGGTATTATTCTGGTATTCTTAACACCAGGACAAAGGGTTTTTAGATCTTCCAAAGCTGCTGCTTCAGGGTGGATCTGCATAGAAACCAGATGTACTCCATGAGGCCCCGTCTACTCTGGTTTTCAACCTTTACTTAGAAATAGAGACCTACCAGAGGATTTCAGGCTGCGGCTCATAAGGGATTATTAAGTCAGAAATATAGTGCAAACTCCATTCATGCCTTTTAGGTGATTAATACAATTATGAAGTGATTTGTAGATAAAAGGAAATTGAAATGTTATGATGTAGGAAGCAGGATTGGATATGTCACCAATATTTTACGATGACGTTTAGGATTGTAAGACCACGTCCCTGAGTGAGATGAAATTCAGAAGAGTCTGAACTTCTGATTTATTTGATTTTAACCCAAAGAAGTTCTGAGATAACCAGTTTTTATCTTCTTTGAGACAAACCTTAGTTTGCTCAGTTGCATGATGTTACTTGAATCGAAGTATAGATCTTAATCTGTGTAAAAATGATAACTGATATGCTGCAGAAATAGTTGAGCCAAACATGTAGTAAGGAGAATAGTGAAGGACTAAGCACTGGTCCCTGTGGTGCTCCATGCCAGAAACTGTTGTGGAGGATGTACAGTCCTCTACAGTAACAACATGTCAGAAGGACAGGAATAAAACCTCGGCACCTCGATATTATTTAGACGATCAAGATGAAGATCTTGTCACTCACTGGCTTGCCTAGACACATCTGAATGATGTTTGCCACACCTGTTCTGTTTGGCAACCATCAAACAATCAGCATCATGACTGGTGTGCCTTTGATTGAACCCAATTAATGTAGTTTTATAAACTTAGTTCAGGAACGGGACCACGCCCAGAACACGGCTCATTTCCCCGGCACAAGTATTTAAGCTCAAACGAACCCGTTCACTTCCTCTTCGACTCCGTTCTCTCATCCCTCCCTCCCAACCCCATTTTTTTGTGTTTTCCTTTTCTCTCTCTCTTGCAGAATCACAGGAACGACAGGGGACTCTGCACCGCCAGAGATTCCTAAGAGACGGCCCCCACCCAACAGTCTGGCCCCCACCCAACAGTCTCCGTTCCCACCAGCCGCCAGACACCAACGGTCCCCCACCTCATCCCTTCATCCCTACCCTACCCTTCATCCCTTCATCCCTACCCTACATCCCTACCCTACCCTTCATCCCTACCCTACCCTCTACCCCTACCCTACCCTACATCCCTCTAGCTGCACACAGACGCAGCACCCTCCATCAGTTTTGGCGGCATCTATGGCGACAAGTGGTTCTCAGCCAGCCGCTTGGCCGCCTGAATTTTCATCCCTTACTCCGCACTCTCCGAAATGTTTCCAATAGTTGTAGCAGCCATTCTTTGGGGGTATGAATGGTCAAAAAAGACCATTGCCATCTACTCAGACAACAGCGCCGTAGTAGACATAATCACTAAAGGGCGGTCACATTGTCTCGAAATAATGACGTTCATGCGGAGACTAACTATGGTTTCAGCCCGGCACCAGTTCATCATCCAAGCCTCCCAAATACCAGGTCAGTACAACTCCATCACTGATTCACTTTCCCGTTTCTCATTCCAGAAATTCAGACGATTAGCGCCAACCTCAGACCCTGTGCCGACTCCGGTTGCACCGTTTTCAGCCACCATCTTCAACTGACCCCGCAACTGGAACACCTAATCTCCGCCTCTCAAGACGATATCCTCAACAGCATCGCCCCCCAAACACTCATCATACTTCACCGGATGGAAACGCTGCAAATCCTTCCACGCCTCTTTTAACCTTCCCATCACTCGACATCCTTACCCTCACAAACTTCATTACTTTTGCCCACTCCCTCCTTAAGATTAAAACCTCCACGATACGGGTAAACATAAGCGGCATTAACTTTTTCACAAAACTGTCCTCTGGAACGCCGTGCCCAGCCTCCACCCACTCGCATATAGCGATGCTACTCAAAGGTCTCCGTAAAGCCGAACCACGGCCCATGCCTAAACATCTGCCCCTCACCTCGGACCTTCTCACCCGCTGCATCCATACTCTCCGCTCTGGCTACCTCTCTCCCTTCATGGACAAAGTACTCGAGTCCATGTTCTTGCTGGCTTTTTTCGGCTTCCTTCGCTGCTCCGAGTTCACTGCCTCAAACTCCGACCACGATCCATCACGACATGCCACCATATCCGACATCTCAATTCATCCTCCCGACACCGTCATTTACCACCTGCAGCAAGCCCAACCAGCACAGTCCGCCTCAGCCCATCTACCTCTTCCTTCTAGACACATACCTGAGTCCATATGAACCCATTCGAGATTACTTAATCTCAAGATCAGCCAGCCAAACTTCTCTGCTAGATCCCCTTTTCATCACCGAAACAGGCAATGGGGCCACGCGGCCCTGGTTCCACCACCACTTCCGCTATATACTAGCCAGATCAGGAACACCCCCCCCGAGTTTTACTCAGGTCATTCATTCCGCTCCGGCGCCGCCTCAGCCGCCTCAAGTCAAGGAATTCCAGACCACATCATTAAGATTCTGGGTCGCTGGTCTTCCACCGCGTACCTCTCCTACATCCGCTCCAACCTGAACAATATCAGAAACGTCCACCGGCATCTGTCTTTGTGAGGCTATTTTTGGGGACTCTGCACCGCCAGAGATTCCTAAGAGACGGCCCCCACCCAACAGTCCGGCCCCCACCCAACAGTCTCCGTTCCCACCAGCCGCCGGACACCAACGGTCCCCCACCTCATCCCTTCATCCCTACCCTTCATCCCTTCATCCATACCCTACCCTTCATCCCTACCCTACATCCCTCTACCCCTACCCTACATCCCTCGACCCCTACCCTTCATCCCTCGACCCCTACCCTTCATCCCTCGACCCCTACCCTTCATCCCTTCATCCCTCGACCCCTACCCTTCATCCCTCGACCCCTACCCTTCATCCCTCGACCCCTACCCTTCATCCCTCGACCCCTACCCTTCATCCCTTCATCTTCCAGTCTTACAATCATCTCATTATGCAATAAACCTCTAAACTCATACTGTTATTGCCGTGATCCTTGTTAGTGAACTGTGTATTGATGTCTGTCCTCAGGAAGCCCTCCTGGATTATTCTCCTGTATGAAACTGCAGCTGTTATCCGATAGGACCAGCTGCACGCTATCTAGTCTATAATGCTGCTACTGGTGGCCTCCCAGTTCAGAAAGCTTTCTTTAGTAAGCAAATATTTAATAACCGAGGTCTAGGTTTTCTTGAGGTCTAGGTGTCACGTCCGAGGGGCAGATCAGAGACTCAGGTGCAGACAAAGACACTGGAGCCGAGGTGGAAGGGAAGGTTCTTTACTTTGACCCAAACAGACATACACAGGAACTCAAAACGACTCCAACAGGGAACGAGCAAAATATGTACGAAAATGGGAAAAAGCAAAGTCACAAACCGTAGAGGCAACACGAGGGAAAACTCTGGAGACACGATGCATACACGGGGAGGAACGAGGGGTTAGCACTGGAAACACAATGAGCACACGGAGAGGAACAAAGCCAGAACATGAAGCACACAGGGGGAAGAACACAAACGATCTGACAACCAGAACAGGGAAAGCAGGGGAGTATATATGTGTGGGGTGATGAGTAGATTGCAGGCAGGTGAGTTGAATGAGTGCAGTGTGGGGTTGGCAGACGGAAAAGCCAGGGGCAGGTGATTGGGAACAGGTGAAGTGAATGAAAGCAATCAGGAGACACTCAGACACAGAGACACAGGAGGGAGCCGGGAGGAGACCATTAAATCATTAGATCATTAAAAGTTCAACCCAAAACCCTTTCAGAAGCTTCCACCTAGAACTGAACATAGAGGGTTATAACTAGAACCATCTATGAAAGGTTTCAACTAGGAACCCCCTATGATAGCATCTACAAAAAAACCTTCAAAGCTGTATTGTTTCCACTCAGAACCTTCTTTGAAGGGTTAGGGTTAGCCTTTCCACCCTCTGAGGCTGCCAACAAGAATCCCAAGTTCTACCCTTTCATATTCCAAGGGTTTCATCTAGAAGCCAGGGGGTTCTACCGAGAACTCTTTGTTGTTTTTTAAGGGTTTCATCTAGAACCCTAATGGCCCGGGGATGATGTGGTGCAGCACAACAATCTTGGTTAAGAATCCTAGGTTATGGGTATTTGTGGGCTGGATTGTGGGCATTCCCTCTTAACACCCATGCTTTTGACAATCCATGAAGAATTATTTCTTCCAAAAACAGTTCGTTGGAAGAAAATGGTTCTTAATGGAACAAACACTATAGTGTTTATCTGTATTTTTTGCCTTTGTTTATTCTTGTTTTGCATTTAGAGCAATCCAAAACCGGATTCAAATTCCATGTCTGTGTACACACAACAACCCAATAAAGCTGATTGTCATTCAGATTTTGACGAGGTCAACCCTTTGAAGTTGGCGAACAGCAAACCACGGGGTAGCTCTCTCTCTCTTTCTCTCTCACTCCGTCTCTCTCTGTCTCACACACACACACACACATACACACACACACACACACACACACAAGGCAGGTGAGTCATATTTGGTGTCAGTCAGCCCCTCCCTCTCAACACTGTCTCAACGTGTCCTGCAATAATTAACCAGCTGCTGCAGTGTGCTACACAAGCTCACCTACCACATGCACTGTACTCTGGACCTATAAACACACACACACACACACACACACACACACACACACACACACATATACACATACAAGATACGGGACATCAAACATGAAGTGAACCAGCTTAATTTGTTTGGAGATTGAAAGACCAGGCCAGGTAGGAACGATTGCATGTTCGATCATTTTCATTTCATGCTTCAGTTTGTTAAAGTGAGCTTCACCGTGGAAGTACAGGAACCAAACAGTGCTACTTTTAGCAAAGAACAACAATCATTTAAACAATATTTACCTGAACGCACTGTTGGTTTATTGATTGAATACAACCTAGTCTGATAGTAGCGTGCTCCTCTTTCACTATCAACTTCCTAAAACAATCATTATTGCCATGATTCAAAATTGCTTTGACTTAAAAGTTTGGTCCATAACAAAAACGTATTCATGATTCTGATAAAGTATTACAACTCAGTTTATGGGTCCGCTGTGCTTTAATTTGTTAAAAGAAAAAAAATGACAAGTGTTATAGTGAATCAGTGTAACAAAATAAAGTGTTATAGTGAGTCAGTGTAACAAAATAAAACATTACAGTGAGTAAGTGTAACAAAATAAAGTGTTATAGTGAGTCAGTGTAACAAAATAAAGTGTTATAGTGAATCAGTGTAAC
>NW_022280046.1:8156100-8157418 GCF_004355925.1 Anarrhichthys ocellatus
GTGTAACAAAATAAAGTGTTACAGTGAATCAGTGCAACAAAATAAAGCATTACAGTGCATCACTGTAACAAAATAAAGCGTTACAGTGAATCAGTGCAACACAATCAAGTGTTACAGTCAATCAGTGAATCAGTGTAACAAAATAAAGTGTTACAGTCAATCATTATAACAAATTAAAGTGTTACAGTGAATCGGTGTAACGAAATAAAGCGAATACAGAAACCAGCGGAGGGACCGAGTTTCAACAGGGATCAGTATAATACCATTACGGCAGATTTAGGTCAGTATTGTGCTCGTGAGTGAGAAAGAGCAAATATCACACACTAGAATACGGTACAAAGGGAGAAAGGAGTGCAGTAAGGGAGAATTAGAGGCATAGGCAGGAGGGAGTGGCATACAGGAAGTCAATATCGGGCTTTTGTCCCGCTGGCTACATTTTTGTTTGTTTTTCTGGCACACAGTTTTACAATAAAATAAAAAAATCCCTGATAGTCTTGTTTTGTGAGTCTTTGGTTTCCAGGCTTCGAACAGTTTTCTTTGTTTTTTCAGCAGCAGCAACAGCCGTCTTTTTAGCTCAGATTTATGAACTCTTAAAAGACTATTGACTTTGCAGCGTCGACCACTTATCAGTGGTTGTCCTTTATTCTTGGCTTTACTTTTGACATACATGTGATTCGCAAAATTCACACACAGTTTGGACGTATTTGCTCCAGGGGGACCTTTACAGACCTGCCTGTTGAGGCTTGAAAGACACACGGTGAAGTGCTCACAACAGTTCAAGTTAGACGTGAATCTTTGGTTTTCTTGTACCAACAATGCTGTCCTGTCTGTGTTCATTCTGCAACTAAAAGAAACGTTTTATGCATATGCGTCACACTGTCTCCACCAATCCTTTGTCAAGCATGCACCTGTGAGTCACTGTATACAACCCGGATTTATAGATCAAGTGAGCAAAGTGATGTGGTCTGAAGTAGACAATTAACATCAACATGGCGCCGCAGCTGGCAGCCTCGGTACTGCCCTCTCTGCTACTTTTTCTGTTTTTGTTTGTTTGTTAAGATAATTATGAGGATTTTCTTTCATTTTAAAAACATTGCATGGAAGGTTTGCGCGCTGTGCCTTTTCTTTTTAATTTGCTGGTGTAAATGTGTTCGTCTCTTTGCATGAGAGTGAGCTGTCAGTCAGAATAAACGGGGAGTGCTGGGGCTGCTGGTATGACAACTGCTGAATACCTGAGATATTTCCTCTGCTAGCAAACAGGCTGAGACACAGAGAGAGAGAGAGAGAGAGAGAGAGAGAGAGAGAGAGAGAGAGAGAG
>NW_022280046.1:8157428-8166591 GCF_004355925.1 Anarrhichthys ocellatus
GAGAGAGAGAGAGAGAGAGAGAGAGAGAGAGAGAGAGAGAGAGAGTGGTAAATATAACACAAAAACTTCAGAGAGAGAGAGAGAGAGAGATATTTAAAGCCCAGAGAGAAAAAGACAGGGACAAAGAAGCAGAAGTAAGAACAGAGCTCTGAATTGTCATGTTAGAGAGGTAAGACTCTTATCCTTTAAATTCCTTGTGCGTTTCCTTGCTCCCTGATGTCATGTGTAATGCCGCTCAGGTGGAAGCACCGTTCAACAAGTGGGCAGCCTCTAGTGTTTGTCGAGCTCCAGATTTTCATGTTTAAAGATTAAAGTTAACTTGTTCATTTGTTTATTTCCCTCTCTACAGTGACCAGAGATGAACGAAGCAGCCCTTCTCCCAGTGGTCCAGGCGGGGGACGGGAGGACACTGACCAGGTGGGACGCTTTGAGTTTTGCTCAAAAGTACCTAAAGTATATGTAGAACAAAATTATACTCATGGTTTAGTCAGAAGTAGAATCCATGTATGTGAACATATATACATACATACAAGGAACATGGTTCAGTTTTTTTTGTTGCTATGCAATGTACACACGCAGATACATGCAGCTAAACACAATGACAACCAAGCTGAAGGTAAACACGAACAAGCATTTGACTGCTGTAAACATTTGTCTACTGTGCCGAGTTGGGAGTTGGACTCAAGTCGCACTTCAGTCACACACACACAGGGACTTGAGACTTGCATACAGTGACTTGTGAGCATCTCTGTGTTTGAGAGGCTATGGGACGTGTTAAATCACAGGAGATTATAAACTGTCATTCATTGACGAGCCAGTGAAATTGTACAACACGGTTGTACTCTAACTGTTGTTATTACATGCCTATAAATGTTAGCAATATGTCCCTGTTACTCTGAGTAATGTTAGTCTATATTCATTTTTACTGGCAAAATACAGATACAGCGTTGTCATATTTAGGTTTGACAGTGACGATATTTACATGTCAAACTGTGACATATATCATTTCCATGTTCAGTGGATGTCGGTGTTGTTTACACGTCGAGTGGATGCTGCTGTGTGTTGTGTTCATTTCAGAGCAGAGTTTCTCTCCCTGCTGAACACCTACAACTGCTTCCTGAAGGACCACACTCAACTGCACCTCAGCTACTCTCAGGTGTGTTATAATTATGATTCAAACATTATATGCTGTTACACACAATTCATAATTCCTCCCGGGAAGCCTTTTGTATTGCCTCTGGACGTTTATAAGAACTTTGCGGCGAGTCACAGCTGTGGATGTTGACCATGAGAAAAAGTCCACACACATATAATTTCTCTAAATTGATTAGCTATTACATCGCTGCTTTTAAAAATCAAATGTATGACTGTAACTTCACACCATGCAGGTGTCTGTCTCTGTAACAGGGCGGCGATGGAGAGGTGGTGGTGGAGGGCTTCCTGAATATCTCCTGGGGAGTGCGCAGACTCATCAGGCTGAAAATACAGGATGACAAACAGATGCCCCCTTTCGCTCCTCTGACCTCACCCGACCCCACCAGTCCAATCAGCCCCATCGGGGACAAGAGGTACGATCGGCAATAGCAAAAGAGAAATACTCATCTTTCTGTGGGTTATTCTGCTAGGGAAATCTCTCTTTGCTGCATGGAATCATCTGAATGTCACGCCCGAAAATTCCACAATGAGAAGGATTGGTTTAGTTTGAAAAGCGAGATTTTTCTTTAGCTTTTTAGTCATCTTTACATGACAATTTAATATTTGGCTCTTAGGTAGATAATTCTAACAAACGCACTTTTGTACAGAGGCAGTCGTAAATAAGCAATGGATTTTTGTATTTGCCAACTTTGAACAACTGAACAGCCCTTAATCAAGTTACTGCAGCTGTTCTTCATGAGCAACCTCTATAGTTCAGGACATGACACATTTTGCAATGCATTTGTCCTTCGTGCAACACACAATAACATGAGCTTTTAAACAGATCAGCAGTCGTGTGAAAATGTTTCACGCCAAGATTGAAAGGATGTAAAACTTCATCGATGTTTCTATGCATGTCAAAATGCTTAAGTCACTCTCTGTGTCTCTCTGTAGGGGTATGTCCCGGTGGGGAGAGTACAATGACCTTCACCAGATAGACGAGATGGCGGAGACACCGCAGGACACAGTGGTCACCAAACCTTTACCAGGTTGCTTTCATGTTCCCTCCCATATCCCATAATGCAATTCTCAACAATGTTATCTCAACGGAGCAGCGGTGGAAGAAGTAGCCTACTCCGTTCTTGTTGTGATACGACAGTGTTATTCACAACAAATGTTGAATATGAGACATTTTATCCGCGCGTCTGTGTGCTCTCCGAAAGGCCGGGCCGTTTATGAGACGACCACACTGCGTCCCGTGCGGCAGAAGAACTCCGAGCTGGAGGCGGAGTCCAACCTGTTTCGCTGCATGAGCGACGCCTCATTGGTCAAGAGGAGGAGGGGGAGGGGGAAGTCGGCAGCGCAGAGAGAGAAGGAAAGACAACATCGCTTTTCTATCAACGGACACTTCTACAACTATAAGGTAGGTGTCTACAGAATGCCATTTCAGTCAACTTCAAATAAATAAATAAAGTAGCGTAGTTGTCTCCTAGCGGCGGGGAGTGAGGCGGAGGGACCTACTATATATTGATTTATTGAACTATATTCATGTATTTATTTATTTAAAATGGACTTAAATGGCATTCCATAGGCTTATGCCCAGCATGACATTTTCTCAGTTTTTATCTAATCTTTCTATTACATCATTAAGCTCAACCCTCCCCTCTCTTTCCATGCAGCACATCTGTCTCTCTTTTTATCTCGCTCACATCTGCACTGTAGCTCACCGTCTCCCTTGTGTCCCACAGACGTCGATCTTCACACCGTCCTTCGGCACTCCGACTAAAGTTCGTATCTCCAGCAGGATGACCACAAACCAGGTCATCGAACAGCTGCTGAACAAGTTCAAGGTGAGCTTTAGTGCACGTTCTTCAAAGTGCACGTGAAGTCACAGTGATTTTAACCAAACGTATGTATGAAGCATGAAGCATTTTATACGTAGTTCAAACTGACTCAAATGGACTCTCATTAGTGGCATCCAACCTTGTTTGTAATATATTATATTGATTAGACTGTTGATGAAATTAAAAATAACAGTGTGCATTAATAATTTGGGGGGGGAAAGCCTTGCGGTTGTGTAACCAGTCATCTTGCAGTCCAAAATGTCATCACTTCATCATTTTATCCTGTTAGACATTTGTGTGATATTGTCATGATGAACATTTTTAATTCTTGAGTTAAGGTCACAGTGACCTTGACCTTTGACCTCCAAGTTCTATTCAGTACATCTTTGAGACCAACTGCACGTTTGTGCCAAATTTGAAGAATTTAGCTCAAAGCACTCCTGAGATATTGCCTTCACAAGAATGGGACAGATGTGATGTCCCAGTGAACTTGAACTTTTACCTCCAAAATGTAATCAGTTCGCTCCAGAGTCAAACTGGACATTTGGAACAAATTTTAAAAAAAGTTCCGCCAGGCGTCCCTGGAATGGACCGAACGGACAGACGGAGACACAAAAGGACAACACATAGTTCCTCCGGCCATGGCTATCGCCAGCTCGAAGGCATAAAAACATTATTATATTATAAATCATCAAAACAACCCAGAAATACGGGTTGTGAATTAATGTGATCAATTAGATAAAAAATAATATAATCATAAAAGAACTTTTTCAACCGACGTTTAAACACTCGTCTTGTATTTTTCCTCCTACAGATAGAGAACGATCCCCAGGAGTTCGCTCTGTACTGTGTTCACCAGAGCGGAGGTACGTTTTTTTTTGTCACATGCTAAATGAAATACTGTTCTAGGACAACGATCACTTTGCTGATGTTGCGTGTCCGTCCCTGTGTTCTCCAGAAAAGAGGAAGCTCAGTGACGGAGACCAGCCCCTGTGGGAGCGCATACTTCAGGGACCCTCCGACGACATCATGAAGATCTTTTTGATCGACATGGACGAAGAGGAAGTCAGCAACGACGTGAGTGTCCTAGCCCCGCCTCCCGAGAGGCTAACATACAGAGACCAGACCAAATCATTAATGTGAAGTGTATTGGCATGAACAGCCTGTTTTGAAGAGACTTATACATGTCAATTCTTCTCGGCAGATAGTCATTGAAAATGTAGGCCTGTTTTACTTGAATCTTACCTCTAGTGATGTTAACACATCTTTAAGAGAGTGCCAGAGAAAAAATGATGTCTTGGATTTAGTATGGAGAAGTTGTTAAGAGCCATTGCAAGTCTTAAAGTTGCTGTGTAAATCCACTTGGAAGTAACAGTGAAAGCATTTTCGTTTTTTTGCTCGCGTTAGAAATAAGGATTGTGCTTTTCTCCAAGTAATTTCAGCAGCAAAGGATAAGATGGAGATTCAAATGAAATAGAAGATTACCTTTATTCTGTTGCTCTCTCCTCCCCTCTCAGGTAGCCCAGTATCTGAACTTGGAGCTTCCCATCCTGGAGCAGGTTCTTCTGAAACTCAGAGAGGAGGAGAACAGAGTGATACAGAGAGTCATCAGCAAGTCAGTATATAAGCCTTTGCACTTAAATACTTCCTTTATTGATGACATTAGCTTCCGTAAGAACTGATTGTGAGAGAATGGACATCTACAGAGTCCTAAGGAAATGTTGCAGTGCATTGAATTAAAGATAGTGAAGTCTGGTTTGGGGCATCACACTCGCGATATGAAACAACAACATCAAATCACTCACTTCTCTACACTACTCCATTTGCATGTCATAGATGCACATAGATGATATTCATTTGAAAGCGTTAGAAGACAAAATCCTTGTAGTAACACTTCTATGGCAGGCGATGGCGCCATTATCTTACAGTAAATTACCTTTCATCGATTTGCAGCTCACTCATGGTGTTTGTATACATGTATGTTTTGTGTCTGTGTGTGTGTGTGTGTGTGTGTGCATGTGCGTCAGGTACCACCAGCAGCATAGACTCCTAACCCACACGCTGACCTGTAAGATGTCCCCTCACATTGAGACCAGTGTCTGAAGACTGCCGATCTGAATCACAGACACTAAACCCATCATTCATCAACACCACTTTAAGGACCAAAGAGTAGCTGTCCAACGTCCGACATCTTTAACTTTGTAAACAAGTTTAGAGAAGGTTTGGGTGTGAAACACAAAGGTGACGGTTTTGGAAAACCGCACCTACCTGACACACTGACAAGATACACGACTCTGTTTCAAGTCTTACAAACTGGGTCACTTACGTCATTTTTATTCATCACTTTTCTTTTCCTTCATTTTTTTAAAAATCTCTAAATTAAGTAGAAGATATTCATGTTAGATGCTGTTGTAAATACCTGTAAATCAGTGGTGTGTGTTTTGATAAATAAAAGTTATGGGACCAGCATGACCTCGTGTTCTGCTTTCTGTCTTTGGTGTATTGATATTTCAGAAGTTAGTTATAACCAGCAAATTAATCTATATAGATGTACATAAATGTGTGAATTGATATACAGTTTGAAACAATGACTGCCAACATGTGTACTCATTCCTTTCGGTTCTGTGGTGCCAAGACTTGGAATCAGTGCATTGTAACAGTTTTGGTCGCATACAAAAGGTCTTATTCAGCTTATTCGGCTGTACTTAATTACACATTCTTTTGGTTGCATAAAACCAAGATGGCGTCTGTATAAAACCAAGACGGCGAAGGCCCGAAAACCAGGATGATGAAGGCCAACATGCCGAGCTCATTTTACCCTATACCTGGTTTGTCCCTGAGATAGCCATGGAGTCCAAACATACGTATCCTACCAGAGCCTCACTGAGGGGCCAGAGATCTCCTAACTCACTCCGCAGCCAACCGTTGATACCAAATACATCAGGCTGAAGGATTCACAAGACATCTAGACTATTTCCACTTGACCAAATGGAGCAACCATACAGGCAAGAGTTGTGTGTGTGTGCGTGTGTGTGTGTGTGTGTGTGTATGTGTGTGTGTGTGTGTGTGTGTGTGTGTGAAACAGGAAACTGCTTACAAGTGGAAAACATTTCATTCTAATAGTTAAATAATGGTTTGGTGTTGAGAGAGCAGTGGTGTCTGGGCTGTTTAGTGGCAAAGACTTTCTAAACCCTTGCCAGCCCACCAGACAGCCTGCTATTACCCAGCACTGAGTCTAATTTTCCTCTGACATGACGAATGGCCCAACGAGAATAAATGGTAACTGGTTGTTCTATTAAAAGGATAGAGTTTCCATGCGATGTTCGCCAAGGAGCCCCAACTATGGTTCCCTTTTGAGAAATGGAGAGCGTGTGGCAGGGCAGGGCTTCACTGTGTGGTTGTTGTGGAGGAGATCCACAGATGTTGGTTGGGCGAGCCCCGTCTCCAAAGACGGTTTGGTCTCTACGCTGGTCCATTCATTTTCACTTTTACTGAAATACTAGATAACAGCATGACATTTCTCTTTGTCAACAAGGCTTTGACGAAGGAGATTGTTTTTCTGACATGAAATTTATTATGAAAAATAATCTTCTCTTGCTCAGTGAGACTAATTAACTTGTTAAGATGTGCATTTTGTGCAATTAATGTTCTCATGTGAATTATCATTTGGAGAGAGTTTTTCAAACTTACGCTTAGTTCAGCAAAACTGTGAAAAGCTCAAGTTTCCATTCTAAGAAATGTGAAACCTTTGGATGTAGATGAGTACGTTGTAGAATTTATCTTTGTGTGTCCACAGTGGACAGATAAGGTCTTTTGTCACTGTGTCAACACGTCAGACAAATGACTTGTCGGGGATTCTTTAGTAGGGTCCTTCAGTAAAGAGGAGCGGCTTGTTCCTTCTAGATCTAATACAGCATGAGTTATTTTTGATTAAGAAGTCAGTCATACATATATGTATAAGTATATACATGTACATTCATACATACATACATTTCACATATGGATTTTTGTATCTTACGTCTGCAAGCCTCGTCTGGCTGCCACTTGAAACAGTTCAGGGAGTTTCCCCTTGGAGCTCAACCATGACACCATAAATACATCATTTCTCTTCTTATTATTTAACTTGAATTTTAAAAGTGAGTAAAAAAGAAATTAGTAATGAGTTATAGCACCTTGATGAGTTATAGATTGCTCCAAGCTTCCAGAGTCGTGAGCACAATGAAAACAATGACCTCAACTCATTCTCACCTATTTTAAGAGGCAAAATTCCTAAATTTAAGGCTTCATAAGCCCGTGGACCCACTTTAGTGATTTTAACAAATACCAGGGACTTTCAATGCAACAAAATATGTTACAATGCATTGTTAATTTCAGCACATACAGTATGTATTTGTATTTTTTATTGTGACTTTTGAGTGATTATGGAAGAATTAAAGGCTTGAATTATGGGAACAGATGCGTATATGATTTGATGATGGTTCCACAAGATATCCACAAAACTTCATTTACGAGTGGCAATGTGTGTATTCACATTATTGATTCATGTATGTAAAAACCACAGCAATAAATAAATTCAAACTCAAATGTTCTTTACCTCTTACCTACAACGTCAATCAATCAATTTATATGCCCAAAGCAAGCAATCATTTTAATCATCAAGTGTTTTCTTTGACAGAGTACAAAACCACAAATAAAAAGACATTATTTATCGAGCCGCAATCTACAAAGAATCTCCACATCATGGTAAAAAAGTTTTCCAAATATATTTTATTAAGACCGTGATGTGTTATTGTTACAAGTTGTCCATGGAGACAACCACACATTCAGCACTGAAAACCAGCTGCAAAATATTTTGAACCCATCAAAATGCAATAAGGTAATCAAAGCTATAGAGCCAAACTACAAAAAAAGTTAAGCCAATTCAAAAGTTAAACCTTCTCCACAATTTTCATGCACTTGGATTTCTGCAGCTCATGTTTGTTGCTGCGGGGGTTGAACGTCACCACAAAGTGGCACTTCAGATGCTGCGGAGAGGGAAACAACAATAACCATTTCATAGGAATTGGGAACTCTCCAAAACCTGACGGTAAAAGACAACACGTAATAATCTGTCTTCGTATTAGGAAATTATATAAGACATAAAAGCATGAATGTCATTGTTGAGAAAATAATCATTGCTGAGTTGAACATAACTTTGTGAACACATACAATCGCACACGTGAAACAAAATGTACCTTTTTCACAAGACTGCAGCTGTTCAGGTCATGGTTTTCTCCCTTAAGACACTTGGTTTTTCCCAGGACTGCATCAATTTTAAAGTTGATCATGTTGGTCACCTAATGACATAAGTGGACCGGGAGCAGAACTATTAGATGGTGGTGACATGGTGTGTTGCATGGAAGTTCCTTTGTGTCTGAAAAATGAATCTGACCTGTGCCTGAGCGCCGGTGATGGAGACGAGCTTGAACATCCTCTTGCTCTTGGAGTGAGTGTTGTGCATCTTCACAGCATATTGAATCGCCTCCTGAACCTCAGCTGACTCTGGACTTTTCTCAAACCAGCCACCCAGGAGAGGCACTTTTTCTATGAGGAAATTGAACACATATAAAAGGTACATTTCACACAATTGCATGGCTATTGATGGGACAACTAATCAAGGGACCTCTACTCTATGTTCTTGGTAATATAGCAGACTACTCAAGTGGCATAGCACAATGCACTGAAATGCAAACTTTCTCACTCATTTTTCAGACACATATCTCGTCAAATATCGACACTCGATCAGTGCCCCGCGGTCGTCTGATACAGACGCACGGAGGCACCCTTTAGCGTCTGTATGCACCGCACCAGGCTTTCTAGTTTAAACTCACCTGCGTCATTATTAGACGCTCAGGGCAATTGACATAATGTAAAGCATGAGGAATTATAGAGCTGGTGGGAGCGGATGTGGATGGGTCAAAAAAACACAGGACTTTTACCTAGGTGAGAACTTTTTGTGTCCCGTCTAAAACCAATAAGCTGTTGTCTTATTTTGTCATGTCAGTCACTAGTTCGCTAGTAATTCAGTAGACACGTGAGTCGCTGGTCACCTGGTAGTCAAGTGAGGCGCTAGTCATTCGGTAGTATTATTGAGTCGCCAGTCACTCTGTAGTCATCTGAGTCACTATAGTCCCGAGAGTCACGAG
>NW_022280046.1:8166601-8204530 GCF_004355925.1 Anarrhichthys ocellatus
TGGAAGTCACGTGAGTCACTAGTCACTCAGTAGTCATGTGAGTCGCTAGTCACTCTGTAATCATCTGAGTCACTATAGTCCCGAGAGTCACCAGTAACCTGGAAGTCACGTGAGTCGCTAGTCACCCAGTAGTCATCTGAGTCACTATAGTTCCGAGAGTCGCTAATAACCTGGAAGTCACGTGAGTCGCTAGTTACTCAGTAGTCATCTGAGTCACTATAGTCCCGAGACTCGCTAATAACCTGGAAGTCACGTGAGTCGCTAGTCACTCAGTAGTCATGTGAGTCACTATAGTCCCGAGAGTCACTAGTAACCTGGAAGTCACGTGAGTCGCTAGTCACTCTGTAGTGATCTGAGTCACTATAGTCCCGAGAGTCGCTAGTAACCTGGAAATCACATGAGTCGCTAGTCACTCAGTAGTCACTGGGTCACTAGTCACTCGGTAGTCATGTGAGTCACTAGTCTCGGTAGTCACGTGAGTCGCTAGTCACTCGGTAGTCATCTGAGTCACTCTAGTCCCGAGAATCGCTAATAACCTGGAAGTCACGTGAGTCAGGAGTCACTCAGTAGTCATGTGAGTCACTATAGTCCCGAGAGTCACTAGTAACCTGGAAGTCACGTGAGTCGCTAGTCACTCTGTAGTCATCTGAGTCACTATAGTCCCGAGAGTCACTAGTACCCCTGGAAGTCATGTGAGTCGCTAGTCATTTGGTAGTATCATTGAGTCGCTAGTCACTCTGTAGAGATCTGAGTCACTATAGTTCCGAGAGTCGCTAATAACCTGGAAGTCACGTGAGTCACTAGTCACTCAGTCGTCATGTGAGTCACTAGTCTCTCGGTAGTAAATTGAGTTGCTAGTTACTCGGTAGTCGCTGGATTCCTAGTCACTCTGCAGTCACATGAGTCACTAGGTAGTCATGTGAGTCACTAGTCACTCTGCAGTCACATGAGTCACTAGTCACTTGGTAGTCATGTGAGTCACTAGTCACTCTGCAGTCACATGAGTCACTAGTCACTTGGTAGTCATGTGAGTCACTAGTCACTCTGTAGTCACTTGAGTCACTAGTCACTCTGTAGGCACGTGACTAGTTAGTCACTCGGTACTATTGTGAGTCGCTATCGCTTAGTGACGTGAGTAACATGAGTCGTTAGTCAGTCAAGTTAACATCTACCATGATCTTTTCCTAAAGATCCTAAGTGGCTTAACTTCCTGTTAAGACAGGAGTTTGAAAAAACGCTATGCATGTAACAGGGGAAACTGACAAGCTGTTTTGACACGTCCAATACTAATGCTAGAATGGTATCTAGAGTGTCAGAGCTAAGGGCCTCTGACCAAGCGTTGGTATTTGACGAGTTGGGAATGAGAACGTGTTGCACTTATTCATACACATAAAAATGCCCACCCATACACATGCACTGATACACTGACTCCAATGGCCCAGTCAGTAAGTGTTCTGTTTCTGTGTGTTCCCTTTGGGGTTTTTATGCTCCTTCATCCTGAAAATTTGCGGTTTCAGTCCAGAACATCAGTCAAGGACTTGGAAACGTTAAGACAACTAAACCCTGGATTCAGCCAGTTTTACTCGAACACTGCCAAACCGTTCACACTACTTTGCCAAACCAAGCCTCATTCATCAAGCCAATAATATAAAGCAGGTTTTCTCAAGGAAAGAGAAGGGGAATTTAGATACAGTAGTTGCAGCTTCTGTACCTTGGGTGGCCCACGTAATCAAAATGATGATTGTTTGGCTTTAGTTTTTCACAGTGTCAAGCCACAATGATAGCAGTGAAGGTCTAGGGCTGACAATGTAGGTGAGTCGGTCAACCACTTTCATCCAGACTTAGATATCTCAACAGCTATTGGATGGATTGACATGAAATTCGGCACACCCAATAATGTTCTGCAGAGGATGAAAGCACTGATTTCACTGATCCCTTGACTGTTCCTCCATGAGGCTGACATTTCAGTGTTTTATTAAAATATCTTGGACAACATTTGGACGAAATACTATAGATGTGACGTACTTTGGGCTGATTTTCCTGTCTTACAATGTGAAACATCTCAATCTACAGTACTAGATGGATTGGCAAAAATGTTTTACAGACATTAATGTTTCCCAGACAATGTATCCAACCGACTTTGGTGGTGCCCTGACATTTTGTCTGGCCCAACCAGGAGGCTGACTTTTGTAATTTGGAGTTAGATTTCTCAACAACTATAGATAGCCATTACATTTGGTTCAGATTTTCATGTCAGCCTCAGGTTGAATTGTTCTATTTTAGTAATTCTGCACTTTTTTTTATCTAGTTCAACATTTTAATGTAATTTAGTGCTAATTAGCAAAGGTTGGCTGCCAACATCCCGAACTGAGTTGGTGTACACGATGAATAGTATACCTGCTAAATGTAAACATTTTAGCATATCCACTGTGTATTTAGACATAAATAAGCTTTAGTTTGAATTATAAATACCCATTTCTACACAGCCTAGGTATGTTACTATGGTTACCATGGGTCCCCAAATGTCCTTTTTTGGAAAGCGCCTTGACATACCCTGAGTAAAACATGTGTAAAATATTAATTTTTTGTGGTACTGTTATCAAATTTGAAATTGGACTAGGTAAGGCTTCATACTGTGGTCCCATTGTGTTTTCCAGCTAATAAGTCCCAGCTATCGTCATCTGCAGGCATCTGTTTGCAAAGAAATATTCAGGCGGAAATAAAAACTTTCTATTTCAGTGTGTTCCAACTTCTATTAGTCAATACCAGTAGCATTTACAGTGACTCTCACTGGTGGGGGAAAAACTTCAGAGTGTTACCTATCAAAACAGACCAAAACCATGCATGTACTTCAAATGGTTCAAGAACAGCTTTCAATTTACTTTGGGTATGCCATGGATAGCCATTTTAGGCGCTGCCATCTAACATGCTGCACCCTTTCAAGCACAGAAGTTCATTATGCATTGTAGTACAACAATACATAGAAGTCAGGGTGTGTTCAGAATCGCAACGCATCACACTCAACATTGCAGTTGGTTGATGGACATCATGAGGACAACACAGATCTTACATATACTGTATATATAATAGAGTATTTATGTTTTATCCTCATGAGTATTTAAAATATACACCAAGTACAAATCTGAACCAACCACAATGTTTCTCTGCTCAGTAAAACCATTTCAATAACAGAAGTCATGGGCTGATGTTGGACACATTTGGTGGATTGGTACTGAGTGGCCCTGATGGATTACTTTTCACTACACTCCCAAACCAAACTCCATTCTGCCAAGTTAAATAGCATCTGACCAACGACGACTCTCTCAGACTGCTGTCTAAGCCAAGCCTCCTGACTCACTGTACCCAAGCAGACAGCAGTAGAGTCACTGTCTACAGACTGACGACATGAAGGAACAAGTTACTGTGTTTTGTGTCACGCAGGCACACACTGTGCCATTTCTTCTTTAAACTGTTTGAAATCATCTCAGGTTGAATCACTTTATTGCTGATCTTGATGCCTTTAATAGCTAAGACAATCTGCTCATACAAGAGTTCAATTACTACTACAATTGCTACTTTTATTTGATTGCTCAAATTGTTCACATGCGTCATCTCATTGTATTAGAAATGACAAATGGACAAAGTCAAATTGGCAGAGACTACAAACGTTCCGTTCAACTGGTTTCTACATTGCTGGTCGTGACTCAGATGTTGCATCTGTACTATCCTTTCACTCAAGCTATTCAACTGTGTGTACATCGTACACACTTATTGTTGTTTGTTGTATTGTTATTCACTCTTCTCAAACTGCACTGACTGACATACAAAATCTCAATGACACTTGGTTATAGTTCCTTTTTGCAGAATTCGTGCTTCACTGGGTTTGACTAAGATTTTTAATATAAATGTTCTTAACTACATCTGACATTTTTCAGGTACTCACAGAAATCAGGGCGATGAATCAGGATTTTTTGTTTTTGTTTTGAGAACTGTCCCCACTACAGATTTTAAATAAGCATATAAGTAATAATATATAAAAACATAGTAAATATAAATAAGCAATAAACAAAGAAAAGTGTCAACATTTTCTTTTCCGCATTTTATCTCTGTGGGCGATTGACATCTTAATATTAATTAAGGTCACCAATATGAGACTCATCTGGATCACAAAAATAGAACAAAGTAAAAGTAATGTAATCAGGACAGTATAAGTAGTTACAGCGTAGCTTTGAATATACTTATCCTTTTAATCATCAAATTTGTTTTGAGAAGAGAAAGCTGTTGCCATGAGTCTCTTTATTGTTCTTCAATGCAAAGACTCGTGTATCAATTTTGGTTCCATTAAATTAAGCCAGAAAGTCGACATGAGCACCAAGTAGGTCAGTTCCTTCTCTATCTTATACTATTCCTTTGTCTTGCTTGCCTCTCTGTAACTCCCCGTTCTCATACTCGTACTTCTTATCCATATCACCACGTACTTGTTGTGATGACTTCCTCCACAGGCTGCTCGCCCAAACACAGCTGGATGGCTGACAGACAGATCACCACTGCCAACGGGAGGAACATCTTTTACGTTTCGACCACCACCAAGCTGGACTCTTCACAGGGGGAGGACTGACCCGAAGAACGGATCCCCAAAAAAAACAGGGCTTCAGATGAGCAGGACACTTGCCAACTCAACTCGCAGACGTCCTAAAGTGTGATCCAAGGAGGAAGCAGTACAAAAAAGGAGGGGAAAAAGATAACTTTAAAAACACAGCAATAGAGCAAGAAAGTGACAGATGTAGAAAAGGCTGCAAAGAGAGAAACATTGCAACTCTTTACCTTTCTGGTATTAGAAAAAATAGGACTTCTGTGAGCAAGACGGAGTGAAATAATGGCAGCTAGGGAGAGAGAAAGAGGGGAGGGTGTCGTCAGTGAATGGCAGAGGCTGTTCAGCATTTAAGCTCTGGTATGTTTAACAAACCAGTGAAGACCACACCCCCCCTGCTGCCTGGCAGTGACGTCATGCAGGGATTTAACAACCATCAGCGGCTTTGGGGCATGTGTGTGAGTGTGTGTGTGTGTGACTAGGTGTAGATGGGTGTCAGATGTGTGCCATTGTGCGCGTGTCTCCGTGCTCTTTGTGTGTTTGCATTTATGTGTGTTGTGCGGGCCTGTGGCCTGCCAGCGCGGTGCATCAGTGTGTGAATGTGAGCATGTATACATGAACGAGGCACTTCTGTGGGAGATGTGACTCAAACTGGCAGTGAGTCACTGTGCAAACTGTAGGCCACAGCATTATTATTTCTAAAGTACGTCAACACCGGGTCCAGCACATTTGTTATCATGTGATAAAGGGTTTAAAATATTCTGACAGCAATGAATGAATGCACGAGCGTCAGCGAGATGGAATGAACTCGGGAGTCCTCATTCCTAAAGATGAGGCTGAGTGATGGAAGAAAGACTGATTTTCTTTTTTTCTTTTTAGAACGTTAACCCTTTCACAGTGTGTTCCCAGTTCATGAAAGTTGTACAAAAAATGTCTTGTTTAGCGTTTGGTTGTTATTAGCTCCACCCTCTCAACTTCTGGTTGAAAAGAACCAAGAGCCAAAAACCAAGATAGCGAGGGCCAAAACGCGGAACTTGTAGGCTTTAAAATGTTAGTCCAAAAACAAACAATGGCAGCTAACAGCAATGATAATAAATTCCTAATGTATGCCAGCGTATGAGAAAGGGACACTCCATACTCCCAAAAACACTGATCAATCGCCCACAAATATGTATTGTTTAGACCAGGGGTCTTCAACGTTTTTCAGGCCAAGGACCCCCAAACTGATAAAGAAATGGAGCAGGGACCCCCGACTATATATATTGTATAAAATTGTGTTTTATATTAAATGGGCCTAGTACCGTGTATACCTCTTTATTGTGCATTCAATACTAAGCTATTCAAATAATACACAGGTTCATATATTCATGTTTTTATTTTAAACATGTGCAAGGTACAGTGAGTAGGGAGGCCGTGCCACTGCCATTTAGAAACATACCTTGTCAGCTGATACCAATGCCAATATCAACATTGTCTGTTAATTGCATGATAATCATGCATACAAGCTATTCAAATTGATGTTTTCATTTTAAACATAAATGTGGAAACGAAAAATGAGTGATGGCCTATTAGTGCCACTGCCATGCATAAACATACCTGTTATCTTGCATACAATACTGAACTATTAAAATAATGGACAGATTGATGTTTAGAGAAAAAAAAATTACAATTTTTTTTTTATTTTTTTAATTGTCTAATCAACCAAAACATTTCGCGGACCCCCTGTTGAAGACCTCTGGTTTAGACCAATAGAGGGCAGAAGACCTCCGCAACAAGGTGAGAAACCGAGAACAATGATATGTTATTGCCTCATGGATTTTTTAAGGGGAACGTGTTGGCAGACAGTAGCCTATTTAGGCATTCAGCAGACACAGAGCAACATAAGGGTTCATTTGGAGATGTGTTTAAGCTCTGTATGCCAGGGTGCCTGCTCTCCAATTTGTTTTCTGTCACCTCTCTTCTGTCACTATGGATTAAACATGTATGTAATAAATAGGGAGCAATAAAAAAATCAGGTCTTTGCTTTGATGTTCCACTTTTTGAGATGAAGTTGATGAGAGCAGCGAGACTGAACCAAACCAAGAAAATGAGCTAAAAGAGGCTAAAATGCTCTATATGAGGTGGAAGCACTAATACCCACTTATATTTATAAAAGTCAGTATTTTTTTTATTTTATTTCATGAAACCTTCCACTCTCTCAGCTCAAGTCTTGAATGTGAGCATTGTTGGTAGCATGAATAGTTGTTTGTTTGTCTGCTAGTTGGCAGGATCCAGATCTATCAACAGATTTTCATGAAACACTGACGAGGGAATAAATGATTCCAGGCACTGCAAAACTTCCATTACCTTTTGTCCGACTGACGTTAAGACTTATCCGTTAAAATAGTTGCAGACCGAAAGCAAAATCCCTCAATCTCTGCTGATGTGATGCAACAGTTCTGCCTCCTGTGTGTGATGTGTCAGGCTGCCCAGCAGGGGGGAGCAGCACCGTATCACATAATGCAACAGGTGGTGGATGAGGCGGAATTAGTGCTCAGAGAAACAGCTGTGTTTGATCACAGAGGAGCTTGAATAATATAAGCACACAGTATGAGCAATCAATTTAAAAAATAATGTCCTGTACAAGTGGTCCCACATGCAAATACATTCTCCTCAATAGTCACAGTGTCTACCAGCTACAATACTCTGGGCTTTCAGCTAGGGGCACCATGCACACTGGTCAGTTTAGGATTAAGTAGCAGATAAGCGACAGAAGGTGGAAGTAAAAGCTACATAAACAGAGATAGCTAAATGATATCAATAGCACAAAAAAGCTGACAGCTCTCACACAGGAAGCAGAGATAAAGACAGGTGAGACAAAAGGGGGAGGGTGGGGGGGCAGACTGACATGTTGGCTCATACAGTGAGGTAGATGGACAGGCAGATAGACTTATAGCCAGACACAAAACATGCAGATGGACAACAAGCAGCAGTCCAGCAACACCACTTACAAAATAATCTGAATCAACGCCACTTGGACACTAAACTAAACTACGGACTATTCTAAGAGAAATGTACGACACTAATAGATGCAGACTGAAAAGCCAACATGCAGGAAGACAGACAAAGTTCTCTTCCAGGCCTGGTTGCTGTTCGCTGCTCCCTAATGAGACGCGCTGTAACTCTTTCAGGCCGCGGCTGACGGGTCAGGGTCAGTAAGTGGGTAGCTGGACTTGCTCAGATTGGAAATCCCCCCCCCCTTCTTTCAACAGAATAATTGATGTCGGTGTTGTTTGCCTAATGATGGGTGGGCCGGACGCCAACGGGCCACAGTTTTTGTTCTTGTCCAGTCTGTCCAGGTCAAAGGTCAGAGTGACTTCACAGATAAACAGCCAGCTAAACAGAGCATACGGCGTCTACCGCTGTGTGGTATCAAACTGTCTTTTAAAGGTAATTAATGAGACGAAACATGTTTTTTTTAGTCATATACGCTGTTGATTGTGCAGTTTATATACTTTGTGGAAATTATAAAACTGAACATATGACGAACAGTAACATCTCTAATGAGACCAGAGTGAAATGTGGCATTATGATTCAAGACTAAAGACTTTACCGTGCAGACTGAGTCACCAGTTGATTTTTTAGGAACTCCCGCACAACTGAATGCAAACCAACGTGACACCCTTGTGGCACATTTAACCTTTGCGAAGCTCCTCAGTGTCGGTTGACGCTGCATCAGCAAGGTGGGACGCTGCAGTGTCGCGTCTGATTGGGTTGCACTGACAGATGTGTTATTTCTTTTCCAAAGCTCCATTTGCATTCACGGGGGAGGACAAAAGGTCACCGCTTTGGATAATGAGATGTCACCGTCATCCAATTTATGTACCGCTAAAGCAAAGAGCAATGGAACCATTAATGGATTTAATGTGGTTTTTTTTTGTGCTCACCACATAACAGGTGACTTACATAATAAGTAAACAAATAAATAAATCAGGGTCTCATGATTTAGGTGTCGCAGTTTAGACCAATAACTGAGTAAAACCTGGAAAAGCCTGTGTTTTTGAGTGGGGGACAACACGTTTCACAGAAAATGTTCTTCATGTACTACTTGTCCTTACCAGCAGAGGATGAATGTTTTTTTAATATTAAAAATAATTATGATCTTATTTATTTTGACACTTTCCCCCTCCCCTCTCCTTAAAATAAAGCAAAAAAAAGATTGCATATAGTTGGATTATTTGAAAATGAACTGATCCAAATGAAACAATGTTGCATTCATGAATAAAATTAAATGATATATTTAATAAAATATGATATTAAAAAAATAAGTAATAATCAAGTAGGCTAATAGTTAAAGTGCTGCCACTTTTAGGTAAAGCCACTGCAGTATCGCATTAAAACATCTAATGAAAAGTGATGCAAACATAAACCATCATAATCCTGCTGTAGGAGACCCGTATCCTGTTCTTTCCATGCCACATTCCTTAAAACCTCAGACCTGGGATCAGTGCTGATAGCTCAGCCGCCCATAATCCCCTGACAGTTAGGGACCCGCCCACTAAACCAGGTGATTGACAGCCGGCTCTTCCAACCAGGTGGCGGCCGACTCTGTCTGGCCTCCTTCCTCCCCTCCTCCTCCTCCTCCTCCTTGTCCGACTACGTTGCTCTCGTGCCCCGCTAGTCTGTCCGGGGGAGCTGAAGAACAACTCGACGAAAAGTCCCAACTATGGAAGGCGACAACATAATAATAATGCCTGTTTGACTCGGGGACATTTTCCAAGGTAAGTTTGGCTGTTTATAAGTGGGCCCCCAGTGGGGGAATTAGCGGCTCGGAGGCTGCGCGTGTCGGGCGTGGAGGGGGGGGGGCGAAAAGTTTATCCGCCTCGCTACACGGGACAGGAGGGGAATCTCCTCTATGTTATTCACAGTGCATGTCGGTCCCTCTTCAGCTAGTGGGACACTTGTTGTATTACATGTTTTTTATTATTATTTGATGCTTTATAATACCACAATACCTCCAAACAAAATGAATGCCATTTATTTATTTATTTCTATTATCCTGTATTGTTAATTGAACTGATCTGTTTTCTTTTTGTGTTGATTAAACAGCTGTGTTATAGGGGTGAAAATATCTTTCCATATTGTTTTTGTGAAAGCTGTAGTAAGAAAGTAGCAGCAAACAAGCCAAGTGTGAGATAGTATTGAAGGAATTTGGCTGTACTTAAAACATAGTACAGTGTTAGAATTTGAATGATTAAAGACTCGTGGCTTAGTGGCAAGTGTGGTCTGTGAGCTGCGTGTGTTTATGTGCATGCAACACTGCACGTTTGTCTCTCCGTAGGGAAAGTAAGATCAGAGCATCAAAGGCACTGCTGATGCATCGACTTGTTTTGCTTCTGCCTCTCAGGAACAGGCAGTGTGCAGATGTAAAGCGCCGACATCGTTGAGTCATCCAAAGGCACTTGTTAATGTGATAAACAACATTCTGCATCATCCTGCTCTCTCCCTTTTGTCTATTTATTTGCACAATTATAGTTCCGGTGGCTCAGCAGCAACAGTTAATGCTCCGAGTCCGCTATTAGAAACAAATACTGTACACACAGACACACACACACAGACACACACACACAGACAGACAGACGGAGACACACACACAGACAGACAGACGGAGACAGCGGGACGGGGTCTCGCTGCAGATGTGCATTCCTGCAGCCAGTGGAGTGATCGAGCCTTTAAATAGAGCTCAACGGGAATGCAAACAGACCGAGCAGAAAGACAAAGCCTGGGGGGGTTGGTGGCAGTGGAGGCTGCGAGCTAGGTTCCCTCAAAAATAACCCAGCGTGTTGCTCTTTCTTCAAATGTCCCACCAATTAATTTGGAGCCAAATGTGGGTCAGAGTTCGCGTGACGGAGGGAGGACGCGGCTCTCGAAGCCACCGAGAAAGTCGAGGTCGAGTGTCGATTTCAAACGCGGGATGTCTGCCCTTGCATCACCGCGTCACATTGCACATCGTGTACCGGTGGTACTTTGAACCTTGCCCATGATGGGACGTTATGTTTATCACAACCAGGCAGGTTTGTGATGCCTTCAAAAACATGTGCCATACGGAGCACAGAAGAGAGATTCTCATTCATCCATGCGTTGAGACTTGTCTTTTTCGTTTTGAGTCATCATTTGGTTAGCGGTTGGTTTTTCTTTTGTTTTTTTACTTGATGGAAACACTAAATATGAATCAGTGGATTTCAGATGTATTGAGTGTACTTATGAATGAAAGCCAAGCTGAGATTGTGTTTATCCAGTAGCGTGTGTGTGTGGGTGTTCTAAGTATCAAGCTGCACTCATTCATGTGGAACACAAATAAGATGTAGTAAATATAAAAAAGCGATTTTTTTTTTTCTTTTTATTTATTTATTTTTTTTTTCTTTTCTTATTTATATTTCCAGCAAATACTTAAAATATTATTGTCAGGGAATTGACCCGCCCCTGGAACGCTGCCTGGCCAATCATGGTGTAGCATCGGCCAGCTCTAATTAGGGTTCGACAACTATCCTGCTCTGCTCCATAGACTCTCATGCAACTGTTCATTTTCAGGCTGGTTTTGTGGATTTCTAGCTTGTCAAACGTTGTGTAATAGTGATACTCGTTAACAGGCTTCAAAGGAACGGTATTCCTTCATTTCATTGTCTTCTGTCTCGATCACCAGCTGATTGGTTCACTTTTCACAGTGTGACCTGTAGGCTTTCAGCTTCCGTCTTTATCTTTTGAAACTGTTTTCACTGCTGAATCAGTCTCATGTCCTGGAAGTGCAGTTAGTGACAGTGTGGGCTCCATGGTTGCTTCGACAGCTGTGATCAGGGCTTAGCCAACGGTCTCA
Organism: Anarrhichthys ocellatus; assembly: GCF_004355925.1. NCBI lineage: Eukaryota > Metazoa > Chordata > Actinopteri > Perciformes > Anarhichadidae > Anarrhichthys > Anarrhichthys ocellatus. Next base: position 8,178,046 of record NW_022280046.1, read on the forward strand.
CTCCTTGCTGCTTTAAATGGGATTTCTGGATTAATGAAGGATTTTAGTCCGTTGTGTTAAGCTCAGAAGTTGCTCAACGTCTTATTGGTTTGATCAATACAGATGAGTCACAACCACTAGTTGGAAGGTAAGGGTGTTGTTGCGTTCTTTCGGGGGGATAAAGTTGTCCTCAGCACATTTGGCTGTTTGACTGGGATTGGCCCAATCAATTTTGACTATCCAGCTTTTGTCTGCAAGTGGCTCGTCACTGTTGGTTGCAGTAAAAATAGCAGTAAAACAGACAGAATTGCTTCAGCCAGCCTCCAGATTGTTAATGTGTCCCAGGTTTTCGCCATTACTGTTTGTTTATTTCTTTGTTTTGAAATCAATTCAGCTAATTTAACTCGGCTAAGAGTCCTCACAGAGAGGGCTGATTGTGGTTTGGTCCTAGCCAGAGTCCCTGTGTGCTCTGTGGAGCCAAACACCTGGCCGCTCCCATGTCGTATCTCTTGTCCCTCGCAACAAGGTTTGCCATTCATGGATTTCACTTCGCAGACTGGGTGGCCTGAGCAAGGAGGATGCTTCCTGGTTTAAAGCTTGTCAAATCCTGGCTTCGAAAGCTGTGCAGCAGAAGATCGGCTCGTCCACTCTCTCTCGGCCACTTAACCGCTTTGAAAGTAAATGTACACAGAGTGAGAAAAAGGAAGCACCTTGCTGTTTGCCTCTGGGAAGGTAAGCAATGGGTTCCCAGGCCTTCTGTGTCTATAAAAGGAAACAAACGGAGTGTATTTTTTGCTTTATAAACACTGTGACCAAAAAACCTGTAAAAAGATTATTTAGAAATATACTCGGTGAACAAATGTGCTCTTTGGACATGGGGGGGGGGCGCAACAGGGACATCCAGAAGAGAAAGGGAAATCCAAGGTGCTCAGATCTTAATGTTATTTAGATCGATTTAGGGCATGTCCGTTTGTTAGCTAGTAGGACTATTGATTTTGCATTCCTCAAATCAGGTAGGCCTACTCATAAATAAATGAACAGGGATCTTTCCAGTTTATTATAATGTGTTAATGTACAAAACACACAGTTAATATGATCTCCTCAAAGCCACCAGACTCCATTGGAAAAACATGTTGGTGGACTGCTGAGGTTAAATAACATCAGGTTTACTAGCGTATTTTCCCTGATTCCAAATCGAGGGACAGGAAAACGCAGTGTGCGCATGGCTTTGTGGGTGTTTTTAGGTGTGCAGAGGATACACACATGCATCTTTGGAAATCTTCTGAACAGAGAACTTCTGAAAAAGTTCTCTGGCATCATCCTTGGATCAGTCCTGGGATGGGATTTGATGACGTGGTGTCCTTGATATTGGTTCGTCTCAGGATCCTGGCGCCCAGGTTATAAGTAAAATTAAATTTACTCTGTTGCTTTGTGATAAAAGCTTTAAGGAAAATCCTAGAAAAGAAAGTGTATCAACTCAGGATTTAAGGAAAAAGTTTTGCTTTGTGTAGTCACGTTGACTGCAGTGGAGGGGGAAGCTCGTTGCTCAGGGAATAACACTTACTGTAAGATGACTGCAGCGAGCCAACTGAATATAAATTTGAATAGAAACCATATTCGCTGGAACACAACGCACTTATCAAGAGTTTTACCAGCAGTTCCAGTTAAGTGTGGGAGTCGTTTTTAGGAGTTGCCCTCAAGCAATCGCATGATCAATCAAATGAATGCTCGGATAGGAATAACCAATCAGAGACGGGGGTGTGACCTACACCTGCCCCATTGTTCCATCAAACTCCTTACATTTGCCACATCTGTCCAAAGTCCCAAATTCCCCCTTTCTGCGGTTTAATGAATACAGACCTACAACAATTTACTCCTATACTCCAGTCCATTTTTTTAACGAGGGCCCAGCTCAGTTAAATTCACATCCAAACACCTCATTCTAGCAAGAGAAAGGTACTGTTCTTCAGCTTGGCTCTTGCTTCGCCCGATTCCCTGCAGACAGCTCTCACTGGCAGTGCAGTCTCTGCTCAAGCTTCTGGCCAAAAACCACATGCACACACACGCATACCGTACACACACGTATGCGCATGGGCTCCACTCAGGCCTTCACGCAGACTCAATGCGTGCACACTTGCACGCATGTTCACAGGCGAACTCAAGACAGTCCAGTACTTGCCTCCCATGGTCACGCGCATGCGGAGCACAAGTCCAGTCCAAGCCTCCGTACTGTGCTCTCCACACTCATATTTCACTAGTCACACACACAGAGGGCCCACGGCAATCAACTATTAAATTAGAGAGGGAGCTGCTCCAAGAACTCGGTCGCTGCTTGCCAGGTCTGAGGCCGCACTGTTTCTTGGTGTGCGCCTGTGAGTGAGACGGAGAGAGCCAGCTCTCGATATTAAACCAACGCTGAGGGGCCTAGATCGGGGTATTTTCTTCTCCTCTGGTGCTCGCGCACTTATATCCCCACTCTTACTTATTAGGAGCTCTGCCCGATCGTTTAGTCCAGAGTTTTGGCTTGTTGGTTTCTTGTTGTACTGCGATTCTCTGCGTTCTGCAGCAGTTCAAACCAGATCCAAGCCACAAGGTCGAGCCACTTAAGTAGGGCTTGGCGTCGTGGGTTGGAGCTGTGGCTTCTTTTCGAGATCAACCGACCAATAAGGAGAGCGATAGTGTGGCGATAGTGAAAGTGTAATATTTCAAAAAAAAAATTTTCTATCTAAGGAAAAAAAGCAACAACTGTCAGTGCTCCAGCTCCACACGACAACTCCCTGTTTGATGGCTGAGTGATGGTTGAATATAATGGCAGCTCTGTAGAGAAACCCTATACTCGCTCCTTGATGTATGTGAACTGATGCCAAACATCTGAAGTTTGCTGCATCTGTTTTAAATAGAAAAACTATTTTTGCCAGAAGACTCTGGCAACATGTGAGATTATAATGGATAACCACGAAAGCCATTAAAGAACTCTTGGATACCCTAGAAATTTAAGATGAATTCAGCAAACGAATGTTTAAAGGGACAGTGTGTAGGATTCGGTGGCATCTAGCCAAGTGACCAACTGAATACCCCTCCGCTCACTCGCCCCTTTCCAAGACTGCAGTAACGTGAGCTGCCGAGTGCAAAACCGTGGCGACGCCGGTCGCCTCGCTCAGGGGCCATCCTTGACGTAATGACACCGCTTTAGGAGCGAGGGAAGTCATGCAGCGGTTGTTTCGCGAGCGTGTCAGAGAACTCTTGGGGCTTTCAGGTCACATAAAAATGTGAAAGTCTTTGTTTGGTTTGTCCGTTTGAGCGACTAGAAATATGGCAGTGCAACACGGTGGACTCGGTGAAGACCACCCGCTCCTTATGTAGATATTAAGCTAATGAAAACACAACGGTTGTTAGTCTCAGGTGATTATACACTATTGAAACATAGTTCTGAACATTATTTTCCTGTTTTATTTTCATAATACACAGACTTACAACCAAAAGAACGAGTGTAACATTAATATTTAAAACAAAACTGTTAACAGAGCATGATGGAGCCCTATTGCAAGCGTGTTACAAAACAAAACACGGCTCAATAAGGATGTATGATTATGATTTCGACGAGCAGGGGAGTCATTCCTTTCTCCTCATATATCACTCCTTTAACAGCAATTTCTCTACCCGTTGGCTGCAGAAATATTGTCTTTGGCACTACAGCTTAAGGACAAAGGAAGGCATCATCTTTGTCACTGCTTAGCCCAGGTGGAGACAGTATCATTGTGGGGGATGGCGTATTACATGCCTGTCTTTCACTTAAGGTGCCATCACAGCAGCCGTAAGGGAAGAAGCTGCAGGAGTATCAAGTTTCAAACTGCGCTCACCCAAGTGATCCGTTTCTAAACAGGATGAGCTCAAAGCTCAGAGACAGTAGTTTCCATCTTTATCCAACCGTGGCATCATCTCTAGCAAATATTTCAGTTCGTGAAAAATGTGGAGGTAGATAAGTTTCACGCCACTTTTAATAGTTCTGGTCAGTACAATGGCAGTGAAGGATCAGACCACTCCACTATCTGTATGAGTTGTGCTACTCTTGTAAATCTATTTGCTAATGACTGGAGGACTGGCTGATGCGGACGGCTTCACTGTAAGCTTATCACTCGTTGGGGTGAGCCACTGTGAAGCTCGGCTACTCTGCAAGAACAGCATGCATACTCAGAAATTCCCCCGGAAAGATAAACGTTAAAGAATGTGCTTCCTTCCCATGCAAATGTGATTTATGATCCTTTCCCTGGAACTCTACTGGCTTCCACTTCACGAAACTAAAACATTTTTAACTATCAGTCACAGGGGAAGATGTACCATTTTTTGTGTGAGGTCTGTATGTATGATTGACTGTGACCAACATACCAATATCTCAAAAAAAGGAACAGCCCCATGTGTATGAAAATGTGCTGTGCACGTTTTGACATATCGCTGCAATCCTGCCAGTGTAAGCAACGTCTATTAGGTTAGCCATATATCCTGTGACGACTGTCCAGCGCAGTGTTGACTGTGAAAATACAGCTAGCTGGGGAGATTATTAGAGCTTGGAAGAATATTAAGCCTCTGCTGGTATGAAATTGGTTACTTTCCAAACCGGGTTGATTTACAAGCTGCCGTGGCAAAAAAAAATAAAAATGTGCCGACATTTTGGCTGCTCGGTGTTGACTCCTCTCCCTGCAGGTGTTCATATTTACCGTCCCTGGCAACCTGAAAATGTTCTGATTGTGACCCAGAGATCTTCAGCTGAGCACACAGAACCTCCATCTTGTTATTTGAAAAGGCTCATTAATGCGTTATTGCTCTCTTCGCCCTCCCAGTGGGGTTCATTCTCTGAAGCAGTGAAGAGATCTCTCTGTCTCTGTAACCAGTTAGGGTGGCAGCAGGGATAAGTGGCCACAACATGGCCACAGTGTATAAGCGCTATTTTACACATGGGCATGCTGTGATCAATCAATCGGATCAATCAGCTGCCCCCATACAGTCTCGCCAATGTTGCAAAAGCCCCGAGGATTGAGGGTTGATTGCTAACCGGGGTAGGAGTTTTGGTCCGACGGCTCTTTGTGGAGGGAGTCGGTGGCAGACTTGCGTATTCCGTTTGACCGTGAGTTTCAGGATGGGAGCGGAGATTTGGGTTGTGTCCGTCTTTATTCCCGATTCGTTTATCGCACAGCTTACAAATCACTTCGTTCACCTTCCATGGTTCTTCTCTTTCGTTTGGTTTACAATCCAAAGAATAGGCAAACGGGAGCATTTGCATTCTTATTGCTAACGAGAGCGGAAAGCCTTCCTGCTGGAGTTGGGGCTACATGGGTAATTACTCAGGCTGTGCTGAATAGCTCGAAGCTCCATTCATAACGTTAACATCCAAATGATGGTTATTATTAATAACTTACAGAAACATTGTGTGCAATAGTCCTTCTTTCACCTCCTCTTCTCCCCTCACATTGAGTTCCCAAAAGGAAGGCGAGTCCCCACAATATGACGGCAAGCCATGCAGAGCTCAGTACTCCTCGTCTCTGTTATTATCTCAGCCATCAGTCCAAAATTTGTTGAAAAATGTACAATATGTTTTTATCTAACAAAATATTATGTTTCAATCCATATCTGTTGGCAAGGGTTTAAAAAAACTACATTTTGGCTGTGATGAAAACCTGGTTACTCTTTAGCAAGCACCTGTATTGATGAGGCGATCTAGCAGCAATCTAACAGCACCATCAATTCCATTTATATAACCACAATAACCCAAAATAACATGTATGTTGGCATGTTACTTTCGTTTTATACGCGACAATGAAGTGAAGCATAGAAGAGCAAGAGACTGAATATAGCAGAAAATACATAACAGGCGTTGCATAAGTGAGTCATGTTCCGTTAAGGTGGACACGTGAGGACCATTTTTGTAGCCGTGATATCGGCCATTTTTATTCTATTTTTCCCGGATGTGTGGATTCTGTGAAGTGCACATCTGTGCTAATTGGTGCCAAAACGAGTACTTCCACAATACTACAGACAAACCGTGTTGGAAACAGCAAGCAGTAATCCCTAAATGGTAGCTTGTAAGCTGTTGCCAGGTTGGGAAACGCTGAACCACGTGTGTTCAGGCTCTAGAGACATCAGCAGCGCTGGCTTTGAGACAGGACGGCTACAGCACAGTGAAACCTTAGACGGCGTGGATAAGTCTGTCACTGAGGCCTTAAGAGATACTGTAATATTGATAGAGGGAGAAGACTGGCTTTAACGTTGTAGGGTTTGACACCGTGTCAACTCAAAGACAGATACTTAATTGTGGCACAAGTGGTCGAAAAGAGACATTTCCTGGTATGAGTCATGTGTGTGTGCCTTTTGTGTATGGTCATCTAATATTACACACCTCTACTGTGTGTGTGTGTGTGTGTGTGTGTGTGTGTAGGCATCTTGCATGAGCAAACAAATCTTACAAAGGCCTTTGCCACCACTGTGCAGGAGGCGAATACTCAGTTTTGAATATGCAGACATATACAGACCATATCATTTGTGTTATTATTTGAATGGGGTAGCAATTGCAGAGATGCGTGTATCTTTTGTAGACAAAAGCTTGTCCCTACAACTGAGCTGAAACAAGTAATTGTTAATATGATATACTGTACAGCAACTATTATTGATTAATCGTTGACATACTTTTTCTTGCAAAAATGTCAAAATTTCACTGATTCCAGCTTCTTAAACGTGACAGCCTGATGCTTTTGTTTGTCACATATGATGATACATTTTTCAGTTTCTGACTCTTGGTCGGAAAAAACGACTCATTTGAATGCTTTAACTGCCATTTTGGAAAATATATTAATCCTTTTAACTCACATTGTACAGACAAAATGATGGATACTGAAAATAGTTGTTAGTTGCAGCTCTTCTCTTTATAATGTGCCATTTTGATGATTATTTCTTTGTTTTAAAATACTTTGTCAGTGTTTCTTTAGAGTTGTCCCTGGGGTCGGTTATGGTTTGGAAATGTTTGCTACAGATACCAGTTTGAAATCGGTACCACTGAGAGACTTTGTGTGAATGAAAACCTCACGGCCTAATTAGTGGACCAACTATGTTTCTATAAATGACTACGCTAACTTCTCTACTATATGAAACATATCTTTCTATGTAAACATTCTGTTTTATTTTAAGTGACAGTATATTATGTAAACAGTCTGTCACTGTGACGATATTAATTTAGTAAAAAAGATGTTGGCACCGTCAGAAGAAACAGAAGATCAAACACTCGTTCTACCACCATACCAAATTCTGTTCTCAAATTTAAAACCATAACTTTCTTCAAACATTCATCAGATACCTTTCCCAATATTTATCACTTTTGGAAATCCACATGACCTCACCTGTGTGTGTGGAGAGGCTCCACTGCACAATGCGAAACACAGAAGCAGAAGATAATGGTGTTGTGAAATGTTTGCAGCATTGCAAGAATATAGGAGATACACTGGCAGTTCTTTGGGTCGCATGTTGAAACGTTTCCGATGGCGCTTGTAGGTGAAGGTAGGTCTTTTCTCTGCTTCTATGCAATAGCACAATCACCATAAAGCACCGACATTTGGCACAAGTTTGTCGATACCAGGTCGGACCGCCATAAGTTGATCACTGTTTTCTGATACCCAGTCCTAGTTGTCCAGCTCTAATCTAGCTTGTAAATTTTAATATTCATTTTGCAGTTATGGCAAGATTAAAGTCTCCCTCTACGAAAAAAATTGTTTTGCTTATTGATACTTGAGTTGGATGGCTAAGCTTCACTGTGCAGAATGATGAATGTGCAGAGTTTGTTTTCACATCCATCTGCAAAAAAGTGGAAAGTGAAATGATCATTATTTGCATATTCATAGATTACTGGATCTTTTTTAATGAGCTAGACGGAGGAGATGGAATTTTAAGATGAACTGGTTAATTGAACCTTCTTGTGGGAAAAGCATAAAAGACACAAATTATTTTTAAATGTCTTCAAACATGTCATTTTCTGCAGGCACTAAAAGAAAGAATCTAGAGGAGAGGAGAGAGGAGTTCAGATGGAGGGTATGGACTAAAACTTCTATTAACTGTTTGTATTCAGCCCTTCACAAAAGAGTTTCAGCTAAATGGGTGGAAGATAACAGTGGGTGGTCTAGGTTTTTAGAGTCCACCCTTTTGTTTGAAAGTGTCACCACTGTGGGTAAAAGTGTAAGTGTTTCTGCTGCAACAAGGCGACTATTTTTACCGGACTGCTCATATACATAATTGATAGACTTGTCGGTTTAAATTATGTGACAGTCAGTTATGATGTAGCACAATGCCTCTGGGGTACTAAAAGTGTGTGTGTGTGTGTGTACCTTTGATGACATAATTCTGTTGGAATGTCTATGAGAGATGAGTATGAACCTGCTTCTACCTCTGTTCTTCTTTCAGTTTTGTTACTCCCTTGTTCACTCTTAACCTCCCTCTCCCTGTTTCGACCTCTTCATTATTTTATTGGCTGTCTGTCTCACTCTATCCTGTCTTGCTGCCCCCCTGCTGTGTTTGTTGTCTTTATGGCGCGTTGGCAGTCTTAGAGGAGGATAAATGGGTGTTATCGAGCATGGTGATCATATCTGATCTGGCAGGCAGGTGACCGAAACAAACGAGCAGGAAGCCAAGGCTACACTGGCTACGTTTCTTTGATGAGCGCATGTTTACACTGAAGCTTACAAGTGTCCAAATTCTCCTTTTTGAATGACTCGGGAGGAAGCTTGTCGTTGACGAGCTGACGTACATGGAGACCAATTATTTTAGGGAGAGAATGGCAAAATCTTAATCCACGATGATGGGTGAAGAAGTGGAAAATCTGAATGCAAACTACCAGATGTAAAGGGGGCCTGTGTACCATCTTGTGCTATTTGGTTAGCCAGTCCATGTACTGTTGCATGTATAGACTCATTACCGGATCCATTCTGATCCATTTTATAGAAATGTGTGCATTCTCTAGATTTATAACAAAAGTTATATTTCAAGTTCATTGTTCTTTGTTAGATCTTTTTGGAGGCTAGATTAAGTACTTTCTGTCCTTTCTAATAAAATAAATACATAAAGAAACTTTACTGTCATAATGATTTCCTTAATAAAGGGCCGATAACTTGCTTAAACATTTGGTGTGAGTTCTGGGCTCTCTATCAAATCCACCTTGGTAGAGCGGCGTTGGCTAAATATGGCATTGTCTGCAAGCTGCAGTTTGTTGGAATTTTTGACTGAATGCTCGTTTGAAGACAGTTTTATTGCCGGTGTTAAGGTTGGTTGCAATGAGTCAAGCAGGCAGAGTTGACGTCACACTTCAAAAACACCGCTCGGCACTAGAGAAAATGATGAATCTAGAACGGATAGATGGATATGACGAATGACCTCAGCCTTTGTGTTGTTTTGCCAAATGCATGGTGTTAAACACATTAGATCGGAGTTGTTAACAGACGTCAGTCAAGAGGTATTGTTGCAGCATGAAGGTACGCAGCATGCACCCACCGTTCATTTGCTATGGACGCAATTCTTAATTGACCATCACTCAATTTAGAATAGAAGGCTGTTCTTAACCATAGCTTGTATATAAGAAGTGGACGTAGTCATCGTGACGCCACCCATTAGTTTGTGGACTGGCGTTGTGAAGCCTTGAGTTCAGCGATTTGGCCGTCGCCATCTTGGATTTTTCCCAATCAGTGAGAGGAAGTTACCATATTTGGAATGCGGAGGAGTGACGTGGAGACAACGTATACGGCTCTGGTAGCGGCAGCGACCTGTCAATCACAGTAAGCCCGCCCTAAAGCATACCCTGCTTTATGCTCTATTTGACTCCAAATGGACCATAATTTACTAAATGAACATCATGATGTATTGAAGAAGACTTGAAACCAGAGATTGAGACCATAAACTCATGTTTACAATGTTTACTGAGGTAATAAATCAAGAGAGAAGTAGAGTCATTTTCTCATAGACTTCTATACAACCAGAGGAGTCGCCCCCTGGTGGCCAATAGAGAGAATGCAAGTTTTAAGACACTTCCGCGTTGACCTAACTCGTCAGAACCAGGTTGCCGCCTGTTCTTAATTAATTAACAGGTTATGTCTTGCAGCTTTATTAACGTAGCCTTTTTTTGGGGAGGGGGGGACCTTGAATATAGAGGACCAGTCAATAATACATGTGCAAACTGTGGTGCCACCAAAACCTATAACAATATATTTGACAGAGAAAGTAATGAATTACAGTTAATAAAGCAAATTATTAAATCAAATTCAATTTATTTTTGTATAGTCCAAAATCACAAATTACAAATTTGCCTCAGAGGGCTTTACAATATGTACACATTTGACATCCTCTTGTCCTGGAACCCTCACATTGGAACAGGAAAAACTCCCCCAAATGGCACATTAACAAAATAGTAAAGGGGAAACATGCCTATGTGTCCCGTGTTGGATAAGCCTTTTATGATGACCATGTGGAGCGTGTTTACATTTTTAAAACCTTTTCTTTTACCCCGGTCAACATTAGGCTAATACGTTAGCTAACAATCCAGACGGTCATAGCAAAGGCATGGGATCCGTTCACCTGTTTTTATGCACGTCTTCAATTCGTGCATAAAAACAAATCCTGACTCTAAAAAGTTTTCTATCAACACTATATATTTGATATAAGTTGTCGTTCATGGAGTACAACTAATGCCTGAGCAAGTGAAATGTTTTGGAGTTGTTTTCTGGTTTGACAGATTTTTATCTCTGAAAAAACTCCGTCCCTCTGAACCCGCCTTTGATGTCTAGCAGCAATCGGCCTCCTGGATCACTCCAGAGAGACGCACACACACACATGCACACACAGGACACGTACATACATCTATGCAGCGTGTACTCGAAATCAACAAACTTTGAAACCAAATCATGGCGGTGCACTGTGAACCCCCCCCATCTGCCTCGCTATCTCAAACAGACCGGTGTCGGGTGGCCTGGCTGTTTGCGATGCCAGGTCCATGCAGCAGAGCCACACAGTGTCTCTCTCTTTCTCTCTCTCTCTCTCTCTCTCTCTCTCTCTCTCTCTGTCTCTATGTCTCTCTCTGTCTGTCTCTCTCTCTTTCTTTCTCTCTCGGTCTTTCTGTCTCTCTCTCTCTCTCTTTATGTCTCGCTCCCTTATCCCAGACAGAAACTTCGTTACAGCATCCTATAACCTGTTTAGCACAGCAAGTGATTTGACGGTAATGAGGTTGTTGATGATTTTGTTCTTGCGGGGGCCTTTTGTTCCATCGATGGAAGTCTTGATGTACTTATCCTGCTGCATTGGTTCACGTGAAAGGTTCTCTGCTATTGTCCGAACAGTGCAAGATGAGCTTTGTGAGCATTCGCTTCAGCTTGACATATAAAGGACTGAATAGTGTACTGTAGATCCTGCAGTGTACACTGCAGCTCAACTCTGTGTGTTTGTGTGTGTTTTGGGCTGTTTGCTTTACTGCATGATCTTTTTCGCCTGATCCAGTCATAGAGAGTTTGATTCAGCTTGACATGGAAACCAAGCCCCCTAAACAGTTTTTTTTATTTTTTATTTTTCTGTTTTTATTTGGGGTTTACGGTTAATGTTTGGAATGATATGTGTGGCAGCCCACCAATGCTAGCTTGTATGACACCATTTTTTGGGGGGGGTTTTGTTTCAAGTGCACAGGGTTGCATTTGGGTTTCTTTTTTTGCTCGCCACATAAATGCTGAAAGTAAGGTGTGCATTACACATTTAGTCCAGATGTTAATTGAGTTAATCCAGCTGTGACCTCTTACTGGTCTGTCCAGCGTTTATGCTCATTTCATCCCATTTAAAAGCACATATTAAAGGATTTTCTTTGTATTCCTCCATTTTTCTTTTTTGTTTTTACAACCGGCTTTGTATCTGTAGCTTGACTACAGAGAACTGTCACAAACTGGTCCGACTCCTAATCTTATTTACTTCTTCTTCGATCATATAGCTCTTGATTGATTGACAATTTTGCCACTTTTAGATTTAGGTAGGAGCCTTGTACAGCTGCTTGTGCTGAGACAAAATTGATTGTTGGAGAACTTTGGCTTCTTTTGTTCAGTAAAACAAGGGGTTTTGTTAAAAAAATATGTTTGTGTATACAGTATATGTGTTCACTCTGCAGTGAAACAAAAAAATGCATAACTTCCTGTCTACCATCTCTCCATCAAAGTGGGTGAAGTGTTTAGAACCATAGATTATATTTAAGAAGAATCTATGGTCTAAGAATCCACTTCACCCACCTGTTTGTGGACTACAATTTCGAGCCTTGAGTTCGGCCATCTTTGGTTTTTTTGCCAACAGAAGTGACACAAGAGGGTGGAGCTTAATACAACCAAACGTGGGACAAAATCATTTTAGGGGACCAAAATGTTACAACTAACTTTCAACTGAAAACTGTGAAAGGTTTTAAAGTTCTAAGACGAAAACACGGACTACTCCCAGACGAACAATGTGGTAGAGATTATCAATCGGAAGACGCCCTAAAGCATAAACATCATTGACTGTCTTGAAGAAGACTTGAAACTAGAGATTGAGACCATAAACTCATGTTTACAATGTGTACTGAGGTAATAAATCAAGAGAGAAGTAGAGTCATTTTCTCATAGACTTCTATACAATCAGACTTCTATTTGTAACCAGAGGAGTCGCCCCCTAAAAGAATGCAAGTTCAAGGCACTTCTGCATTGGCTTCACTTCTCAGAACCGGAGGTTGCTGCCTATTGTAAATAATTGTACAACATTCAGTTAATGTTCTGTTTGTATAAGTTCATGACTAGCGGGACATTTCTTTACTTACATCAAATAGTGGATTACATTAACATTATTCAGTATCTCTGTGTCTGCGTTCGTCTCGTTTCCAGCAGCATTTTTGAACAGTCAGTCAGACAGCGGTAATTAAAGAATCATGGCTTTCTTATAGTTATGCTCTCTCGGGATTGTTTTCCCCTCTGGTGTGGAGTGTGCTGTGAGTGGAAGTTTAACCCACTGTTTCACTGTGACCTTGTGTCTACAACTGAAGTGCATTAAACACGACTCCCCCCCCCGTCTGCCAGTCCTCTCTCTCTCTCATCTCTTCTTTCACTGACTGTTTTTTCTTAGTAGCTTCACCCCTTTCTCTCATGTCCATTCTGTTACCTACTAAACTCTCTCTCTCTCTCTCGGCATGTTAGGACAGTGAGCCAGCCAGTCGGCGGTAGTAATGGGGAAAGCATAGAGTTCCCAGCACCAGAGTGACTCATCGTTCTAGGGAACAGAGGTCATGTGTGTGTGGGGGTGGATTTGGGTGGTAGGGGGTGGGTTTCCTATGTTGTGTGTGTGTGTGTGTGTGTGTGTGTGTGCTCTCTAACATGTTTGTTATTTGGGTGTATACGTTTCCAATGCTTCCTTCCTGCTGAACACATAGCGAATGCCGGCTGCGTTAAAAGGTCATCTGTCGGTGAAAGTCCAACATACATAAACTCACACACACACACACACACACACACACACACACACGGAAGCTCATTTCCAATATGGTGCCATGAAGTGAAAGTCTTTAGCTTTACTACCACCCTTTAGTGCTATTTGTTAATTGCTTTTCTTTCGATCTTCCCACGTCCCATGAACAGTTTTAGATTTTCACCCCTTTGGCATAGTCAATACATGTTACAATTATTCAGGCTACTCAGAAATGGCACAATTTTTAATACTCTGCACATTTAAGGACAGTTTTTATAAATAAAATAATAAAAAAGAATGGCTACATTTGGCTTCTCTGCCCGTACATCCACAAGTATATAAATAGGTAGAGAATAATGTCTTTGTTCCAGCGATCTAACTACTGAGAAGAATCTATTGACAGTGAAAAAAAAAGGAAAAGTTTTCACATATTTTTTGCATGACTATGATATAAACAGGGAGTATAACTCACACTGAAGAAAAGACTCTAAACAGGATTATGAGGCAAATTATGAGAAACTGCCATATTTATTGGTGTGATGTCAGCAGGAGTGAGATTTTTTTTTTTTTTTCATCAACCAGGGTTCAAAGGGAAACACGTTTTTAGCTATTTCAGGTATGTTTTTTTTACACTAGCCAGAGTTGGAGCTGCCAGGATACTTTTGCGTCTGAATCCGTTTGTGTCATTGTAATGACACAGTGTCACCGTGAACGAATGCTAATACTCCTGAAGGCGACCCGGTTTATCATCTGTGTATATTCCAGCACATGCATGTGTGTGTTTCTCAGCGTTGCATAAAACAGCAATCTGCAACTATCTGCTTCATGTCTTTATAATTGCTCCCAGCAGTAGAGCGGCGCCAGTCAATGTACATGGGCGCGCATTTGCACGTACATGCATGCACACACACACACACACACACACACACACACACATTAACTCACACAGCACATCATCAGAGGAGTGTGGCAAAGCAGAACTGGGCAGAGTTTGTTGGCAGGCCAGCCTGCTGGCTTATTGACTTGGACGGAATTTGAAACAGCTATCATCATCAGCATATGCCTGTGTGTGTGTGTGTGTGTGTGTGTGTGCGTGTGCGTGTGTGTGTGTGTGTGTGTGTGCTCGTGTGTGTGTGTTCATGCATTTGATATACTTTATTTTTTTCCAGGCTCTGACAACTGGCTGATCTATCTCTCTATCGTGGTCACAATCAAGCTATTTGTTTGGTTAGCACAGAAAGCGAATGCAGCTGCAACACAATCAGATCCACATTACTAACCAAAATATCAATCATTTCATTTCACTGTCACAAAAACACTCTTTTCAAGTCCGTCAAGTCCAAATTTATCTCCGAATTTTTTTCCGTTTCTATTTCCGATGATGGGTTGGCTGTGCAGGTCGAGTCATTGATCTCAGCAAAGGTGTGTGTGTGTGTGGGGGGGAGGGCGGCGTGCGCGTGTGTGTGTGCGCGCGCCTGTGGCTGTGTGTGTCTCTGTGGAAGGCCTTGCTGGATAACACAGAGCAGATGTGGGTGGGTAGGTGGGTGTATGTTTAAAGAGCCTGTCATTGGCTCATACAGAACAGATGTTTGTTGGGCCATCATCATCATCTTCATCCTCCTCCTCCTCTGGCTTCCAGAAGATCCAAACTGTTCTGCTACATTTCAGACGCTAAACCAAACATGGCTTAAAGTGTAGACCCCCCCCGATTACGAGGGCACATGCATGCGATGGCGCGCCGTGTCGGGCCGCGTGATTGGTCGGAGCCAGATGTATTGACAGATGTTTAGCTCAGTACGCAGATGGCTGGGAGTCTTAACTAAGACTCTATCACTTTGGAATTTTCCAAACCAAAGTTATAAAGTGGCTGCGGTTTACGGTGATATTATGGTACTGCCAGCTGACTCCAGTTGAACGTGGTCCAAACAGTTGAGCACAGTTTAGCACAGCCAAACATGTTGAGAGGTAACAGTTGGTTTTTGTTTGTAAAAAAAAGTTTCCTTTGTCACCTTTATTTGGTACTTTGGTTCTTTTAGGGCTGCTTTAAATGTAACCAGAGCTTGTAAACGAATGTCACCAGAACTTTTGCTTTCTGTTGCAGGTTTGGTTAACTGTCGTATTTCTAATTAACCCTCTAAACCCCAAGCAGTTTTGGGGCTTTTTTTTTTGTCACATTTTACTCTGTGGCCTTGGTTTTCACTGCAGTATATAAGTCCTGCATCTCTATGGAAACAGCACCATCATGACTAGAACCAGAGAGGAGTCAAAAATATCTTGTGGGCAGTATAACACAAGACGCATATAACACATTTACAATGCCATAAATCATGAAAAAGAAGAAAAACACAAGTTCAATTTGTTTTACAAAAATAGGAAAACAATGGAGTCTATACAAGTGTTACCAAGTGTTACCAATGTTAGAAAAAATGATAGAGGCTCTACGTGCTATATATATTGAGCTATTCACATTTTTACAACCTCTACTTCCAGCTTCTCCTTTCCTCAGTGCTCTGTGTTCAGCAGCCTGCAGTTCAGTCCAAGTTTCACAGAATTGTTGTCACGTGACTGTTGGTCTCTGGCGACTCAGTCATGTCTTCCTAGTAGCGCAGAGGAGCTCAGAATTTAATGTTTTTTACAGGATCTTGTTAAAGCAAAAGGTTTATTTCGGGGCGAGAATTTAAATGAGTCATTTAGAATAAAATGTTTTTGATGAAATATCACAATTTTAAGCTTTGTTTTGGCAGATTTTTCTGATGGAAGTGTTCATCACACACGATGTGTTCAAGGACCGTTGGAAAGATGGAAATCTGACGATAATGATGGTTTTTACAGCTTCTGCCTGTGATAAATGTTGTAGTTTTAATGTTTGTTTAAAGAAAACAAGCTTTAATGCTTCAATCCCACTGGCGGTTTTGGGGTTCAGAGAGTTAACTGCACCCCAGTAAACAACATGCTCTTGAAAAAGAACGCCAGCCGACCCAAACTATCCAAACTAACGGAAGTCATACTGAAACAGGCTAACAATGCGTACACACCAAGCTTGCATACAGTAATTTGTCCGATACTGGAGCCTATGATAAATATAAAAAGTCCCAGTAATACTTTTCTGACCTGTCGTCAGAGTACATAACTCCAGGAATTCAGAGATGCAAAAAAAAAGCACGCTCCATTTAGAATAACACAGTGTTTGGTGTGAAAAGATCGAGATGCACGTCTTTCACCGCAGAGCGTTCAAGCAGCGTCTGGCTTTCAAAGGTTAATCCTAAAAACTGTGATCCATACTGAAGCATGGGTTTTGTGTTGTGCTGCACCACTCGGGAAGGTTTGTTGTCCAGGAGAACATCTGTTTGGCCACTCTGTTTGCGGTGCTGAGGCCCTCTCGCAGGAGGGCATGGTTGACGGCCACTAAGCTGGAACAAAATGTCTCGGCTCATAGAATTGATTTTAAATGCAGACCTTTTTGAAGCTGTTTACCGAGCAAAAGAGAAGTTGGGACAAAACTTTCTCTTTAGGTCACAGAAATGACATCAGCTCTGGAGAGCAAAACCTCTTCCTGCAATCTGTGAAAAGGACACATTTACTGTGTGAGAAACATCATGTGGACTCTGCCAATATGCCTTTTCATATGCTTCACTGTGCTTGTTCTTCACAATACTGAAATTCTTCAGCTAATTCCAGGCGGCATCCTTGGGTTGTGAAAAGTGAAGCCAATTGGGAAGTGTCTTAAACTTGCATTCTTTCTAACGGCCAGCAGGGGGCGACTCCTCTGGTTACAAATAGAAGTCTTATTGTATAGAAGTCTATGAGAAAATGACTCTCTCTTGATTCATTACCTCAGTAAACATTGTAAACATGAGTTTATGGTCTCAATCTCTAGTTTCAAGTCTTCTTCAATACAGCATGATGTTCATTTAGTAAATTATGGTCCATTTAGAGTCAAACAGACCATAAAGCAGAGTATGCTTTAGGGCGGGCTTACTGTGATTGACAGGTCGCTACCAGAGCCGTATACGGAGTCTACGTCACTCGCCCTTAGTGCTGACATGGTCACTTCTATTCACTGGTTGCAAAAAGCCAAGATGGCGACGGCCAAAACGCTGAACTCAAGGCTTCAAAATTGTAGTCCACAAACCAATGGGTGGCCTCACGGTAACTACGTCCACTTCTTCTACACAGTCCATGGCTAATTCACAGAGCACATGGACACCACTACACTTTGAATACTCAGGATGCTGCAGTCAGAGCCTGGCTGTGGCTTGCATTAGCTCCCGGTGGTGGTTACTATGGTGCTGCCTGTCAACATAGAGCTCCCTCCCTAAGCAGCGTGATACAAACAGCTAACACCTACTGCTATACATAGTCTGTCAGTGGTTGTCAACACAGCTCACACGTTATCTCTTCCTTCTGCATCATCACATAGTGTTTCTCAGTGAGGGATTCCTCTTTATCTCTATTTAATAAGTCACCAAATATCCTAACATTTCCTTTAGAGGAAATGGGAATTACCGGAGCATTTCAGCTGATGCGTGACCAGCGGAAATATCACTATAAAAGAGTGACACATTTCTCTTTAACAGTTTCATAGAGCCCAAGATTGCGGTGGTGTTTTGTTAAGATATTCAATTTACAATGCTATAAAACTGAGAGAAACAGCAAGTCCTCATATTTGAGAAGCTGGAACCACAAAATATTTGCCTTTTTTTTTAATAAATGAGTGGACCGCTTAATCAGATATCAAGATTGTTGATTCATTTGCTAACAATTGACTGATTTTCAGCCCTACTAGCTTTGGATTCTTACTCATCTAACCAATTTATTGGAACGCAAGACAACCACATGAATACAGTCGCAGTATATTACACCAGCCTGAGTCAGTATTGAACAAGTCATAATTCAGCTAAGTGTGAAATAGCAACAAGTTTAATCCTGATCTTCAGCTTTATACCCAAAACACATTTGAGTCAAAGTTCTTCTGAAATTGCTTTCTTTTTCGGTGCTTGCTAGTTCCTCGCCAGGGTAATTACCATTTTTTGTTAATTATTGTGACCAACTGTTGTATCAGAATCTTGTAGATAACAGTTACACCAAATAACAATGAGTCCTGTAATGTATGGAGTTGAATAACGCACACCTAAATAGTGATACACTACCGAAAAAGAGCAAAACAACAGATTTATGTGGATTACTAAATGCACGATGTATATGTGCCTTCTGGGTACGTCATTGATCTCAGTCACCAAAATGAAAAAGAGCTTCTGTGAACCCAGTGGGGTATCTATTGTGTATGTGATTGGTGCTCTAAAAACAACAAATGTGTGTATTGACTTCCAGGCCGAGGGGGTGTGTGTGTGTGTGTGTGTGTGTGAATGCAAACGTGCGTTAAGTGTTAGTTTACATGTGAAGTTGGCATCAGTACAAACTTGTATGCTAGCGGGATTGTGGTCTTCATTCAACTGTGTGTGTGTGTGTGTGTTTAGTATATGTGTTTTGTGTGTGAATAGCTGGCATATGGTAGCCATCTTGCCCTGGCGGCAGAACTGGAGGAAATTCCTGCGTTGTAGAGCTAAAGCCAAGATGCTGCGGCCGCACACACACACACACACACACAGTACAGGTTTGAGATACTTGTGCCAAAGACGCACACACAAAGATATATTTTTACTTTCTGAAAGGACTAACAAGGTGACGGAGAGAAGTCTGTTTTTTACTAATGAGCCAAAAAGCTGAGTTTTCTGATTGCTTAACGTATAATTACTTCTACATAATACTCTCACTCTTTCTGTCTGTCTCACACACACACACACACTCCGGCCTTGGTCTGTCGGTCGGCTGGGCGCTATCTCCGTACACACATGGCAGCCATTACTCCATGTGTGTTTAGGCTCGGGCAGAAGTTGGAATTGAGCCTGGCGGCTGGACCGACCGCTCCACCGCTAGATTGTACTGGCGAGGTCTAGATTCCGTACGGCCCGTTTCCCAGGATGCAGTGTTAGCCGTGGCTTAAGGTATTACGGCCTGTCTATCTTCCATTTATCGTGGTTAGAGCCATCCTAATATATTCATCCTAGCAGTGCTTGTGTGGCATTGGTCCGTGTCAACATCTTCAACTAGGCTTCTACTCTCTACTATTATTCCTGCAGTAGCCAACAAAATGAAACTTTAAGGTCCCATATTGTGGAAAGTCATTTTTTAAAATGTATTATAAGGAAGAGATAGATGCTATATACATACTGTTAAAGTAGATTCTGAAAACTGGTCACGCTGACCATAAATTTAAAGTGGCAGGCGCTAAAAAGGAGCGTTTCAGAGAAAGATTGATTACAGGTATGTTCGGACAAACCGTATGAGAAAATGAAAGTGTTTGTTGAGCATTAAAGCGTGTAAACATGTTGTAAATACAAGTATGAGCCTGAAAATTAGCATATTGTGTCTCCTTTAAATAACACATTAATCTTTAATTTGGAAAGCAGGAATCTGTATAACACAATGTTACCATTCCGTCATCATAAGAGTTCACAAAAAGCTAATACTAATACTACTAATAATATTTACCAAACTAATTTGGTAATTTACCAAACACTTCAACCTTTATATTGTTTAGTTATACACATGAGAGAAGCAGGTGAATGTATTTTGAATTTAAACCAAAGCTCTGCCCAGATGTTTCCACCACTGCTTTTGTCCTTCCTTGGTAACAGGTTTCCTCTGCCTATAATCTCTTCTTATCCTCCTCAGGAACACAACGTCTCATTTTTCCACTTCAACCGTTTCCTTATCTTGTGTGCACTCCGGACCTGTCCACATCAGATCATTTTGATTCCAGAGCCTGGCTCAACCTTTCTCTGCCCACTGGATGCTGATAACGTATCTCTTTCTCGCTGCACGTCTCCATTGTCTTACTCCTCTATGAATTTCTTTCCCCCTTTGATTTAAACTCTCATTAGGTGTTGCTAGCGGCTCTCTTGGACCAGTCTGTTTTTAAATGTATTTTAAATGCCTGACTCCACGTGTAATTCTTAGACCGGGTCAGATGTAGCTAAGTGGGGGAAGAAAAAGAGAATGAAGAAATAGAAGTTGCTTTTACCCCTAAACATATTCAGCATTAGTAAATATATAACTTTGATCAAATAAATAAATAGAAATTTGTGTGAATTTTCCTGGACTAATGGAAAAATTTGTGTTTGGGAAAAATCTGAGGTGTGATCTCTTGTTTTTCGTGTGTGGCGGCCCATCTTTGCTCCCTTTCTCGTCTGTTAACACCTTTTCTTCATGAGGTGATTAGCATCTGGCCCAGGCTGCAAAGTGCAAACATCTCAGTGAGGCGCGCAGAGGGAAAAGAGACGCACACAGAATTCAAAACGACACACTCGAAAGAATTAAAGGTAACGCGCCACGGTCGAACGGATATTGGCGTTCAGTGTGGTCAGGGAAACGCGTGAAAGAGATGGAAGGATAGAGAAAGAGAGGAGAGGCAGAAAGCTATTTCCATCCCCCGCCATCCTGTGGGGTGTAATTAAGGCTTATCACACAGTTTTTTGTTTCTCATACATTTTTTTTATTATTATCATACTTCTGCCTGTGAATCAATATCCCCAAATCTTCCCCTTTCAGCAGCGTCTCCACATAGTAGAGAAAGTCACATGACCGCAGGGAGCCCGGCTCCCACTGAGGAGCTCCACATGTGGAAAAACAACACAAACACTCGCACGCACGTCAGTCACCAGTGTTTTTATCACCTGGAAAGGTCGGATGGGACAGGGTGTGCAGTGGT
The DNA here is from genome assembly GCF_004355925.1 of Anarrhichthys ocellatus. Lineage (NCBI taxonomy): Eukaryota > Metazoa > Chordata > Actinopteri > Perciformes > Anarhichadidae > Anarrhichthys > Anarrhichthys ocellatus. The sequence continues at coordinate 8,199,278 of NW_022280046.1, forward strand.
TGCCGTAGCGACCTGGGTAAACACCAGAGCCATTTTAGTCCTCCCCCCCTCCACCCTCCTGGCTTGGCCTCCCTTTGTTGATGTTGGTTTAGTGCACGTGCGCGCACACACGCTTGTGTCACTTAAGATTCTGGCCAATCACTTATCTTCATCATTTCCTTCTCATCATTACTTATTACAGCACCGGTACCCACAATGACACACACACACACACACTGATGACCAAATTGTGCTGGCGGTGGGTAAATTAGACATCGGTCTTTGTTAATCTTTAATTCATGACATAAACTCTAATGTCCTATCCTCATGAGCAGGACATCCTGTTATAATTTGTTATGTCACCGGACAGCAAAACAGTGAGTGTGTGTGTGTGCATATATATTGACTTCAGAGATGTTTGCGCGTATTTTTTATTAGCCCGTTTGTTCAAACTCTACATTTCTGCCCATCTGTTTGTTTTACCCTGCGCTGGAGCTGCCTTTTCTTCTGCCCTCCCCCTCTTCTCTCCTTCATTCCTTTTCTTCTGTCTTTTCTCCCCCTCTCGCTTGTGAAGCTGACTGAATGTGCAGCGGCATGCCACAGTGTGAGTGACTAACCATGTGGGATTATGCTGCCGCAGAGAGGACTGGTTAGAACGAAAAAAGAAAAAAAAAAGGCCCTTTGGAATTGGATTACTCAGCGTGTGTACACCCCATTTTACTATGAAGTCCTTTTTTTACCATCTACTCTGATTTCGCTCATGGAAACAATAAAGCCCTTCTTTCCTTCCTCAGCAGTCCATTGGTCCCCCTCCCCAGTGCTTCTAGGCACAGCCGTTTTTGTTAGGATACCCCGGCTCATCACCCGTGACCTCGTTATTGTCGTCGACTCGGAAAGGAATGTTTTTCTTTTTCTTTTTCGCCCGGCAATCTCAGAATGTTCCGTTTCTGCAATTAGTTTTAATTACTCCGGCTGTGGTTCTGCTGCGGATTGCGTTAAGTCTACGGAAAAAAAAAAGGAGCAATTTGTTTTTTTGAGAACAACAAATTGCGTGTTCGGTTCCTTGCTGTTGTGTTTTGCGTCTCCGTGCGTCCCTGGTGACAATCTCCGTGGCTACATTCCCCCTGTCTATTCTGGTTCTCTTGAAGAGTTACAGTGGAAAGGTGACTGGTGGGGGGTGAGTCACAGAATAGGCTCGCAATCTCACACACACACACGCACACACACACAAAGAGAGAGTGTTGAAATTTGAGACGCTCAGAGTGGTCCTTGACGTTGTTTGGTGGTTCTAATGAGAAACATGGCGGCTGTTTTGCATTGAGCATTATCTTTCAGTAGCTAGGAGGCTGGGTGAAGAAAAAACAACCACTGTGCAGGTACCTTGGTACCTTAGGGGGCGTCCCGTCCCCGCTATGGACATGTTTACACTGGATGAAAGTGTGTTTTTTTTCACATTGAGCTTCAGAAAGAGCTGCTCCAGCTGCTGAGGAAAGTGGTTTGTGGTAAGATCTGGCTGTTACAGACCCCAGTGGTCGCGTGGCTTCCAGCGGGAGTTTGGGTATACGTTGATAGGCTCGGGGAGTGAGCTTAACCGTGGCCTCCACTGGTTTTACCGAAGCGTCCGCAGGTTTGTTTCTTTTTGCGTCAGAGAAAAGAAACATCTGATGTTTGTGAGTCTGGCTTTTATTTAAATGTGCACTTTATTGACGAGACGGTTCAGATTCATTTCACATCAAGCGGAAAAGTGACCATATCTGGTACTAGAATTTCACTAAAATACGCTGAGTCGACTTTTCTTATTATTTGCACTCTGGGATTGTTTTGGGATCTTGCACAGTGAAGATGTTTATACAGAGGAATTGGATATCATTTACACACCAAAGATTCAAGAAAACTTCTCACTTGTATCTCCTGTTTTTTTATACAAACACAGCTGAGCTGTAAGAAAAAAGAATAGAAACACAATGTACGAGGACATGCTGCGTAGGTCTGAGAGGACAGATTCTCACTCTGCTTTCGAGGAACGGCATTGTTCTGGTGTTTACTGGACATTAGTTATGGAAAGCTAAGAGGGTCCATGCAGGAAACCGCAGGCAGGGAGGGAGGAAATAGACCTCTAAAGATGGTGAGGGGGAGGTAGAGATAAGAGAGAATTAATAGAACAGAAAAAACAACAACAACAACATGGGAGCGAAGGAAAGGTTGCAGGGAGATGCAGCGAGCATGTTCTGATCTCTGGTTAGTCTGGAGCGAAGCAGGAAAGGGAAGAGGGTAACCTGTGACATAAATATGTTTACTGAACCTTCAACTGGCATCAGAGGGATGGAAACTCAGAGGCAAGGACTGAGAGTGTGTGTGTGGGGGGGGGGGATGTGTGCGTCAAGGTCTAAAAAAGACTGAAAGTGGTGGACAGAGAAACGTCCTTGGGATTTACCATCAGGCTAGACTTTGCAGACACATGCATTTAAATTATTATTCCCTTAACCCACAAGCCCATCAACAAGTAGTTATTCACAAAAATAGCCTATTCTTATTTATTATCCTATGCATAAAAGGGCAAATTTCCCAAGCAATGACCAATTACGATATCATAGCTCTTAAACTGTCATCTGGACACTGAGGTATGTTGATCTGGTTTTCTATTAACGGGATGACCAGCTGTAGGCCCGAAAACACACTTTTTTTCCAGCCACCTTATAAGCGGACTGGTTGAGTATTCGATGCTCCAAAGATGGCGTAAAATATAATTCTTCTTTGCGGTTTCATTGGAGGGAGTGGCATTGTTGAAAGTCGGTATTAAAGAGTTGACCACCGCACCAGCTGGGGCTACGGGTACAGAATGTAAAGAGGCTTAAGAAAGCACCAGAGGGAGGGATGGACCAAGGAAGAGGAATGCAAGCGAGCGAGGGAGACAGGGGTCCGTGAGATCTGAATTCTGCTGAGTGCGCCATGTGAAGCTTACAGTGGCGAATGTAACACCGTCCCGCTACCTCATAAGGCTCTAGTCGAAATAGAGGATATCTCAGATCCCCTTCAAAGCGTTCAGGATATCGGTGCACGCCTTACGTCTCGACCGCACGGTTTGCATTCGTTTCTTGGCAGATAGGCACTGGATAGTTGATTTCATTAACTCCTCGTCCATCGATCAATGTGTGTGCAGTAATGTGCTGCATGAACCTGTTGCTCTTAAATTGCTGAAGTGTGTTTTCGAAAGCCAGGCCAAGGTGATTTAGAATGACAAACAGGCTGTTAATAATTGCTCCGTGATTCTGTTCCCACCGTTTTTAAAGTTGTTAATGGTGTGTTTCACTGAGTGTGATCGAACCTTTTTAACCTTCAAGCTACAGTGAGCAGTAATAGACCACATAGCTGAGCAAATACAGGTAGGGCATGAAAAAAAAGAAAGCATATGGAAATATTCTGCACAAAGACGGATGGATTTATAACACCATTGGCTTAAGTTCTCTCTGTCATGAGTTTTAGAATACCTGTGTCTGTAGATATATGATCCACAGTGGATTTAGCAGTTTTATTAAACCTCTAAAGAACATTTCAAAACTTTAATAATAATAATGGCTTGACTCCAAATAGAAATCTCTCTTTAAAGTACACTCACACACACACACACACACACACACACACACACACACAGCGTCACAGGCAGTGTGCAAAATACCTGTTGGCAATCGTGGGGTCCCGTGGTGCACTCGTTCCAGTATTACACTTATGTCCTACCCAGACACATTACGCAATATACAAGATTTCATGGATGCAAGCCAAGGCAGCTAGGCTGTACACACTTTGCACATACACACACCACTAAGGATAATATTGTAAACAATAAGGCCGCTCAGGCAACTACACAGTGACTACGCCCGGCAACAGAATACAGACAGCGCACCCCCCTCTCTCTGTCTAACGGGACAAGCATGCACACGCTCGAATCCCAACAAGACCTCGGCTGGGCTTCTTCTAGTTGCCATCCTGGTATCCATGAAGAGGAGAAACCACATGTCCTGCGTTCAACCCAGGTTCTCTCGAGACGTCCTGGATCAAATTTGTCCAGAGGGGGTCCGTTTAGGTCCACAAATGGACGTGAAGACCAGTTCGCCTCACAACCTGTTGGCTGGCTGTCTCATCGTCTCTGGCACTCACTGTTCATATTTGTCAATACAATGTTTAGCAATTTGAATAATGAAAACTGCTACGAATTAGTAAACTTTAGAATACATTTTAGTGACAATTGAAAGTAGCAAATATTGTCTTATGACGATAGAGACCCCAACGGAATTTTGCCATTGAGGCTTTCAGTGTTGTCTGAAGTGTCAATCAATGAGTTTCGGACCCTTCTGCGCCACCCCCCCTTTCCCGCAGCGGGACCTCATGCTTACAAGGAGGCCAAGAACTGGAGGTCACAGGTTTAATCTCACAGCCACATAAAGGACGTTTATAAATTGCCTTTTAGCAAACCTTCAGGTTCGTCAAAATCTGCTAATGGACACAAGCAAAATGTATGAAGCAACATCCCTTCTCTGACATTTCCCCATCATATCGTGGTACAAGACACCATATTTCCATCCTTTGTTCCTAGCTTCCTCTCACTATTTATGACATATCATATTTCTGAGGTCCAGTTGCAGTCTCACCTAATCATACTCCCAGACAGCTTTTCTTTGTGAGCTCTCTGTGACCACTTTAGAAGATGTTAAAGCCTTAAAGTGTAGTAAAGCACCGCAGGACTTCCTGTCGGCCTTTGGTTTTGGTTTTCCTCCGCTGCTCCATATGGCGGCGGTAATGTCGGATCACTCCAAACAGTTTTCCTGTCAGTGAATCTGCTTTCTGTGTTCAAATCTAGCTTCTTCTGTAAAAAAAACAACAAAGTCAATGTGAAGGCACATGGACATGAAATTGTAATCTCTCAAAAACGATCATATATATGCAAAGATGGTGTAATGGGTTCAAATATAATTTGAAATGTTTAAAGCTTCTGTACTTTTGAAATTTATATTAATTAGAAAAACTACAAATACAAGCAAAATACCATGTTTATTCCCCCTATAAATGCAGAAGGAAAAATGAGAGCCGATTGATGCATCATTTAATGCAGTCATTCCAAACCACAATCACTGACTGAATATGTATGTGCATATATACCTGTGTGTGTGTGTGTATGTCTCTATATATCTATCTATATATATCTATCTATCTATCTATCTATATCTATCTATCTATCTATCTCTCTATCTCTATATATATATATATATATATATATAT